>NW_004524643.1:8517129-8528271 GCF_000260255.1 Octodon degus | reverse complement strand
TAATATCTTATATGCCTTACTTATGAATTATACTTTACCATATATTTGTACAAATGGGAAAATATAGCATATACAAAGGGTTATTATTAACTAAGGTCTCAGAGGTCCAGTGTTTGTCTTTCAGTGTATTACATCTGTGGAGTAGGAGAGGACTCAGAATTAAAAAGAGAAGAGCTACGGTGAAAAGTATCTCAGTAAAAGGGGTGTAGAAGCAAAAGTCTGCCAGCATGCTATCACTCTTAATTAGAGTAGGAGAAATTTTAAAATTGCTTGTATTTTTATATTTTTGTCATTAAAATAATTTTAATCTAATGTGCTAAGAGGCCTGGATTGGTAGCCCATCTCTGCCACTTACTGTGCTGTAACTTAAACTGTAACTGTCTCCCTCTCTGTGCTCCCTTATTTAGTCACTCAAATATGCTTTGAATGACGTAATGAGTTTTCATCTTTGCCCTAAAGTTGAGATATCTCCAATTCTATGGGCCTCGGGTTACATCCTCCATTTCTTCTTTATTGAAAAGAAAAACAAACTGTGATAGGGGAAAGGAAGTAAGGGAAAAGGAAAAAAGAAGACAGCCAAGATAGTTAAACAGCTAGTTTCTCTTAGTTCATTTAAAAGAAAGGTTTGTACTAACATTGTTTGGACAAGATTTCATGCCTATATCTTGTATTCTGAATAACTACTATGAAGATAATGTTAAGCAATGTGTTAATTGTTGTTACTTTCCTAGCCTGTTTTGAAACTGTTCAATTGTTTTTTTTTTTTTTTCTTTAAAATAAACAGAAAAGGGAAAGCTTCCTGATTAAGTCATCTTCCAAAGAAAAGGAGATAGGTTCCTTCTTACTTTCATCATTACAAAAGTCTGCCCATTTTTTGTCTGCTGTCTGGCCTAACTCCTCATATTATGCCTTCAGAATAAACCTTTCTGAAGCATCTTACATCCTAGAGAGGGTTTACAGATAGAAGTAGAAAAGTCCAACGTGAATTAAAATACCAGGTTCTTGACAGAAGAGAAAAAAATAGCCCCTGTTAATAACCTTATTTGATGTCTGATTTATGTGGCTCTAAAAGGACAGTCATAAAAAATGTGTAAGTGAAGGAATAACACCAAATGATTTACAAAGGCCCTGGGAGCATGGGCGACAGAGTGCAGTGAGGAGGTAGGGCATTAAATCTAGGGAAGGAAGACAGGCTGGATGCCTTCCCCCTCCACGGCCCGAGCACGCCAGAAGTCTCCACTTGTAGCACTTTTCATTTATCCTTTCATTCAGCAAGTAGATCTGGAGTCTCCTCACCACAGCCTGCAAGGGCAAGGCACAATATGCTTGTGTGTATATGATCGGAACAGATATCCAGAGAGACCGAAGACAGATGATGACCCAAAGTGCCTTTTTATAACCTGTGCCTCATTTCTTGTTCTTTTATTATTACTTTGTAGAAATTTTTATGCTCTTTGAATCTCATACCTCAACTTGTTAGTAGGCATTGAATTGGTATTGATAATATCAAATATTATCTTATTTGATAATAAGTCAAACAGCTAAGGTAGAGAAAAAGCGTATGCTGTGTGCTTAGTGGAACCAACTAATGAAATACAATTTTAACAAAAGAAAATTCTAGAAAGAAGTCATTGTTAATTTTTAATATCTCAAATGCTTTACCATCAAGAGGTACAAAATTTATCACTAGTGGCTATTAGGACCAATGAGCTTAAGGAAAATAAATTCCATCCACCAGTATTTATTGCACACTTTCTGAAAGCCAAGACTGTTTAAATGCAAAAGACTGACAAGGTACAAAGCCCTTACAAGTTATATGTTAGTGACAAGAGACCAAAGGTATGCCAAATAAATAAGCAAATTATTTCAGATACTAGTAAGTCTTCTAATTGCCTAGAGCACTGTCATAGAGTATGAGCAAGGATAGGAGAGAAGAGGAAATGATTTAGGGAAGATGATTAGAACCATCTCTCTGAGAACCAGGCATGTGGGCTCACATTTGGATACAAAAGGTCTGGACTTGTGACAATCTGAGAAGAGAGAGAGACAGAGCTAAAGAGGAAGAACAATAAGGGCAGTGGTGCTAAGAGTGGAACAAGGCTGGGATGTGTGTTCAAAGCAGAAGGAAACCCCACCGGGTTGTATTGAAAAGGCAAGACTACAAGCACAGGAAGCAGTGAGAACAAGGAGGCTGGAGGTCTTATAAAGGAGTTTGGATTTCACATTAGGAGCAACTGGGCCAACTTACAAGGGGCAAGTGAAAGGCAAAGTAAGGTTTAAATCAAGAAAAACATATTACAAGACAACAATATGCAATGTATTAATTATTATAACTGTCCTACTGACCTGTTTAGAACCTGTTTCATTGCCATTTTATCTTTTTTCTCATTAAAATGAATAAAATATAAAAAAAGAAAACCGTATTACAATAAAGGCACGTTCCCAGGAGCAACAGTATGCGTGTGTTCAGAATGAGGAGCATTTTGAGGGGGATTAATGGCAATGTGTCTTTCACTATAGTAAAATTTTTATTGTAAATTTCACTATATTTTATGATCCTACCTCATTGATTAAATATTTATGGCAATATCTGTCAAATAAAACATTCCAGTGTGCCCCTGTCCCCCTTATTCAATGGGTCTGGCAGTTCTGGTCCTTCCCTGAAGTAAAAAATGACTACAAATGATGAACATTTTGAATCAACTCAATCATCGAGGCAACCACAGTTGCACAACTAAAGACATGAAAAAGAATTTCCAGAAGTGTTTCAGAAAATGGCAATAATGACAGGATAGGCATGTTGGAGGTGATGGAGGGTGAATCTGAGGAGCATTCATTGCAACATGTTTTCACCATAATAAATTTGCAAAATTTAAACATTCACAATGTATTTTGATCAGGTTGACTAGCCCTCCGGTGCCCATTGCCACATCCCTTTAGCCCACATGTGAGTGATCTCAGAGGTAGCTGAAAGGGCAGCTCCCATATATAACATCCAGGGAAACACACTGCCAAGTTCCAAAACATGAAGCTGCAGTAGTTAATGTTACATTTTGCTAGCCAAGAGATGGACAAATAAACCAGTGGAAAATAAAAGAGAATTTAAGAAGTTGTGTGTGTATGTGTGTGTGTATTCAATTAGTTTATAGTAAATGTACTACAGTATGGTACAGAAAGAGCAGAATTCCAGAAGTTACACATGTAAGTGGGAAGACTGAAACCACAAAGCTTATAAAAGAAAAAGAAAAGAAGATTTTCATGACATTGGGTAAGCTAGAAAAAAAATAAGGATACACCTTAGGAAAACTGTCACACTGGGATAGTTCAAATGAAAAATTCCTTAAGGATGCCATTAAAAAGGAAAAAAAGAAAACAGCCCCCTCTATCCATGGTAGCACATTTCTGGCTTTAAGCAACTAGGGGTGAAAATATTTGAAGAAAACTACACCCACACTGAACATAAGCCATTTTCTTATTGTTCGCCCTAAACAATACAGCACAGCAGTGAGTTTCATAGCATTTGCATAGTGGCAGGTACTGTAGTGATGCGTTAAAGTGTGTGCAAGGATGCAGGTAGGGAAGCATGCCACGTTGTGTCAGAAACCTGAGCATCTCTGGGTTTTGCTCTCTGTAAGGATTCTTCTACAAATACAGGGGGATAACTATACACTAACAAAATATTAGTATGTAGACTATGTCAAGAATTTGTATAAAACAAAGGAGAAAAATACAATCCAATAGAAACAGGCAAAAAAAAAAAAAGTCTTAACAAAGCACTTCACAAAGGGGAATGTCCAAATCACCAAGAGAAGTACTCAACATCATTATTCAGTACAGAGCAACAAATTAATACTCTAATAAGCTACTGGCATACACCCACCAAAACCAATTGAAAAATTAGAAAAATTTATAGTAACAAAAGAATGGGAAAGGAGAGGAGAAGGTAAAATGGAGAAAAAACTGTTTCAGTTCAGTTTCTTCTTGTGTTATCATTGCTGGTATTAAGGAAGAGCTGAACAGGCAGAGCTGTCCTGTGTTAGTCTGCTTTGCCTCACTGTGACAAAATGCCGAGGAAAGCAGCATAATGAGGAAAGAGTTATTCTGGTTGGTCGTTTCATGTGTCAATCTGTGGTGGCTTCGTTCCAGTGTTTTTGTGCTAAGGCAGAGAATTATGAAATGGAGCATATGGTGGGACAAAGCTCCTCACTTCATGGCAGTCAGAAAGGAGGGACAGACAGACAGACAGACAGACAGACAGACAGACAGACAGAGACACAGACACAGAGAGAACAAGAGAGCCAGAGAGGTGTATGGGAAGTGATGCAGTCTCCAAGGAGCATACTATTCATTATTCACTCCTTTTAACTACAACCACCTCTTAAAATTTCTATCTCCTCCCACCATATTATGAGCCTATCAGTGAATGAGTCCATTGACTGATCCTTCATGATCCAGTCACTCTCCAAAAGCATAAACAGGCAGTCAGGAAGGAGGACTCTGAGCATCGCTCCCTCGAGGCCCAAGCCTTCAATCTGGCCGACGCTGTGGGACATGTTGAGTCTAAGCCATAGCATGTACAAAGGCCACGTGGTAGCAGAGGTCATGGTAAATTTAGGAAAGCTGATGAGGCTGGATAAAAGAGCATCAGGGAATGAGAAGAGATGTGTTGAGTCGGGTTAGGGCACCAGTAGAGCATGCAAGTCCTTGTAAGTAAGGACTTTGGATTTTTACCTGAGAGAAAATGCTTGAAGTGTTTCAAGCATGGAATAGGAATAGCATGACATTTATGATTTTAATTTTAATTTTCTCTTTAGTTTTATCTCTCTCATGATCTCTTCGTCATGTCTCTCTGTATATATATATATATATTCTTTTACTTACAGTAAGTAGCATTGGGCAGCTGCTAGCACATGCCATGCCTCGCACTTACAGGGAGGTCCTGGGAGTTGGGCTTGCTTACCCATCTTTATCACTGGCTCTCGTCCACGCTCGGTCCTAGGCCAGCTTCTTGTCCTACTCTGTGCAATCTCCTAAAGACCCCAGTTACACACATAGCTTCAGTTCTCACCCACATGATGATATCAAAGTGGTCAAACTTCCTGGTTCATTCTGAGCCAAGTGGTTCCCTACTGTACATGACTTAAGGTGCTAAAATCAGGAAAGTCCCAAGCAAACTGGAATAATCCTGCTGTGACTGACTACCACGCGTCTAATTTTCCACATTTGTATGTTCAGTTGGTGCCACATATTTCTCTTAATTTTCTTTCTCGCTATCTTAACATTAATCCATATAGTCCTGAACTTACGTTCTCTCCCTGATTCTTGCTCCTGTTCTCAGTGAAAGGCGTTCCCAGGTACTTGCTGCCAAAGCAAAGCATCTCTGCACTTTCCCTTCCCCCACCATGACAGCCAAACAAATCAGCCTCATAGTGGATCTTTCTGCTGGGTAGCAACAAACACACCATGACATCTGGTCTCAAGAGGCTCACATCCCAGGTGAGCAAACACACACACACACACACACACACACACACACACACACACACAATCAAAGCTATTTAATATGTCAATGTTAGGAAAAATACAGCAGTGTGACAGATTAATGATTGTGAGTGGAGCACAGTTCTTACAAGATGGCCAAGGAGGAGCTCTCTCATGCCAAGTCAGTGGAAGAGAACCTGGAACAATGATAACAGTACAGAAACAACAACAATGAAGGTGCATACCAGGCCATGAGTTAGGAAAAGAATGCTTCCAGCAGAGAGAAAACTGAGCACAAAAGCTCTGGAAATGGTTAGGACATAGCAAGGCCAGCATTCATACTGTAGACTAATAAGCAAAGGGTAAAAAGAGATGATATTGAAACTAAGAGGGCCAGATTAGCTTTGGCTTTGTGAGGTAGTGTTGGAACTCATATACAATCTGGGTGAAATGGGAAACTATTGGGTAGCTTTACAAGAAATGCCAGAATGCAAAAGCATTACCAGGATCACTCTGTGAGGGGCAGCAAAGGTAAACAGAGGACAGGAATTAGAAGCTATTGCAACAGTTCATGTAGGGCTGGGGGAGCTAGCTGGGTGGTCTAAGCACCCATCTGGCAGGCTTAAAGACCTGGGGCTCGCTAACTGGTATCCCATGCCAGGCTGGCCCCAGAGCCCCAGGGGCGCCATGCTGGCCACTGAAATGGTGGGTGGTGGCACATGCCTGTAATCCCAGGGCTGGGGAGGCTGAGACAGGAGGATCACTATGAGTTGGAACTGCATAGTGAGACCCTGTATCAAACAAATAAATAAATAAATTTTAAAGAACACAAACAAAATAGTTCAGGTAAAAGATGATGGTGGCTTAGACTGGGATGAAGAAGGAGGTGATGAGAAATGATTCGATCATATATATTTTCAAGCACAGTAGACAGAATTTGCTAATGAATTTGATGTTGAGTGAATCATAAATAGAAGTGTGAAAGATGTCACCAACCATATATATATATATATATATATATTCAAAATTTCCACTGCAACCAGTCAAGCCCAAGCCACTATCATCTCTGCTTGAATCTCTGTATAAGCAAATGTTCTTTTGGTTGCTTCATCTCCATCCTCTCTCCCATATCTCAATCATGCTATGCAGCACAATCAGATGATCTTAATAAAAAAGCAGCGCTGCTCACACTACATCTCTGTTCATTCCTCTTCAATGACTAAGACTAGAACTATGCTTATCCTTCATCACAAATATCATTCACTATGAAACTTACCATTACCTCAGCTGTTGATTTCTGGTTTTCCCATTAAAATGTAAAATTCATAAAGGCATCAAGCAGCCACCTTTGTATACGGCTCTGTTCCTAGCATCTAGCATATGACTTTGGTCAGAGTAAATGTTTAATTTTTTTTTTAGATAAATGATTGAATACTAGAAAACTGTGGTTCATATATGAAGTCAGCAGACCAATAATCTCAGTTGAGCAGACTCAAAAAGTGTTTGACTCACACATTCCTCCTGAAAAATTATTTCAAGATCTACTTCAGTCAGGTGAAAAAAAATGAATCAAAATTTAAAAGTCATAAATAGTAAAGTCATGGTGTGGAAGAACTGGTAATGAGCGACTGAAAGCATTTAAGCACATAATTTATTCTAAGTAACTGTGGCAAATATGTTTCCAAAAAAGAATGAAAGTGTCATAAATAATTCTTGAAAGGGAAGATTCTTAATTTTAAAAAAAATTAACAATTAACTGGACATAATGATCACATTGCACCAATTAAAACAGGTAACAGGTAAAATAAGGATGACAATAATATATTGTCCATCTTCATTGAAGGTGGTTAATTATTACAGATGTGTTCACACTACAGATTCAAGTATATGTTTTTACAAAAATAATAGTAGAGGGCTGGTGAGATAGCTCAGCAGACTAAAGTTCCTGCTTAGGCAGAGCACAGTAGTCTGGCTTCAATCCCTGGTGTGCTGTTCTGGTCCCGTCCCCTGGGCACACTGAGGGGAGGCTTGAGACTGGGCATGGTAGCCCCTGCCTGTAATCCCAGCACTTGGGAGGCTGAAAAGAGGAGAATCACTACGAGTCCAGTCTATGTAATGAGATCATGTAGACCCTGTACTAAACACATTAAAAAAATAGTAATAGTAGAAGTGTTTCCTTCTGGCTATGACAGAATGCCTTTTATTAAACAGACTCTACCACAAAGAATAAGTATAAAACTGGGATAAATGCTAAAAACAAATTCAATTACTTGAAGGCAGGAGACAATAACCAAAGCAAGGAGGAATGAGTGTTTGGTCTGAGAGAACAGACAGAAGAGAAACCCATCCAACTCCCATAGTCCTTACTGCTTCTCCTCAAGCGGTTGTTTTCCCATCTGGGATACAGGACAGAGCCACTGAGCAGAAAGTAGTGCACGAAGGCTTGTAGCAGGTTCATTATTCTAGAAGACTGAATTTAGTCTTTGTGTTTTAGTCACTTTCCTTGTTGCTGGGACAAAGTAGCTGACATTTGCTAATGAAAGGAAGAGTTGATTTTGGCTCATGGTCTGTGCTCGGCCAGCTCCAAGGCAGAACTGGAATGGTGAAAGGGTCTGGGTAGAGGGAAGCCAGGCTAGGACGGTGGCCAGAAGACAGAGAGAGAAGGGAGAAGCAAAGGAGGAAGGTGCGTGCTTCCAGGTCAGGGCCCCTGGCCTACCTCTTCTGACCAGCCCCACTCCTCCCAGCAAGTCAGCTAGAGTATCTCCTAATCCAATCACACAAGACTTGGTGGGTCATTAAGATCCAAATTATAACATCTCAGCTATTGAAGTAATGAAGGTTAAGAGGGAAATCTACCCAAAATAAAAGGAATCTCCAGCTTGACTTTCCCTTCGAAAAATTTGCTGAAACTTAGCTACACATATCATAGTCACAGAAAAAGCTTAGCAAAACAAGTAAATGGGGAGAAAGTGACATCTAAGAGATTAAAATGCTAAGCAGATTGGTTTTAGCAATTTCATTGTCTCAGAAAGTACAAAAAATTGGAGGTAAGACATATCAAAGAATCCTTAGACTTTCCACTGAGACATTTGAAGAATCACACTTAAGGATTAAAACAAGCCTTAAGTTAACTCACCCTTGCAATTCCTGGAACTGACCTTCAGGTAATTTAATGTGTGATCAGACAAAAGTGATTTGATCATATTCTGCTTTCCAAAACAGAAGGAGTCAAGAGTTAGAAGACAGGGCTGGCCAGATAGCTCAGTGGATTAAAGTGCCTGCTTAGGCAGAGCGCAGAGGCCAAGGCCTGATCCTCAGTGTGCTGAGCCAGCCCCACCCCTATGAGGTCAGTCTATACAGAGAGACCCTGTAGACTCTGTAGGCCCTGTCCTAAATACATTTAAAAAAAAAAAGAATTTGAAGACAAATCTATAGAAATGTGTAGTGAAGCACAGGGAGAAAAGAGATGAAAATGGAAACTACTGACTGTGTAGAAGAGAAACGGTGAGAAGTCCGAAAGAGGTTTAGTATAAAAGACCGTATAGGAAGGAGAGTATTTGCATGAAGCAATACTGGAAATAATAGTGGCCAAAATATCCAAAATTAAGCATGCTTCCAACCACAGATTTGAAGAGCTCTATGAACCATAATAAGCACACTTAAAACACACACACGTGTACACACACACACACACACACACACACGACTTCTCCTGGAAATAAAAGCAAACTAGGAGAGAACTGACGTCATTAAGTGCTTTAAAGCAAAGCTATCAAACTAGAATCCCATAACCCAAATGAAAGCGAAATTAAGACGTAAGAAAATGTGAAAGAACTTATCAGCAGCAGACCTGCGCTGTAAGAGACGTTAAAGGCAGAGCTTGACACAGAAGGAAAATAACACCAGATAGAGAATCAAATCCACGAAAAGGAATAATGAGTGTTAGGAATGACATAGGAAAATGTAACACTTTCTTTTCATTTAATTTCTTTAAAAGATAATTGACTGTTTAAAGAAAAAAACTAATTATATACTTTAGGATAATAACATGTAAAAAGAAAGTGTGTGACAACAGCATAAAAGGAACAAATTTGAAGGATATTCTTGTAAGGTTAGTACATTAAGTATGAAGTGATATATTTACTTAGTCAATTATAATAAGTTGTAATTCCTAATGTAACTCTATAAGCAAATATATAATAAAAGAGTTATAGCTAAAAACAGAAGTGACAATATGGATTTTAAAAAAGAGTTTAAAAATACAATGGCAAAAATTGTTCAAAATAATGTGCCCAACAGAAAATTTGTAACAGACTTATGTACAATATTAATAATCATATTAAATCTAAATGAGATTAACATTCAAACTGAAAGGGAGAAATTAAGAGGTTGGTTTAAAAGGAATATTGAATGGTATATAAATTTTAAATATCAAGATAGTAGCTTGGAAGCGAAAGATGGAAAATTTTGTAGCATGCAAATAACAAATTCAAAGAGGCAGAAATAGACATATTAATATCAGATAAAGTGGACGTTAAGACAAATAACTATCACCAGAGACGAACAGGGACATTTCATCATGATAAAAGTGATGCCCCATGAAGAAGTCAAAACACTGACACACTCAGTCCTAAACGAGTGTGCATCTCATAACAGAATTTCAAAATTCATGGAAAATATCTTGAAAGAACTTTAAAAAAATCGAACAGTCCACAATCACTGTGAAAGTTTTAACACTGGCAGTCACTGATTGAATAAGCAGAGAAAAAGTTAATGCCAATATAGTGTATTTGAAAAGCCTATTATGAAAATAGATTTTGTACTGGTAGTAGTTTATGTAACACTAATCTCTTGCAAAACACTTTATTAACTCAAATTTGTACAGAGCAGTCACCCAAGTATACCATTTGGGGGCTCATCAACAAAACTGAAGTACATTTCAAATGATAAATTCTACACAAATGTTGTTGGACTAAGAATGACTGAATTTTAGAGCAAACAGATATCTCTAAAACCCACAAGTATTTGAAAATCAATACATTTGAAAATGTTAAAAAGCATCTGTAGATAAATGGGTGCAGCACGTCAAGATCATAATATCAAGTGAAATAAGACACACAAGTTTAAATATCACTTGTTTTCTTTTATATGAGAAACCCAAAATATAAATAAAAAGCAAGCTAAAACTAAAGAATAGAAACCAGGCAGATCTTTGTCACATGGGAAGGAAAAAGTTGGAGGGGACAAGGCAGGAAGGGAAAGGGGATTTTTATAACAGAGGTGAAGAAAAAAACGAAAATGTAGCATATACAAATGAGAAGGAAAAGAATTAGGAGGAGCAGGGAGAGGTGGAAGGGGAAGCAGATTAATAAAAGAGAATTAATGTTATGTACAGACGTCCTATAATAAATGTAATCATTATTTGCTGCAAAAAGGTAGTAATTTTTGAAGGAATGGAAGCATAATGACTCACAAATCAAAGAAGAAATCACAAATAAAAGTAGGAAATATTTTGAACTGAGTAGCAATAAAAACAAAAATGAACTTGTGGATTTCATGCAAGTGGTAGTGAGGGAGACAGATGTTTTTCATTCTATTTTAGAACAGAAAGAAGATGAACATCATTGTTCTTAGTGTCTGCCTCAGAAGATGAACATAACA
>NW_004524643.1:8515577-8516684 GCF_000260255.1 Octodon degus | reverse complement strand
TGCACATTGCTGTCTTTGACACGGTTGTTCACGTTGTAGATATTAGCATATAGTTAATCAAATTTAAAATGATAAACATTAACTTCTATTTTCAAATAGATGGAATTAGTAGTTCAATCAGCTCAGCTATCCTATATACATACTTGCATGATTTCCCCCCTTTTTTCCCTATTTTTTCTCCTTTCCCTCATCTTTGTTGTTTATTCCTTATGCTCAGTTTCTTTCTGTTTTACTATATCTAATATACGTTTCAGATTTTATTCTCTCAGGTTCTTACACTAGATAGACAATATGGTATTTAAACATGTGGGTCTGCTTTATTTCACTAATGAGTATAGCATCTAGTTGCATCCATTTACCTATAAAAACCTTAACTTTACCTTTCTTTATAGCTGAGTAATACTCCATTGTATAAAAATACCACATCTTTTCTATCCATTTCTCAAGTGATGGGCATTTTGGTTGTTTCCAAGATTTAGCTATCACAAATTGTGCTGCTATAAACATGGGTGCACATATATTACTGTGATGTGATATTTTTAGTTCTTTTGGAAAAATACTCAGAAGGGGAATAGCTGGGTTACATGGGATTTCCAGTCCTAGTTTTCTGAGGAGTCTCAACACTGATTTAGATAGTGATTGCACAATCTACATTCCCACCAATGGTAGAAAAGGGTTCTTTTATCCACATAGCCTCTCCAAAATTTGTTATTAGTTGATTTCTTTATTAAATCCATGCTTTCTGGAGTGAGATGTTATCTCAATGTTGTTTTAATTTGCATTTCTTGAATGACCAATGCTGTGGAGCATTTTTTCAGGTATTTATTTGCCATTTGTGTTTCTTCCTCTGAGAAGTGTGTATTCATCTCAGACACTCTTTTTTGGATTGGGTCTTTGAATTTTGAGGGCCTGATTTTTTTTATTTCTTTATATATTCTAGATAGAAGTCATTTGTCCAAGTGATTGTTGGTTATGATTTTTTCCCAATTTGTGGGTTATCTTTTCACTCTGTTGGTGATTTCTTTTGACATGCAGAAACTTCTCAATAAAATGAGATACCAGGAGCAGGGGAGATGGCTCAGTGGAATAAGTACTTCCCTGGCAAGC
>NW_004524643.1:8505029-8514317 GCF_000260255.1 Octodon degus | reverse complement strand
TAGGGTTTTGATCATAAATGAGTACTTGATTTTGTCAAAATAATTTTCTGTGTCTATTGAGATGATCATGTATTTTCATTTTGGCTCTATTGATATAGTGTATTACATTTATAGGTTTGCATGTGTTGGACCATCCTTGCATCCATGGGATGAATCCTACCTGGTCGAGGTATATAATCTTCCTGATGATTTGCTGCATTCTATTTGTTAGTATTTTATTGAGGATTTTTGCATCTATATTCATGAGGGAGATTGTCCTGTAATTCTCTTTTTTGGTTGCATCTTTCTCCAGCTTTGATATCAATATAATACTTGCCTTCAGGAATGAATTTGGAAATATTGTTTCCTTTTCAATTTCATTGAAGAGTTTGAGGAGTATTAGGATTAAATCTTCTCTAAACTTCTTATAGAATTCAGCTATGAATCCATCAAGTCCTGGAGTTTTCTTTGTTAGTAAGTTCTTTTTTTTTAATTACATTTTGAATTTCATTGGCAGATATTGGGTTGTTCACAGGTTTTATACCTTCTTGATTCAGTTTTAGTAATTTGTACCTATCTAGCAATCTGTCCATTTCTTCTGTATCATTGGTTTCGTGAGAGTAAAGATTTTCAAAATAGCCATTGATGGTCTTCTGAATTTTCACAGGATCTGTAGTAATTTGATCCTTCTCATTCCTTATTGCTTGTATTTTGAGTTTTTTCTTTCCTCTTTTTGATGAGGTTAGCTAGGGGCTTATCAATTTTATTTAATCTGTTAAACAACCAGCTTTTGAATTCATTAATTCTTTGTGTTGCTGTCTTTGTCTCACTTGTATTAATTTCTGCTCTAATCTTCATACTTTCCTCCCATTTCTGCTCTTTGGGCTTAGTTGGCTCTTTTTTTTTTTTTTTTTTCTAAATGCTTGAGGTGCAGCATGAGGGTTTTAAATTGTTCTCTCTCAGTCTTCCTAAAGTGTGAGTTCACTGCTATAACTTTTTCTCTGAGCACTGCTTTCAGTGAATCCCACAAATGCCAGTAAGTTGTGTTTGAATTTTCATTGAATTTTAGATAGTGTGTAATTTCTTGTTTAATTTAATCTATAACCTATTGATTGCTGAGGAAGGTGTTATTAATGTCCATATGTTTATGGGGTTTTTGAGGTTTCTTTGTTGTTAATTTCCTGTTTCATTGCACTGTGGTCAGATAATACGCATGAGATAATGTCTGTCTTCTTACATTTGCTTAAGCATAAGTTATGGACTAGTATGTGATTGTCTTAGTTACTCTTTTCTTGTTGCTGGGACAAATACCCAACACTCAAAATGAAGGAAGGAAAGGTTTACTTAGCTCACAGTTACTGGAGGTTTCAATCCATACTGTGTTGAAGGCAGAGCAGCACATAGCAGAAAGCAAACTTTCATGATGGCGGCAAAGAGCAATAGCAAAAAGGAGGGATAGCAGCAGCTCAAGCTGCTAGCTTCTCTTCCCACCTTACATTGTAATGCAAATTACCTGCTCCAGGGCAAGTGCAGCATCCACCCCACAATAATCAATCACAAACTCCAGAAGCTGCCCCAAGACTGAATGAGGCTTTAGGGGGGACAACTAAACACAAACCATAACAGTGATTTATTTTAGAGAACATCCCATGTGCATCTGAGAAGAATGTGTATTCAGATGTTGAGTGGAACACTCTGCAAATGTCCATTAAGTCCATTTTTTCAAAGGTTTGGTTCAGTCCTGCTATCTCTTTACTAATTTTTTGTCTACTTGACCTATCTTTTCTAGA
This sequence comes from Octodon degus, assembly GCF_000260255.1. Classification (NCBI taxonomy): domain Eukaryota; kingdom Metazoa; phylum Chordata; class Mammalia; order Rodentia; family Octodontidae; genus Octodon; species Octodon degus. The sequence goes on along the minus strand of NW_004524643.1, from coordinate 8,512,548 downwards.
TAAGGGAGCTTTGAGGTCCCCTGTTAAGATTGTGTTATTGGTTATCAGATTTTTCATGTCTGTTAAAATTTGTCTTATAAAAAAATTTTGTCTTATTTAGTTGGGTGCGCCCATATTTGGTGCATACATATTTAAGACTGTTATTTTTTCCTCTTGAAATTTTCCCCTAACTAGTATGTAGTGACCTTTAATTTTCTTTGATTATTCTTCGTTTAAAGTTCAGGTTGTCTGCAAAAAGAATAGCTGCCCCTGCTTTTTTCTGAGCTCATGAAACATGTAGTATTGTTTTTCATCCTTTGATTATTACATATGAATTTCTTTTTATGTTAAATGTGTTTCTTTTTTTCCCCATAATTTTATTGAGAAACAATGAGACAATGAGACAGTTTCAAACCAAATTGGTAGGACAGTTTCAATAATTAACACATTGCATACATTCTTCCTAGTGGTTAATTGCTGTACAAGATGTGGACATGATATCCTATTTACAAACACCATTAGAACAAATCCCTCTACTCATTAAGAGAATGGAACTATATATCTATCCTAACCACTTTGAATACACAGATACAAAATGGGCATTCATCTGTATCCCCTTTTTTGTTTTGTTAAGTTCCATTATTTGAATATTATAGGTTATTTGAATATTATATTATTAAACTCAGCAAAATATTCTAAAAGGGTCCAGTAGTCCATAATACTATTGGGTCTTCCACTTGACTGGCAATGTCAGAAATTGTTGACCTGAGTCCCCTACAGCTCAACATAACAGCATGGCTTTACTTCTTATATTTCATTTTTATACTTTTCTGCTGGTTGGTTAAGACCAAGGTAAAGCAGAACCTATGGAACAAGAGTTGTAGCTTTGGGGTCTGATAAGGTCAGTGAAATCCCCTCAGGATTTATCCTGAGACCCTGTACCTCAGATTGTAGAACCTTTGTCAGTGTCAGCCATGTGGATGAGTCACGGCCATTGCTTGGCCAATGTACTCTCTGTGAAAGCCTGAGAGAATGTTTTCTCTCCATGTGACTCTCCTTAGGCACACTCTACATCATCAAATACTTTCTTCTTTGGCCCCATAATCTCCTTGATCAGAAAATTTGGGACACAACTGAGTTACATGATGTTACAGTACAAGTTCTCATATGTCCTGAATCTTAATTGACCTTGGAAGGCTAGGGCCAAAATGTTGGCTTTCCTTACGGCCCTCCTTTTTCTCTAATTTTGGTCTGCAAACAGGTTGTTAACCATCCAGAAGACAAGCTTATTGTTATAACCATACAACCTATGCTGTTAAGCTTAACCTCACTATCTGTCTGAATATCAAACATCTTAGGCATAATAAGGAACAGGTATTTTTCATCAAGTATTGATATGCTGAACTTTAAGTCCCTACAGAATATGATGAAAAAACATTTAAAATTTATATTTTTAAAAATAGGTATAAAGAATTATATACTTCTTATGTTTACACATAAGTCCAAAAATCTAACCATCTACAACCTTGAAGCAGGACAGTCCCACAATTAAATGTGTTTCTTGTATACAGCATATTGTTGAATTTTGTTTCTTGATCCACTCTACCAGTCTATTTCTTTTAATTGGTCAATGGAGTCCATTTACACTGATGGTTAAAATTGCTATGTATTGGCTTATGTTTGTCATATTACTTTCCTGTTGTTGGTTCCCTACTTTTTTGTTTCTAATTAATTTCCTTGTGTGCTGGGTTCTTTCTGTTGTTGTTCTTGGAGTTGTGGTCATTTTGATTCCTTTTTAGAATATCTTTTACTACTCTGTGTAGGGTTGGATTGGTCATTACAAATTTCTTTATTTGTTCTTTGTCATGCAAGTATTTTACTTCTTCGGTTTTCAAAGAGAGTTTTTCAGCGTATATCCATCTAGATTGGAATTTGTTTTCTTGTAGGACTTGGAATACTTCACTCCATGCTCTTCTTGACTTGCTGGTTTGTGTTGAGAAATGTGCTGTTATTCTGCTGAGTTTTACTTTAAATGTGATCTGTTTGTGTTCTCTAAAGGATTTTAGTATATTGTTCTTGTGCTGCATTTCTGTGATCCTAGTTATTGTATGTCTGGGTGTAGATTTATTTTGATTGATGCTATTTGGAGTGCTATATTCCTCAGTTATCTGAATATCAAATTGTTTTCCCATATTTGGTAAGTTTTTTTGTTGTTGCTTCAGCCAATATTCTTTTTATGTCATTTGTATCAGCTCTTTCTTTTACATTGATGCCTGCTAGTCTTATGTTATTCATTTTTGCACCATCTTGCAGCTGCTGGATTATTATTTCCTGGATCCTTGTTGCTTTTAAGAGATCTTTCCTTACCTTTTCACTAGTGGCAACAGTGTCTTCAAGGTAAGAAAACCTTATCTTCACATTCATTCTAATGGTTTTGGCAACTTTTAGTGGAGTTTTAAATTTCCTGAATATCTCTTTGAATCTGTTTCATGCATTCTGTTTCTTTCCTATATTGCTCATTCACAATTTGCATCATATTTCCATTCTCCTTTTATTTTTTTTAATCATTGTCTCCTTTAGAAATACTTCACATTTCTTTCATTATGGTTACCATTTCTTTTTTCCCTTGGGAGATTATTTCTGATCTGATTTCCTCAATGCCTTCTGAAGTTGTTTCTTTGTTTCAGTTGTTATTATTTCAGAGATTTCAGGTATGTGACTTCCAAGTTCTTCTATGCTAGTGTCTTCTGGATTTGTTCTGTGTGGGCTCAGGTACTGCAGTTGTACTTTGCTGCTTCATCTTGTCATTTTCTATTTCAGAGAGAACTTTATTTTTATTTCTGTGATAATTTTCCATGCAAGTTTGATAGTAGGTATTTGTATTACTGCAATCAGAACCTCTCTGTAAAGATTCTGTTCTTTAGGTATTTCTCCTGTGTCAGACATTCTTGTTTTGTGCACATCCCAATACTTTACCTTCTTTATTGATTGAGAGTGAGATATTGGCTTCCATTTGGCACTGTCCTCCATTCTTCAGTATAGGGCTTTGGTGAGGTTATTACCCAATCACGTCCTGATATTATTACCCAAGTGAGACCATGTAGCTAAGGCAGATATGGTTTTCTATTTACCGTAGGACAATGAGAAACACTAATAATAGCAAGTGAAATTTGGAAATTGACTAACTTTTGTAACTAATGTTTTTATATTTTATACCATAGAAGCAAACACTATAGCTATATACCAAAGCAGATCTTAAATTGGGAATTTGTATGTAAATTTGTTCCCCTGAGTTCTGTCTGGGCACCTCCTTTTCATGTACCTGGAGCCTTCCAGGCAGACTAGTTCACCTAAGTCACATCCTGCCACCTGAGTGCCATAAGGATCCTCCTGTAGATCTTGCTGCAGTCTGGGACCCACTGGCCTAGAAGAATGCCTCAGCACACTGTGTTCAGCCACAGGCCTCTTCCCCTCCTCCTGTGTCCAATCTACTAAACCCCACCAGCAGGGCCTTAGTATAGAGCTTAGCTCCTCCAAGATCTACTCAGCCAGACTCCAACAACAGGGCCTGGGTGCAGGGCTCTTCCTCCTGGCTCTACTCAACCAAACTCAACAGAAGGGCCTGGTTGCAAAGTCAGAGAAAATAATTAAACCAAAAGAATCACCAAAATAATTCTAAAATGAAAGACAGAATTGAAAAATTCATTTCATCTAATTTCCAGAACTAATACAGATTTTCAGCTATTTCAGGCCTCGTGGTGTGTTGATAAATAAAAGTGTGTATAGATGAATGAGACACACCAGGGCTCAGGAATAGACTCAGGCACATGACAGTTGAGTTTTTTAAAAAACACCAAATTAATTAAATTGAAAAAGAATAGACTTCAATAGATGGAAGATAGACAGGTGCATACTCATGTGGTGAAGAGCAAAACAAAAAAACAAATACAATTTTGACTTTTACTTCACTCTATGTAATAAAGTCAATATGGACCATACACCTAAACAATGAGCCCAAAATATAAAATGAAATGTTGAAAAGCCAAGGATATAGCTCAGTGGCACAGGGTCTGCCTAGCAAGCATGAGGATAGGAGCTCCGATACAAAAAAAAAAAAAAAAAAAAAAGAAAGAAAGAAAAGTGAGCTAACACTACATATTGGAAAAAGCAAGATAAACATTTTGATTTCATGGTAGGCCAAAGGGCCAAAGGTGTCATCAAAAGATATAAAGTGCTCTTTAGGCCATGCTCAGAAACAGACCCGCCATCATTGGCCGCATGATCCATGGACAGAGGAAGGGTGTTGGTTCTGTTTTTGTGCTCATGTGAAGCATCACAAAGGCGCTGCTCCTCTACACACCGTGGACTTCACAGAATGACACAGCAACATCAAGGGCATCATGAAGGACATTATCCATGACCTGGGCCATGGTGCACCCCTCACTAAGGTGGTCTTCTGGAATCCGTACCGATTTAAGAAGTGTACCGAGTTGTTCATCACCACAGAGGGTATCCACATGGGCCAATTCATGTATTGCAGCAAGAAGGACCAACTCAACATTGGCAATGTTCTCCCTGTGGGCACCATGCCTGAGGGTACCATAATGTGCTGCTTGGAGGAGAAGACTGGTAACTGGGGTAAGCTGGCTGGAGCCTTTGGGAATTATGCCACAGTCATATCACACAACTCTGAAACCAAAAAGACAAGAGTGAAGCTGCCCTCGGGTTCTAAGAAGGTCATCTTCTCTGCCAACAGAGCTGTTGTTGATGGAGTAGTTGGCAGTGGCAGAATTGATAAACCTATCTTGAAGGCTGACCAAGCCTACCACAATACAAAGTGGAGAGGAACTGCTGGCCACGTATATGTGGTGTGGCCATGAATCCTGTGAAGCATCCCTTTGAAGGTGATAACCACCCGTACATGGGCAAACCCTCAACCATCTGCAGAGATGCCCCTGCAGGATGCAAAGTGGGTCTTATTGCTGCTCACAGGACTGGGCAACTCCATGGAACAAAGACAGTGCAGGAGAAAGAGAACCACTAGGGCTGAGGGGCTCAATAAAATTTGTCTTTGAAAAAAAAAGATATAATGTTACCAAAACATACAGTGAATCTTTAAAAAAAAAAACCCACAAAAATCTTGCAATAATAGACACACTGCCAGTAAACCTCTCCAAATACTCAATGTGCTCTCCCTCACTTCAAACACATTTATCCTATTGATCTTGGCAATGTGTCTCTTACTGTAGGAATGCCCAATAAACAGGAAAATATAATCAACAGTATTAGTCATCAAAACAGTGCAAATAGGAAAAAAGGAGCATGGAGAAAATATGGGTGAGGGATACAGGGGTGAAGTTGGACAGGAGAAGCATCTCCTAATGTGGGCACAGTGGGATGACAATGGATAAAAATAATTAATTAATATTTCAAAACAGAGCCGGGGAGATAGTTCAGTAGAATAAGTACTTCCTGGCAAGCACAAGAGCCTGAGTTCAATCCCCAGTACTGAAAAAAAAAAAAATTCAAAACACCTAGTCGAGAGATGGTATAATTTGGAATTTGAATGTGACCTAACAGCCCATATTTAAGGCATTATCCCAGTGTAGAACTATTCAGAGGTGAATTAACTTATGAGAGGAGGCCTTCCATAAGTGATTAGAGGCATTTCCAAGCAGATGGTGAGACCCAGAACTTCTTCTTTCCCTTCATTCTCTAGCCATGAAATTGAGCAGTTGTGTTTCATCACACACTTCCCATTGTTCTCTGACACCATCTCTCCAAAAGAGTAAAGGCAATGAGTCCACTCTGCAAAGTGTAATGTTGTGAGTCAAAATAAACTTTTCTTCCTTACAAGATAATCATCTCAGTTCATCATGATTAGAGAGCTGACTAACACAAGAGCATTTGAATGCTCAAGAGCATTTGAATGCTCTCAGCACAAAGAAATGACAAAGGTTTGACATGACTGCCTTGACTTGATCTTTACAGACTGCATATCTGCATTGAAATATCACATTGTACCCCACAAATTTGCACAACTATTATGCATGAATGAAAATTTTGCTTAAATACAAAATATTGCTTACAAACATAGTAAACAATAAAAAAAACATAAGTGGATAGGACTAGGGCCTACCAGACTGACTAAAATGTAAATAGGTACTTGGGACCCCCAGATCCAGCCCTAGTCCAGGCCCAGTGAGTGTGTGGGAGAGCTTCTGGCTACCCTGTGCCGGCAGGACAGGTCTGGTCCAAGCCCGGGCGCAGCATGGGTGAGACCCTCTTCTGCCCCCTTAGGACCCCACCACCACCACTCCGCAATCCCCCAAACTCCCATTCAGTGAGTGAGAACTTCTTCTGTGTTCTTGAGAACCCCAGATCCAGGCCTATCCCAGGCCCAGTGAATGTGCGGGAGAGCTTCCTCTCCCTTCTACTCCACCTTGTCCCCTTCAGACTCAGTTCAAGCCTGGCATACAGGCCTGAGGTGAAACTGTGCAGCTGCAGTCCCTGCAGAGAAAGTAGGGGACAGAACCACCCAGCTAGTCCAAGAGCAGAACACCTTGCCAGAAGGGCACAACAGGTTCACTCCCAAGGACAGCAGCAGGAAGGAATTGAGCACAGCAGCCAGACACAAGTCAGGCATAGCTGGATAAATTCAAATTTTGTAGATCTGCACCTGAATATCAGTAGGTGCTAAGGTTATAACTGCACCAAAGCACTACAACAAAGATCAGAAGACAGTGCTATACAAAATGACAACAAGAATGAACAAAATGCAATCTCAGACTCCAAGTCCACACATAACAAGTGCAGAGGACACTAAAACAGAAAAAACTGTGAATCACACAGCTAAAATCAATTAATCAACATCTTCTGAAATGAAAAAAACAATTGCAGAACAGTATAGAGGAACTCAGATTGAAAATGAAAAAAGAAATCCCTGAATGAATAGCATCTTCAGTAAAGAATCAAATGCACAAACATATGGAGGAAACCCAATGCCCACACAGAACAAGTACAGAGGACACTAGCTCAGCTGAATTGTATGAATTAATAGAGTCGAAAGAAAATAAGCAACAGCAGAAAGTTATAGAGGAACTCAGAGCAGAATTATTTTTTGAAATAAAAAAAGAATTCACTAAAGTCATAGCATCTGAAGTAAGGAGTCAACTACAGAAACAGGGAGGAAATCCAATCTAAAACAAACCTCTGCAGTGAAAGAATTAATAAATGCTTCTAAAGACATTGATAAAACAATAGAGGAGATTAGAAAAATGACAGAATCCTTAAATGAGTAATACAGGAAAGAAATAGATCGCATGAAGCAGAGTCAAAGAGATATAGAGGAACTTAAAATTTCAATCACAAGCTTGTAAAACCAGTTGAGTGAATGTGAAGACAGAGTTTCAGATCTTGAAAATGCTGATGCAGCTAGTGAAAAGGTAAGAAACGATCTCTTAAAAACAACAAGGATGCAGGAAAGAATAATCCATCACCTGCAAGATGATGCAAAGATGAACAATGTGAGACTAATAGG
>NW_004524643.1:8502135-8504778 GCF_000260255.1 Octodon degus | reverse complement strand
ATGTTTATAGCAGCACAATTTGTGATAGCCAAATCTTGGAAACAACCAAGATGCCCATCACCTGAGGAATGGATGTAAAAGATGTGGTATTTTTATACAATGGAGTATTACTCAGCTATCAAGAATGATAAACTCGAAGCCTTTACATTGAAGTGGATGCCATTTCAAGATATACTCATAAGTGATATAAAACAGACACACATGTGTAAATATCATATAGTTTCCCTCGTATAAGAACTCAAAAGAAGAAATACAAATAGAAAGGCATAATGCAATTAAAAGGAAAGCAAGAACTTGAGGACTAGACAATGAAGAGAGAGCAAGGAGAAGAACTAGGAAACATGGCCAAGGAAAGCTATACAGTTATATGTACAAATGGGTAAGGCAATGATCCTGAGAATCTTCAGAAGATTTTCGAATCTGGCAGTTAACTGCAAGGATTCTTACCCTGACTAACTATATATACTGACACCCGTGAACTAAGCACCTGCACTGAAGATGGCAATTTGTAATAGTAGGTTCATGCTTGGAGTGCCTGTCATTATGGTCTTCTGAATATGGGCTGCTTGTCATGACATGCCAGTTGCTGCCATGCTGTCTCTTGGGTAGATGATTGATTAAAAAGGAAGGGGGTAGTGAATGAAGGCAGGAGATAGGAAAAGGAGTGTTGCAGGACTGTCTGGCAACAGTGGTGTATATGGTTAGATTTCTAGACTTAAGTGTAAATATATATAATTCTTTTTTCTATTTTTTAAATATATTTTAATTTTTTAATTTTTTCATCATAATCTGTAGGGACTTAAAGTTTAACATATCAATATTTTATGAGAAATACGTGTTCCATATTATGCCTAAGGTATTTGATATTCAGACAAATAGTAGGTTAAGCTCAAGAGTCTAGGTCATATGGCAATAACAATAAGCTGCTCTTCTGGATGGTTAACAACCTAAGTTTGCAGACCAAAAATTAGAGGAAAAAAGAGGGCCACAGGGAAAGCCAACATTTTGGCCCTAGCCTTCCAAGGTCAATTAAGACTCAGGACATATGAGAACTTGTACTGTAACATCATGTAACTCAGTTGTGTCCCAAATTTTCTGATCAAGGAGATTATGGGGCCACAGAGGAAAGTGTTTGATAATGTAGAGTGTGCCTAAAGAGAGTCACATGGAGAGAAAACATACTCTCAGGCTTTCACAGAGAGCACATTGGCCAAGCAATGGCCATGACTCATCCACATGGCTGACACTGACAAAGGTTCTACAATCTGAGGTAGAGGGTCTCAGGATAAATCCTGAGGGGATTTGGATTTGACTGACCTTATCAGATCCAAAAGCTACAATTCTTGTTACATAGGTCTTGCTTTATCTTGGTCTTAACCATCCAGCAGAAAAGTATAAAAACAAAGTACAAGAAATAAAGCCATGTTGTAATGTTGAGCTGTCAGGGACTCAGGTCAACAGCTTCTGACTTTGCCAGTCAAGTGGAAGACCCACTACTATTGTGGACTACTGGACTATTTTGGAATATTTTGTTGAGTTCACACACCTATAATATTTAAATGATGGAACTAAACAAAAAAAGGGGGGATATAGATGAATGTCCATTTTATATCTGTGTATTCAAAATGGTTAGGATAGATACACAGCTACATTCTCTTAATTCAAGGAATAGATGGATTTGTTCTAATAGTGTTTGTAAATAGGATATCATGTCTGCATCTTGTACAACACACAACCACTAGGAAAGCAGTAGGTAATGTGTTAATTATTGGAACTACCCTACCAATTTGATTTGAGACTGTCTCATTGCTATTTATTTCTCAATAAAATTATGGAAAAAAAATAAATAAATTGTTTTCAACTTTATCTTTGGTTAATGAGATAAATGAAATGAGCTAAAACAAAATACCTATACCTGATGTGAAGGTCCTGGGACTTACTTCAGTCTGTCACCAACCTGATGAGTGCAATACAGGATTAATCACTGCTTGGACACATGTTTTTTCTTTCCCAACTCTGAGGACCCTAACCATTACCTCTTTGCTAAATTCCTCTCTCTATTTATGTGGTCCATGTCGGTCTTCTTAGCCTCAATGTGAGCCCACATTGGGAGATTTCATTAATGAGCTTTGCAGGTTAAAATGCACATATGTAAGACACAACAACAGCAGCAGACACCACGGAACAGAGCACAAGAGCCACTTGCATCTTTTTTGGATAATTCTTATATGGGTCCACATTCTTACATGCTTGCCTCATTAGTACGTGCACAGTTGTGCACTGCTAAGTCATGGTTACATAACTGTATTCCACTGTGGGCCTGCACTAGACCAAGTGGGGTCACAGCCACAGGTTTCCTTCGATGTCCCTGAGCATTAAATCACTCTGAGTGGTTCCTGACACTCAGATTTAGAATAATCATGGATGAAAGAAAGGAGAAGAGATAGAAAAAAAGGCAGGGGGGAAAACATGCAAATGTATATGCAGGATGGCTGAGGTGATTGCACTAAAATTTTCTATTAGTTTTTTTTTTTTTTTAAATAGCAGTTAACGTATAGAATTTTCACCTTGACTAACTCTATGCATATTTCCATAGTGGTTGGACCAGTCTATATTCCCCTCAGCAGTGGAGAAGGGTTCCTT
>NW_004524643.1:8498120-8501130 GCF_000260255.1 Octodon degus | reverse complement strand
AAAATGTAAATAGCTGTTAAGCTCAAATGTTTCCAGAAATGCAGAGCAGTTAAAACTTCCACATATTAGTAGAATTACAGAATACTACAATTACCCTTGCAAATTTTATTATTTCTCATGGTATAAGATATATATCCATATATCTATGTCTGTATCTGTATACATATGTATATACACAGATACAGACATAGATATATGTATATTTACAACGAAGTATTATAGTTCTACTTTTCAATATTTACCCAAAGCTTGCAGATGACCATTCAAAGCACCTTTCTTTAAATTGCCTAGATCTCCATCCATAGGTGAGAAATTAAACAACTTTTGGTATATTTGCAAAATGAAATATAAAACCTACCAATCCACACAAGAATGTGGGTGAATCTCAAGCTTACTGTCTTGAGTAAAGGAAGGGTAAAAAGTTCAATGATCATGGAAAGTAACCTAAATGATGGTTATCTTGAAATTGGGCATTTCCTACAAAGAAGCATGGAGAAACCGTCCAAAAAATTAATATATTGATTGTAGCAGTAGGGAGCATGAACATTCAGAACAAACCACAAACTAATTTAAAACTAAACCTGTTAATAATCGAACTACCTACCTCATGAAGCCAAAAAGAACTAATTGAATCAGATTAAGTAAGAAAATAGGGGCTGCGGATGTATCTCAGTACTGCAGCATTTGCCTGCCATGGGCCAGGCCAGCCATTATTTTAAACCTCATCATTGAAAAAATAAAAATTTTAAAAGGAAAGAAAAAAGAACACAAACACACAAATCAATGCAATGTAATATAAATAAACATGAAGTCAATCAAAAGCTGGCATTTGGGGAAAAGATAAAAGCAAAAACTCCAGCTAAACAGATCAAGAAGAAAGAAAAATTAGTTTACCAATATAAAAAAATGACAGACGAGTCATCATCACAGATCCCATTGACATTAAAAGGACAAGGGCATAGAATGAAAAGATTTAAGCCAATAAATTTGACATTTTGGGTAAATTAGAAAAGCTCTATGCATGATGCAAATATTCAGAACTAACATAGATGTGAGGAAATAGCTGAATAGCTTTCTACCAACTAATTTGAAGACAATAATATGTACTGTAACAACTATTGTTGAAATCCTATTAGTTTGTTCAATGAAATTCCATATCACTTGTAATGTTTTGTTTTTACTATTTTTCTTCTCTTTGAAATAAAACATAAACAATAAAGAAAAAATATAGAAACTGAATTTGTTATTGAAGATATTATTGGAGTGTTCAGATGGTTTCACTAATGTAGTCTAACAAACATTTAAGATTATAATGTCAATCCTTCTACAACTCTCTAGAAAATAAATAAAACAGGAACAGTTTTTAAAATATTTGATGAGGCCAGCATAACTTTGATGCTAAAATCACAGACATTTCTAGAAATGAAATGACAGAAAAATATATCTCATGACTTTAGACAGAAAATTCTTAATAAAATGTTGATAAAGTGAATCCAAACATGTATAAAACTAGTGATACATCATGATCAATGGGAATTTGTTTTAGAAATATAAAGTTCACTTAAAATTAAAATAATAACAGAGAAAAGGAGACTTATGAATAAATTAAAGAAAAAAGTAATATGGTAAATTAAATAGCTGCAGAAAATCGCATTTAAAATGCGCTTTACACATTCATGATAAAATCTTTCAGAATACTAGAAAGAGAAGGGAACTTCCTCAACTTGGGAATGTGAGACAACCAGACCTCTCACATATTTCTGCTATGAGTGTAGTACGGTCTCTTTAGAAAACAGTTTGGTAATTTCTTATAAATTTAAACAAACATCTACCCTATGACCTAGCAATTTCTTTCCTAGGCATTTACTCAAAAGAAATTAAAACTTGAGTCTATACCAATGTTTGTACAAGAATATTCATAGAAGTTTTATTCATAGTCTCAAACTGGAAGCAACACAAGTATGTACCAACTATGAATACATAATAACTTGTGGTATATTTGTATAAATAACTAGTACTGTGAAACAAAAAGCAACAAATTTCTGTTCTGATACAACACAAATGCATGTCACAGACCTAGCCCTAAACAAAATGAATTTTATTTTATTTATTTATTTATTTATTTATTTATTTATTTTTTATATATTTAGTAGAGAGTCTCACCAGACATATTGGACTCTAGTGATCCTCCTGTTTTCAGCCTCCCAAGCTCTGGGGTTACAGATGCGCACCACCACACCCAGTTTCAATCACCATTTTAGCGCACCCTGGGAGTGGGGCCAGCATAGCACGCTGATCAAACCCCAGTCCCTGTGTCTGCCTAAGCAGATGCTTTAATTCCCTGAGCTATTTGGCCAGCCCTGAAATGAATTTCACATACAAATACCTAAATAAAATGGCGAAAAAGTATGTGTGCAAATTGTATGTGATACATAAAAATGTACACAAATGCATATTACATAGACATATGCTTAAATTTTCTAAACTCAGGAAAAATACTCAACTATAAGAAAGAATTTAGACAAGGTTGACTTGGAAGTGATACTGGTGATGTCTACAAAATAATGAAAATATTTTGTATGTCAGACATATAGAGTACACACTTATAAGAATTTGCTGAAATTCTTTCATAATACTTAAAAAGTGTACATTTCATCCTACATAATTTATAATTTTAAAAACAAGAGGACAAATCTAACACAGCCACAGTAATATCAAACATGGAAAAGGTTTAAGCCAAATATAATACTTGAAATAAACATGTATAATTAATGACAAACCCAAATTCTGGGTTAAAATATAAAAATTCTGAGCCAAAGGTACATATAAGCATCATTTACAAATTTACAAAGAAAAAAGTAATATCCTTCCCTTTATCCAATACAGAATATCTTTTAAAAGCCTGTAATAATTACCATGAAAAGCATTTTAGAGAAATGAAATCTATTTTAGACAAAAGAGACAAAAATTATAGCATCAAAAACAATAAGGAGCCAGGGAGACAGCTCAG
>NW_004524643.1:8481711-8498020 GCF_000260255.1 Octodon degus | reverse complement strand
AACTGAAAGTAATAACTTAATAGGTGGATTTAACAGTAGGATTAGTTAGTCAACATACTGGAGAAATAAAATTACAATTTTTATGAGAAAACTGTTGAATATTTCACCATTACATACAAGGTTTAAAATGAAATATTTAGTAGAGTTAAAAGTATCCTGTGTACCTTCAAAACAACCACAGAGAAAAAAATTAATGAAAGAGAGAATGATCCAAAAGAAACAGAAAGGAAAAGTCAAATATAATAAGCATAACAGGGCAAGGACAAATAAATATATCAGTTATGACAAGAGATATAAATAATTTAAACTTTCCAATTAAAAACAGATGTCTTCCTCAGCAATATTTATACTGCAAAAATCTTGGCAACATGTATGTCCAACCACAGGGAAAGGGTGAATGGATAGTATCTCATCCCTTCAGAAGAATATTATGTCTTGTTTATTTCTATACTGAGGTCCTGAGGATTGAACTCAGGACCTTGCACTTGTCAGGCAGGCGCCTATACCATTGAGCTGTCACCCCAGCCTTTATGCCATATTTAGAATTGACATCAACAGGCTCTTTTACTAGTATGGGAGATACATATGTTAGCATATCAAACCATGAAGGGTTAACAATGCTTATACAGAATCTAAATGTAGAATTTAATAAAAATATACAAAAATGCAAACTTAATCACAGATGATCTACAGTTAAGAGAGTCATTTTTGTTCTATTTATCATTTATCTTTCTTATAAATATAGTATTCCTCAAACAGGCATATGCTACTTTAAATTTTTAATTTTTATTATACAAGCTATGCATGCATGCATTAGTGATATAAAACATAATACATAAAATTTCCTCCTGACATTCTGACCTGAACTCTTTCAACTGCCATTCTAGTCTTTTCTGTAGGAATAATCATTCTTATTTTTGCTGCTTACAGATCATTTTCATGAATTCCTTTGATAACCAGATGCAGTACCTAATCAAAATACAAAAGAGAAGTTTCCATGGCTGTGAAATGAGGCTAGTGACCACATGGAGAAGATGCTATGACAGAATTACCCACCTAGGGAAACTTTGAGTTGAGTGAAAGTGATTCTTCTAGTGTGGGTTCTGTTGTATAAACTGCAAAGAATTCACTGTGATTTGAAGTGGTTGCAGCACGGCCCAATTGACGCTGTGTGGGTGAAATTTAGATCGGCCTGCATCTGTGAGTTTTGCTGGAATGGGACCAGCAGAGAATAGGAGGAGAGCCTTCCTAGCTGGCTGCGAGCAGAAGTATGACACTGCGGAGATGTGCGGATAAGCAGTTCAGCTGCAGGAAAAGGTGGGAAGCAAACAGCAGTAAGAAAAGAGGCTGCTGGAGATGCCAAGACCGGGTTCCAGGGGACTTGAATGTCTGGATGGGAGGTTGGAATGTGCTCCTTTAGAAATTCTCTAGTCATCAAATCATCCGTGACCGAGTGCTGTCTGAGGTTTAGTTTTCTGCTCTAAAATGGGGATATAGCTTATGTGAAAATTAAATTAGATAAAGAATGTGAGAATGATTGGCAGGATGAATTATATCACGGTAGAATGTTGAACAGGAGACGCGGCAATAATCCTAAACTTGTACCCTAGGACGCTGCCTAGATGGCTTCCCTATTGACATTTCTGAAAATCACACAAAGCTCAAGCCAGCTCTTATGACCAGAACATGTTGGCACCCATGTCTTTGAGAGGTAGTAAATTCAATTTTCTGAGGCCTCAAGGCAGACGTGGTCCCTGCATTGCCAGAGAACTGCACATATGGTTTCGTGTGGTTTCTTTGAAAACACAATTGCTGTACACTGAATCATTTCTTTTTTTCAAGGAAAACATCACATTAGCTACTGTACATGGGTATGTAACTCATCTCTTTTAATTAGATGCTAATTAATGACTCACTAGCTTTAATCATATCAATCTGGTAATACTATTTATGCCCCACAGAATAATGAACTACTTTATAAGAAATGAGCGTGGCACATGTTGACATAGGAATGCATCCAGCCATAATTCGCTTTGGGTAAATATCCCACCCAGACTTGGATTCTGAACAATTTACAAGGCTATGCTCACATGACATGTGGGGGAGAGAGGCAGAGGCAACCATATGGAGAGAGAAAGGATGGAGAGGCAGAGAAATGCCACAAGGAGATTTTTCCAAAGTTTGGGCCCCTATCCTGCTTAGTTTACTCCTGGAGGTGGACCGGAGATAACATATGCACAGGGGTGTCCAAGGGTTTTGCTCTCTATATTGTACCTAAAGAAACTAGTTGTTGGTGAATAAAAATGTGACCTGATTCTGCTAAGTCTAAGGTCCAAGTCCTACTGGGTCCAGCCAAATGTACACAGTAAGACTAATGATGAGAAAGGACAGAACCAATGTGGGCATACATAAGACAACTCTCTAGTTGTTCCCAAGAAAGAGTGGCCAGCAGTCAAATTCTGTGCCCAAATAAATACAGTGAAATACAGCAACACGGGGCATGCCTGGCCTCAGGCCTGTCAGCTTTCAGAGCCATGAAAGTCCAAGTCAGCACCTAGAGAATTCTGCAGCAAATGAGGAAGGGGGTGGGGGGCCTGCTGTGCCAAACAGGAGGAGTAATGACTCCTGAAGCCTATGGGTGCAGACTGAGAAGCAAGCCCTGGAGAAGCAAACCATCTGGGAAAATAAGGAGCTGTGCTCACCCCCAACAAAGACGCTATTTGAGAAGTGGCCAATATAACAACAGTGAATAGTTAGCAAGAGATTATTCTATGCCAGGCAGTTACGTGAAGTGTCAAATGGTGCATCATAGAATAAGTGCTCTTGT
Source organism: Octodon degus (assembly GCF_000260255.1). Taxonomy (NCBI): domain Eukaryota; kingdom Metazoa; phylum Chordata; class Mammalia; order Rodentia; family Octodontidae; genus Octodon; species Octodon degus. The sequence goes on along the minus strand of NW_004524643.1, from coordinate 8,495,193 downwards.
TCCCTTAGGACAGATGAGGAAATTCAGGCACAGAAAAGAGCTACTCAGTGCTACATAGACTGTAAGCGGCTAAGCTGTGGCTCACACTCAGCACCATTACTCTCAGACCCCGATCTTACACACTAGGCCAACTCCTGACTCTTTTCTCCCCTTCTTCCTCTCCATCCCTGCACTACTCCAGTTCCACCAGGAGCTCTAGGCTGTGTCAAGGCTGTGAGGAACTCAGCAGAGCTGGCTGGGAATAAGAATTATTCACAGGGAATCAAGGCAGAAATCCACTTAATAGCTTAGGACAAATTCATGGGGGGAAAGTAATCATTTAGTGTCTTTCCAAGATTCTTAATCCAAGTAAAAATGCTAGCTCCATTTTCTCAAGCTAATAATGAATGTTTTGTGTCCGCATTAGGATTTCTCAGCACCTGGACGGCGGCTTGCCGAGTAAACAACAAGTGCTTACAAAAGCCTATGCAGCTCTTCGTGATTCGGTCCTTGTTCTTCCAGGCAGTACCTTCCTGGCAACTACACTATTGACTTTGCTGTTTCTTTAATCAGCCAAACTACTGCCCCAGGACCTTTGAACTTATTGTTTTCTAACCAGAACTCCTTTCTCCAGGTTGTCTCAACAATGAGCTCCCCTCATACCCAACTGATTTATTGCAGAGAACTAAACAATATATGGCATATGCATAATAACTACGTTAAGTGGAGGATCTTGGTAAATACAAATTAAAATTTCTCTTGGTTCAACAAAAGTCAATGGATAGAAACTAGAGAGAAGCAGATCTCCACTTAGCCAGAACTGTGAAGTCATAAAGTGAGTTGCTTCAAGTAGGGGAGTTCTTCTGCAATTGAAAATATACTAAGGGTGATCAAATATATACGAATATTTAAATTTTTAAAATGTATTACAGAAAGCAACATACTTCCATTAATCTCCCTCAGAGGACTCCCACCATAAGCCTTTCTCCTGGTCCTCATGTGTCTGATCTCCTGGAGGGTGGGACCTGGGTCCTGGATCCTGCATATTCTCAATCCTGGTCATCATAGGATGCGTGCATCGAACTCTCACTAACTTGATTGTGCACTTTGATGGCTGCTCTGTCTGGAACCCTAGAATCTTTCTCTTCTGGTTCCCAGGTCTATCCAGGAAGTGGAGAGAAGTTGTCATAATCAGGCATGGCTCTAGTCCTTGTTCACAAGTATCCTCCTGAAAGAACCAGTTATTCTGCCTTTTTTTTTTCTTCTTGTATTTTCTGCTTCCCTGGCAACTCTTCCACTGTCCCCTTTCCTGATTCTTCCAGGGTTTTCTTTCTAGTGTGCCTTGTGGCATGCCCATAGGTCCTTGTATTCTAAGTCCTAGTGAAAGTTAGTACTGATGCTGTTGTACCTAAGGAAGGGAAGAGGAAGGAAAAACCACAGGTTTTATAGCCAAGATATGTTTCAGTGCTAAGGGAGTACCCAAGACAGAAAGGGATTTTGGAAGGCTCTGTAAAAAGAAGCTTTATGAATTTGGTCTTGAAAGACATCACAGGACTCACCATACTGAGAAAAAGATGGTATTCAGATGGCAGGATTTACTTACACAAACACACGACAGCAGATCTGTCTCTTTACCCCTCCAGTGCATATTTGCCTTTTTTTTTTTTTTTTTAACAAAAGCACCTAATTGTTCTTGGAATGTTCACCCTTTCCACATGCTCAGTCCACATTCCATGGGTTCAGAGGACTCTAAAAGTTTGGATGGGACCCCGATGTCATTAATTGGAACAGTGGATGCCTCTGACTGTCATGAGTAGTTCAAGGATTGGCATTGATATTATGTGGACCAGAAAAATATTGCTCAACAATACATCCATAGACAGATAGATAGATAAACAGATAAACAGATAGATAGATAGATAGATAGATAGATAGATAGATAGATAGTGTGTGTGTGTGTGTGTGTGTGTGTGTGTTACAGAAATTGGAATAGGAAGGATATGAGCAAGGAGGGAAGGTATCACATCAGCAAGAGATTTCCAGGGGAGTTTGTGGGTGGAATCAGCACCCATAGAGAAGAACCCAGGTCTGAGTGGGACCTGACTCTAATGGCAATGCTCATTGCCAGATTTGTCCCTCAATTTTGTCTTTGGGGAGTGAAAGTGGTAAGAGTAATAATTTCTCACCTTTCCTAAGCCATTTTGTGTTGAATTTTTCACTGTTTATTACCAAAATCACCCCAATCTTTATGGAGATGGAAGCGAAAAGAAAAGCATCATGTATTTCACTACATTACCAAAAATTAACTTTGAAGGACATAAAGAGCATCCCCTCTGACTTGCTGAACAGAAGAAGTTTGAAAGAAGGTTGTGTGAATACATTTAGGGTGAGACAGGAGAGCAGCAGCACAAAGCAAGAAGACCACCAGCCTGCAAAGGAGGAAAGAGAGCGCCTACCATTCTCATTAGGCAATGAGCAAAGGGATTTGGAACCACAGTGCCCATCCTGGGTCGTCAGGTCTGACAGCACCTGCTTCCTTATTAGATGGTCCCACAACCTCTTGGTCAGTCTATGGCTCGTGATGGCCTGGTGGCCAACCTTATCATGACACTCAAACAACTCACAGGTCTCTCAAGCCTTTAAATTTGCTTTGTGCAACCAGGATGTGAAATTACAGACCTCTGCCTTATAAAACTGGTTTTTAAATTAGAAAGACCCTCACACAAATCCTGTATCGATGCTTTTAATAATATATATTTTTAAAACTGCAAATGGAGAGCCAGGATAGCTTTTCAGAGCTCAATATGATTTTTCCCCCAATAGATGGATAGACAAGTGACTTATGCAGATGCAGTATATACATTCCGCACAATTTGACCATGGTTAAAGGGTATTTATATTCTGATGCAGATAAAATTGAACATGTCAACACTAATGCATTTTTCGAGGAGAATCACTACTTTCACCATAATTTCCATGGAAAATTTGTGTGCACACGCAGTAATAGACACATTTATAACATCAAAAGGATTCAATTTTCTTTTCAATCATACCACAGTATGAATCGCTTTTCCTATTGAATTTAACAATGAGGCACATTACCAGAGTCTAAAGGATGGGATACTTCGTCTTGCTCTTATGAAAGTACGTCAAACAATGGGTAATACATCACACAATGTCTTGGGTTAACTGAGCCTTTACACAAGCTAGCTGCTAATTTGCTTGGGCCAGCAGAATGTCACTTTTATTTAATTTTGCCAATAAGATCAGCAGGGATCCAAACTCTGTTTAACTCTCAGTTATTAAAAGAGGTTTTTCTTGTTACACGAAGAACTCATTAATTCATGTCTCTCCTAATTCAGAATTTGAGGTCTTTGGAACAGGAGGTGGGAGGTGCTCCATCTCTGTTATGAAGGAAGCAATTTCGTCCTGTACTCAGCTTCTTTCCAGATTGCTTAAACTGCAGCAGGGACAAAGTCTTTCTGCAGCTTTAGGAAAATTTTGATGTGTTCATTACAAATTGTTCTTTCGGTACCAGAGAAGCTGATCTGAAGAGCTCTCTCTAGTAGGGAGGACTTTGTTAATCACCATTCATTCATTCATTCATTCATTCATTCATTCATTCATCATCTGTTGTCGACTTCTTCACCAACCCTACATCCATTCATTTATTCACAAAACCCTTTCTGTTTGTTGGATTTTGAATTTGGATCTAGAACTACAAAATGGAAAAATGTGTTCCCCACTCAGAAGACTCCCATAGGTCAGTGGAGGAAACAAACAGTTTATATTGAATTAGTTCCATTCATCCTTCTCCACACCCCAGAACCATGAAATTCCCTTTCCACTCTTCTTTACCCCACTCTGTATTCTGCAAAACTGCTGCACCTCTTCATTGGGTTTTCTGATCTGTGTGTTTCTGGGTGGGTTTGGTCAACAGGCATGGGGGAGGGTGAATGGACAATGATATTGTAATGGGTCAACTCACATTTTAGGCTATAAATGTAAATCTTGTGTTCTCTGTTATGTAAAAAATGTATATTCACCACTGTTCTAAGTTGTTTAGTAACTCGTGGCTGTTCTTTGCTGTTTGCTAAGATAAAATTCTCCCTAATTCCTGTAAACAAAGTTAGCTTACAGAGATGACTCCAAAAGGAAACTAAAGGGGCTTTAGCTTCTTGTAGCCTTGAACTACGCAAGGCTGCATGCAGGTACACAGGTGCAAGATAACCAGAAACTGAAACAAAGCCCCAGAAAATTTAGTTTGAGTAGTGGTCACACTGATCCTGAAAGCATTATTTCAATAGAAAGGATTATTTTTTACGCAATGAACACTTTTACTAACAAATGTTTTGTTTGTTGATTATCAGAAAAATAAATCAAGTTAAAGAGTACTATGCAAATTAGATTAGCTTGACAAAGAAAAAGCTATATCAGATATGTTATAGGTATACTAGGATTAAGTGTACATACTAATCTGACAAATAAATAGTTGGGCTTCTTTAAGATTCTGAGGAGCCATTTAAAAGTTATTTCAACAGCTAAATGGTTAACCTGGTCCATGATATGTTAATGTGACTTTTTTTTGATACATGACAAACTTTAGAGCACTCATTGGAAAGTAACCTTTTGGAAGGATAATTTGACACAAATCCAAAAGCCAACATGAAATATTTACATTTTTCACTGGATTAAAAAAAATGATCACAGATGCCCTGATAATCACAAGTGATATTAAAGCATGTGTTGGGGCAACAATGCCTCCTGAGCACATTGCTTTAGAATTTAAAAAAAAAATAGGTCCAGGTATTTTCTATTGAATCAACTACTTTTGTGCAGCCAATCTCAACCGCAGCATCCTATTTCCTCTTGTTTTTATTTTTATTACTTTTAATGTATTTTTTAATACAGCGTCCATAGGGTCTTACTACGTAGATTGTACTCCTAGTGATTCTCCTGTTTTCAGCCTCCCAAGCACTGGGATTATACTTGCACATCACTATGACCCTATGCCCAGTCTCAATGCCCATCTCAGTGTGTCCCGGGGGCAGGGCCAGCATCGCTTGTGCCTTTTCCTCTTATTCATTTTTATTTATTTATTTATTTATTTATTTATTTATTTATTGTATTTTAGGGCAGGGTCTACAGGGTGTTCAGGGTCTCACTACTAGATCAGACTTGTAGTGATCCGCCTGTTTACAGTTTCCTAAGAGCTAGGATTACAGGTGCACGCCACCACACCCAGTCTCAATCATAGTCTCAGCGTGCCCTGGGGCCGGCATAGCTTGTACCTTTTCCTCTTTTGAAGAAGACCTAAGGGACTCCTCACACATCCTTTCCTTCTCCCACATCTGGCCCTCACTTCTCCAGGGACCAAGGTGGGAGTCCACACAGGGATCGGGTTGACTGTCAAGCATTAGGTGCCCCGCGAGGTCTCCTTCAGTCACCTCCTGCCCCTGTCCCCAGCTCCATCTCATACTACTCTGCACCTCTCTCTATAGTCCCAGCTACTTTAGCCTCTTGTGCACCCCACTGATGGGACTCCCTACTAACTCACAACCTTTTCACGTGTTACTTCCTCTTTTTTGGAATGTCACCCTCACCTATTTCGCCGGTCAACCTCCAGTTTTCAAATTTTATCTTAAAACTGCAACTCTCTTAGGGATATTCCCATAGCTAACATGCCCTCAACCTTGACCCTACTTTCACTGAATCAAATTTCCTCATTTTCTTTTACTCCCAAAGCATCTTGGTTTAGGTTTTCATAAAATGTCACAGTCAGCCTTTATAAAAGTGCTGGTTGAATTTTGTGTTTAGTGCTGCTATCCCTCATTGAAATAGAAAGATGGCTCATGATTTGTGTCTGTCTTGCTCCCTGCTCCATGATTGAATCGGCAAGGCCTCCTCCTTGTGCTGTTGCCAGCCTCTGCCATTCCACTTACAACTGTAGCTCCTCTCCAGATACTGAGGAGCTGATTGAAGAGGAGACTTTCTGTCTAACACGGGAAGAAGCGTGTCCCACATGTGCCGGCTCCACGAGGTTTGCCAACATCCGGGACACCCTCTTCTGTGTCAAGGTTGACCCATTTGGGAATATTCCTATTTCTTTCTCTTTAGAGAGACCTGGTTTCCTGTTTGCTCCATGAATCTCTTGGGCCCCCTTTACTTGCTTGTCCATCTCCATTAAATTCTAGGATGCAAGAGAGAAAAACAAAGGTTCTCTGGTTCATTTTGGGCGGAAATAAAGATCTTAATGAGAAGCAGAATATAATGTATCACTGAAACAGGAAAATACAATGTAATATTTTTTGTTTTTACCAGTATTTTCCTAATGAGGCCACAGGGAAGCTGAAAGGCGAGAGAAGATAAAGTTAAAGGAGTATGTGAAGAATGTGTTCATGCCTCTGAATGCAAGCGCATGCATTTCTGTCCATATGTGAGTTTGTGCTCTGGAGGAAGGTCTGGGGAAACCCACCGCCAACTGAGAGCAGCCTTTCCACCATCTGTTACAAATATTCTCAAAAAGCCCCAAAGTGTTATGTTAGAGAAAAAAGAATTTTGCTGAGTCAGCTTTTTGTCCCCCTAAGGAAATACCTGAAAACACAAACTTAAGGAGGAAAGGTTTACTTTGGCCCATAGTTTGAGAAGTTTAGGTCCATGATCAGTTAACTCCATTGCTAAAGACCTGTGGAGAAGCACAACTGTGTAATTCTTGGAGGCCACTGGGAAGAGAGAGACGGTAAGAGCCCGAGAGTAAAGTACTGGGAAACAAGACACAGTCCCTACTCTCTCTACCCTCTGATGGGCCCACGTCAGCTCAGCCTCACTGCCTGTTTCCATCACTTCCCCAAAATCCCCTAACATTCTGACCTCCTCAGTGGATCCATTAGTCTGCTTGATAAAGTCACAGTCCTCATAAGCTAATTATTTTCCCCAAAACTCACGAGCTGACAACCAAGCCTTCAATACAACGAGGTTCTGTGGAGACATTTTTTTTTTCTTTTTTTGCAGAATCAGGGATTGAACTCAGGCCCTCGCGCTTGCCAGGAAGCGCTTATTCCACTGAACCATCTCCCCGGCCCAGTGGAGACATTTTGGATCCCCAAAATAACAATAACAAGGACCCTATTTATAACAAAGGAATGATTAAGTTGACAAAATCTTTGGAGTAGGCCTAGAATTTGCAGTTCACTGGAAGGTAAGAATAATTAACTTCAAGTGGCATACCAGGAGTGAGAGACTGGAAAGAAGAGGGAAAACTCACTCTGGGCGTAGACACAGAACCGAAAGGATCATCCATGGAAGATCTCCCTAGAGGCAAGGAAGGCAAGTGCAGAAAAAAACCGACCCACTCATGGGGACGTAAATAAATCCATCTGAACCACAGAAAAGGAAAGCAAAAAAAGAGACCAAGGTATCTGACTCCAACCCCATCCTTGACTGGAGCTGAGAAAAGCCAGGAAAGGAAATGCTGGTGTCCCTCTTCCCTGTAGTTGGGTTTCAAGGAACAAGCACCCCAACAGGCTGTTGCATGTATTGGGTGGGGAAAAAAATCTCTGAAAGGGAATGTGGCCAGGAGACAGATGTGCTTGCAAGCCCAGTTGGACATATACATGTAGAGGACATATAGGATACATAGAGATGTTTCTTGCAACCTCACAGGCATATGTCTTCCTGTGTGGTGAAGGTGTTGCATGTGTTTACTCATAAATATATATTTTATCTTTTCCTATGTGTGCCTGGGTCTGCATGTACTATGGGAAGTAACACCAAAGCCAGGGTATTGTAGGATTTCTTACACTTTAGTGGCAAAAGCTGATAATAATTATTAGTTACCACATGATATTTTCTTTATTGGGATAAAATCCTTACATCCATTATCTTTTTTAATCCATAAAATCTCATGAGATGCATATTAGTATTTGTATTTTGTTGCTAAAATCCTCTCAGTCTCCTTAAATCTATGTAACTTTACCATGTCACATGGCTATTAAGTGGAAGGGTGAAGATTTGAACTTAGAACTCAGGGCTGGGGAGATGACTCAGTAGAATAAGCTCTTGCCTGGCAAGTGCAAGGGCCCGAGTTCAATCCCCAGTTCCGCCAAAATAAAGTGAACTTAGAACTCTCTGGCACTGAGAGGCCCTAGATGCCCATCAATGTGTGGTACAGGACACATTGCCTCCTGTGCCTAGGGTAAGCGTGGATGCCAGCCTTCCTCTGAGAGACTTGCTGAGATACAGCCTACTTCTGCTTCTAAAACTAGCAGGCTACACCATCTCTGTCCCCCCAGAGCACAGCTCCCTGAGCAGCAGAGAAGCTCCTGGAGACACAGACCCCTCTATGTTGTTCTCCAGTGACTCTGAAGAACCTTGTACGGTCCCTATCACTGAGAAGGCATTCAGCAAATATTTATTAAATAAATGGATGATGCAGTGCATAGACAGTAACACTTGCCTAAACTATAGCCTATTTTTAAAGAAATATCATCTAATATCTTTTAAGTACTCATGGCAACTAGCTAACGTATGATTTCCTCAGGGGACTTGCTTTAATTTAAAAAGATAAGTAGAATGTGTGATTAGCGTATCAAGCACTTGCGCAGCAGTCAGCTTCCCCCTCCAGTTCTTGTTTATATTTCTTGTTAGTTTCATAAACAGTTCTTTCACAGTCAGAGCAAACATATTTCCAGCTAGCCCCTGACCAAAATGTCACTTCTCATTTTCCAAGGTCGAGGCCACAGTGGGTTTCTACTACAGAGTAGAAGATGCCCTGCACTGCTCCCCAGGGTCGAGGCCAAGCACTGTTCCTGTCACCGGCTGTGTGCTCCCAGGCCACCAGGTAAGTGGGAGTGGTTCTTGTAGCTCTGCCCTGGTCGAAAAAAGTGAGGAATTCAAAGTTAGGGGGTTTTCACAGGATAAAACACCTTGATTTCACTCCATGAGAATTTCTACTTATGTCCTCACATCTGGACAAAAAAAGCTGACCGGCCTGGCAGAGATCAAGAGGTGGGAGGCTGGCAATGCACTCAGAGCCAGAGCTCACTGGGAGCTGCAGCTGTTGTGTCACTGTGGCTCATGATGTGACTCTGGAGCAGCCCTGGCCAGAAGGGGAGCAGCCTAACACTGGCTTTCCCAAGTGGCCAGAGGAATACAGGACCCAAGAACAGACAGGGAGGGACCAAGGAAGGAGCAAGGGCCCCAGGTTGCACGACGGTGAACAAGTGTTTCAAACACCCTGAACTGAGGGATATAAAATGAGTCAGATGATAATAATATGTAATTCCCACCAAGGAAGGAGTGAAATCACATAACAATTAACTTTGCTCTGGTCATTTTGGGGTTTGGATCTGGAAACTATTCCCTCAGCTCTTTCAGCTCTGGTCCCAGCACAGGAGTATGTTCTAAGCACTGCTGTCCAGTGCTATGGGGTCTCTCAATCACCTCACTGCAGCCCAGTGCCCTGCTCTGAATGTGGTGGGGTGGGCAGGGCTGCAGCTGCTGAGGGTGGGCAGGGCAGGTCTGAGGTGGGCTCAGGGCAGGTCTGAGGTGGGCCAGGGCCAAAGGCTGGATGGTGATAAGACATGATAAAAATAACCCCCAGAAATTCATTCATCTGTTCTTTCAATAAGCATTTGTTTTTTTTAATGTATTTAGTACAAGGTCTACAGGGTCTCAATATACAGATTAAACTCAAAGTGATCCTCCTGCTTTCAGCCTCCCAAGCACTAGGATTACAGGCATGCACTACCACTCCTAGTCTCAGTCATAGTCTGAGAGTACCTCAGGAGCGGAGCCAGAACGGCATGCCGGGGATAGAACCCTGGTCCCTGCATCTCCCTAAGCAGGCACTTTAGTCTGTCAAGCTAACTAGCTGTCCCTCAATAAGCAATTATTGCTTACTATATGCGAAATATTGTTCTAAGAGCAAGACATATAGCTCTAATCTGTTTCAAAGGAGCTTAAGTTCTAATGAAAACTCAACAAGTAATAAAAACAATAAAGCCATTATATCATACCCCTGTAATCATACCCTTCTTTCTACCCATGGAGGAAGAAAGAAAAACTGGAGCAATATAGAATGATACATCAGAAGTTGCAATTTCCAACACGGTTCTTAAGATAGGCACATCTGAGAAAATGGCACACGTTAGCACAGATCTGGGGGAGGAAGGGAAGGCTCTGTGACCATTAGGCTAAGGGTGTTCCAGGACACAGCAAGTGCAAAGGCCCCGAGGTAGGAGCAAGGTCGAAGGGCCCAAGGCCAAGGTGGTGGAGCAGAATGAGGGAGGGATAGTGGGAGAGAACAGATGAGAGAAGGCCAAAGCCACATACACAGAGTGAGGTCACAATATTTTGTTAATGATTACACGAAATACATGCATATGAATGTGTCAAGTACATAGCCAAGGTAATTAAAAATCCTCTTTCCATTCTCATATAGAAATACATTTTTAAAAGGAAGCTGGAATGACAGCTGGGGGCCTGAAGAATTGGCTGCGACCTTTTGGGGCTGCCCTGGGGATTAGATACTGCATCTTCTTTGGGCTTTGGTGGCATTTCCTGGCCTGTCTTTCTCTCACGACAGCCACTTCTGTTGCACACTTGCTTGCTTTTGGTTTGCAGCTCTGTGCCCAGTTCCTTTACCAGAAATGACCGCCGTCTATTTCCACTGTGTTTGGTTGGCACTGATCAGGAGTGTCTTTTTTCTTTATAGGAGCCTGTTTTTCTGTCTTACTTCCCCTAGCATGAAGGTGGGCATTCTGCTAAGGCCATGTTGGTGTGGGCTCCAGGGTGGAGTAAGAACCTGTGTGCAGTGGTGGCACTTGTTGTACCTATTATTTGCCAAGAGAAAGCAAGGAAAGGTGACTATAGAAATTCATGCATGGTATTAAAAAGCTCCCACCTGTTTATAAATGGCTGTACAGAGAAGCCATCACCCTGATGAATGCTACTTTTCTCTTCTTGGATGCCCATCTGATACCTTTACAAAAGAAAGAATGTTCTAGAATCCAGGCCTAACATCTTTACTGAGTGGGAGGAAAGGAATCATGGTGAATGACTCATATGGAAAGGACTAGAGGGCTGGAGAGATAGCTCAGTGTTCTAAGCACCTGCATGGCAAGTGGAAGGACCCAGGTTTGATCCCTGGTATGGTGTGCTGTGCTGACCCTCAGCGTGCAGGAGTGCCATGTTGTGTGGGTCACCAAAACCAGGCATGATGATGCATGCCTATAATCCCAGCACTGGGAAGGCTGAGACAGGAGGCTCACTATGAATCAGCCATGTAGTGAGACCTGGTACCAAATAAATAAATGAAAGATTAAAACGAAACTAGAAATGGCAGAGCTAAACATAATCAATCACTCATTTTTATAAATACCTAATAATAAGAATCTTATTTCATCTTGCAACAACCCAGTGAAATAAATACAACTAATATCCCATTTTAGAGAAAAAGGTAAGAAGGATCAGAGAAGTTAAGTAGTATGTTTCACATTCCAGAGTTGTGGTTAGTAGAATTGGTACTAAACCCAATTATGTCTGATCCTATAATGTTTTTATTTATTTCTATGAAAAAAAATTAAAAAGAAAAAATGTTGTAGGTTGGCATGGCTCACAAATCTTAAGTCATTTATTTACCCAGCAGTAGTCTAAAGACAGAACTTTGGAGAATTTCAGGAAATTAATATATAAAGTACTTATTGAATGTCACCTGTACTCAGAGCTAGCCTAGTGCCACTGAGCATTTAAAGAAAGACATTGCCTCTTGTTTATACATAATTGATCACCAATGTCATCACTCACAGAAGAAAAGTAAAGGATTAGATAGAGGTGGACCCACTGATGATCAGAAAGACAAGCAGAGTACAAGTTCTGGTGAAGCTCAGCAAGGGTTGGCCTTTGAAAAATGGAAAATGAACAAGACAGACACAGGCTAAGGAAAACTGCAATGGTGACAGTGCAGTGATAGGGGGCAGTGAGGGAACAAGTTTGCCCAGAACAGAGGCTGGGTGGTGAGGCGTGGGCAAGAAAAGATGGCAACCCCATAGGAGCCAGCAGACCTTCCAAGCTTTGTGGTTCAGAATACCTTGTAGTTCACTGATGCTATCAGAACATCTTGCCTTCTTTAACCCTTGACACAGGTCAGTGACGTGGTCTTAGTTATCCACAGTGTAAGGCAAGCCAGCAAAGGCTCCAGGTGAAGGGACATGTCCAGGAGATCGGTCCAACATCCGTAGCTCACGCTCAGCAGGCATATGTGTCCTGACCTTAGATCTTTACAGAGCCCCCCTGATGCATAGAACTGTAGGACAAGGCCAAGCAAGCATGAGGGAGCCTGGGAATGTGAAGCACAGGAGAAAAGAAGAGCAATGGAATTCCTGTTAAGATAGGTGGGAAGACTAAAGAGACTAAAGAGAGTTAGGGTCCAATAGCCCATCTTGTTGAGTTTGGGCAGGAAAAGAGAAGTCAATGTTTATAGAAGGAGAGAAGAAAGATAAGACATGGAAAGGAAGAAAACACAGGGGAAAGTGGAGGAGCATAGGTGGGAGAAGATGGAAGAAAAGTGAGAGGCTTAAAGGAAAATATGAGAGGGGAAGGAGGAAGATGCTGAGGTAAAGGGAGGTTCTTGTGCATGAAAGAAGCAAACCTTCACCCCTGCTAGCAAAGATGTAGTGGAACAGAACAAAGTTACCACTGGGAGACTCCCATGAACCTCACCTCAGGTAAAGAACAAAGGTTGAGCTAAGAAGGGCTTTAGATCAACTGACAGCAGGCTAAAAAATCATGGCATCACAAGCAATTGGAGAAGGTATTACTTTATTGGATAAAGGCATGGCTATCAAAATCTTTCTACCCATGAGGGGCCTTCCCCTTAGCTCAGTTCTTTAAGTGGCTGCTTCAACAAAGCAGTCAGGCTCAGGTTGCTGTGGTTTGATCCCCACAACTCAAGATAGCCAAGCCTGCCCTGAAGGCATTCGGAGCCAAAATACCCCCCAAAAAAACCCTTTCTACCCTCATGATCATACTGGATCCAACAAGATCACAGCTAGAAGAAACCCAGCTATAGAAAATCAGACAAGTCCCAGCCCAGGTGCATCGTGGGCCGGACCCTCTCCCACCCCCTCGGGCCGCCCCCCACCACTCCGCAGTACCTCCCCACCCCTCCCGCCGAGTAGGAATTTCTGCCGACTTCCGGGAACCCCCAGACCCAGTCCTAGCCCAGGTCCGGTGAGTGTGTGGAGAGCTTCTTGCTACCCTGCGCCGGCGGGACCAGTCCCAGCCCAGGCGCAGAGTGGGCCGGACCCTCTCCCAGCCCCTCGGGCCACCCCCCACCACTCCGCCGTACCTCCTCACCCCTCCCACCAAGTAGGAATTTCTGCCGACTTCCAGGAACCCCCAGACCCAGTCCGAGCCCAGGTCCCGTGAGTGTGTGTGCAGAGAGCTTCCTCTTCCTCCTACTTCACCTTGCCCCCTCCAGGCACAGCTCAGGCCTGGCATACA
>NW_004524643.1:8426110-8477753 GCF_000260255.1 Octodon degus | reverse complement strand
TGCAGTGTATTATTTGTTGAAACTGTACTTCCGATTTGATTTGAAACTGTCTCATTGCTATCTGTTTATCAATAAAACTTTGAAGAAAGAAAAAAAAAGAAAATCAGACAGGCCCCCAAAACAGTTCTTTTTGTTAGCCATAGTATGAACTTTGATAAATAACTAATCTCTCTGAAACCTGGTGTCTTGGTTACTCTTCTCTTGTTGCTGGGACAAATGCCCAACAGCCAAAATGAAGGAAGGCAAAGTTTATTTAGCTCACAGTTACTGGAGGTCTTAGCCCATCCTGCACTGGCTCCAAGGAAGAGCAGCACATGGCAGATGGCAACCTTTCATGGAGGCAGCAAAGAACAAAAGCAAAAGGAGGGGCAGCATCTCAAGCAGCTAGCTAGCCTCTCTCCTCTCCTTACATTGTAATGCAAATTACCCATCCAAGGGCCAAGGTGTAGCAGTCACACCTGCAATTCTAGCATTAGATCAAGAATCAATTGCAAATTCAGGAAGCTGTCCCATGACTGCATGATGCTTTGGGGGACAGGGGCAAAGAGACACAAATCATAACACCTGGCTTCCTCATCAGTGAACCTGTCTTATATGTTACAAAGCTAATGTGCAGAAAATGGAAAGGGTGTGCTTGGAAGAGTGGATAGAGATTTCAAGGCCAAAGATACTCAGGGAATAGACATGAAAGAAAAGAAAACCTCTTCTACAGAGTTGGTACAGGGAGAGAGTTGGAGAGATATTGGAATGTTTTAATGGGTGGTGGGGAAGGGCCATATGGGACCATCAGAGGGCCTGGAAAGAAGAGAATGAGACAGGATAGGAGTTGAAAAGCATTAGCAACATACATGTCCCAGCAGTTAGATAATACTGAGTGAGGAGAGAGGAAATAATTGAAGAAGACAAGGATGCTTCATAGTCAGTGACTACTTGACTATAGACCTGCTCAACAACATGATTATTTCATGCTGTATACGTGTATCAAAACAACATGCTGTGGGCCTGCCAAATAGCTTAGTGGATTAAAGCACCTGCAAGCAGGGGCAGGGGCCAGAGGTTCAACCCCCAGGCCTGCTGTGCTGGCCTTGCCCCCAGGGCTCATTGAGACCACAATGGAAACTAGGCGTGGTGTCGCACACCTGTAATCCCAGCTCTTGGGGGGGGGGTGTAAACAGGAGGATCACTATGAGTCCGATCTAGTAGTGAGATCCTGAATATCTTGTAGACTCTCCCCTAAAATACAAAAAATAAAAATAAATTAAAAAAAAACATGCTGTGTACCTTAACTATATACACTTTTTTTCCCCCCAAAAGTCAAGGAATAGAGAGAAATAAAGACTGCCTAGACAGCAGCAGACAGACCCCCACAAAAGAGCTGGAGACACTCTGCTTGGGGGTGTTGGCCTGTCTTCTGAAGGCTGAGGCCAGCTCTACCTTTCCACAACCAAAGCTTTGGGGAACACAACTCAGGAAACTCTTGGCTTCTGTTCTTTCTTCATCTCAGGTCATCTGTATTGATATTGGGCAAAATATTCATCTCAGAAACTTCACTCCATTCAAATTTAAAATGAGGGATTAAGCCTACCTAAGATGATCCCAACTTTTGGAACGCCCATTAAATCTTCTGTTTTAAATTTTATGCTTGCAAATTCAATGTATCAACTAGATAGTCATTTATTTCTGCTTTAGAACTCAAAGGTAGCTAAATATGAGATGCTTAATTAGATATTGAGGTCACTGCATCGTGATCCAGCCCATACAAAGTCTAGGATGCCATCGGGGTAATTAGTGATTATGCTCAGTAGGAGACAACCAGAGTGGCCACATTTATGTGACGTCTTTCCAGTCCAGAGTCAAGACTCTCGATTATTACTACTGGTTGATTGAATGGATGAAAGGATGAGTCAAGGAATGATGTAGTGAAGGAACACATGCATTCGGAGCTTGTATGATTTGAAATCAGAACACTGAACGTCCTTTCCCTATCTTTATGTTTTTTTTCTACATGGGCACAGGGTTGCCACGCTGGACTTAAGAAATACGTAGTTCTTCAACTTAGCATTTTTGCTCCTGAAAGGGTACCTCAGACCCCGAGCCAGTTTGGCCCTTGGCTTCATTTTTTTGGTTCTAGGATCATGATTCTTGTAATTCTGTGCCTTTCCATTCTTTCCCAACATTCTGAAACAACGTCTGATTAATGGCCCTCTTCCTCCTGTTTTTCTTTTTCTTCTTTCTGCTCCTGCTTCTCCTCTTCTCTATTTTCTCTAAGGCACATTAGACCACTCAGCTATCTTGCTGGCCCCTAAACTATCTTTCCAGCCCCTCCCTTTTCTCTTTCTATACCTCTTGCCTGGTTTTCCCTCTCATCCTTATCATGAGTGCCCACCTTTCAGGTCCAAACATGGCAGGCTCCTTAGAAGAATGAGCACCTAGCTGCTGTTGTTCTGGTGCAGTCAACTCATTATTCTCTCCTGTACTATTAGTGCTCGGGCTCCAGGTCGATGGGTTTCTGATTACTGAGGCATTTTTTCTGCACCACAAAATAATTGAATAATATCCTTCTCATTCCAGTGAATTATGTCACAAAGTTAATTATGAGGTGACCTTTCTTGGTCCCAGGCAGGAGACACCAAAGTATCCAAATTTCATCTGACAATCATCTTCCAGTCTGGCTACAAGATGTCTCACTTGAGAGTCTGACATTAAGAGCCTCAGATCTCATGCATCCTTTACTCTTGGCCTTGCAATTGGAATTATCCATTGTCCCTTGCCTTCCTTATAACCCATAATGTGACACAAAGGATTAAGGAGAAAGCATGAGTTTTTCCATCTAGAAGATTTAGACTCAAAATCTGCGTGCTCTTGAACAAGTCTCTTACGATTTCTGACTTTCTACTTCAAAGAGGCACAGCCTTGTTAGCTGTTTGGAATACTCCGGAACCAGCTCAGAGTAGGACCCAGTCAGTAGTGGGTCCCTTCTTCCACTTCTTTCTTTTTCTCTTTGGACCTAACTGTGAGTTCTTATGGCAGAAAACTTTCCTCACTTCCATGTCCTGAATCATGAAGCCAAGAGACTCCAGTCTACACAGATCACATGGCAGGCCAGACCAAGGGACAGGAAACATAAGAGAGAAACAAACTTGGGGGTCATGTGCAATGGGGACATGTGGAATGTGCCTTCCTTCTGGGGCTTCAGAGTCAAGTTCTCAAGTGGTCACAGAAAGGAGGCCCCGTATATGTTAGAACAGCTCCTGAATGTAAGGTTGGCCAAACAGCATTAAGTCCACACTCTTGGCACACCTGAGGGATAAAGGGAGATCGTTTCCCTGGATGAGCTCTGGGGCAGCAGCATCAGTCTTCAAAACCGTTCCTCACTGCGGCACTCTCCGAAGCCATCTCTTTGCTAGTGCAGGCTAAGGAAATCAACTTTCATGACTCCTCCAAGTATCTGGCAGTGGGCCTTGTAGCTCGTGTACTTTTTACCCTTACAACAATTCATGTTTTATTTTATAGGAACAATTTTTCTCCTTTAGCAGATGTAGAGCCAGCGCACCAGAGAAGTTAAGTCACTTGCCCAGGAAGACTGAGGTATAGCTCAGTGGCCCAGTGCCTGCCTAGCAAGTGTGAGATCCTGAGTTCAATTCCCAGTGCCAAAAACAAAACAAAACAAAACTTGCCCAGGAAATGCCAGCAATCAAACTAGGGTTTGAAATCTGCAGGTGCTTCTTACAAACGTCCTTGTACCTGCACACTCCTCAGGTACCCCTGTCACCTCACTTATAATGCTCTAACTGCCCTTTATGGCCTGACTCATCAATAAAAAAGGGATCCCTGGTCCTTCTTTGCTTTTCCATCATTGAAAAATTCTAGGAATTGCATAAAAATTAGTGATTCTTGAGCAAAGTGTGTGCATGGAGTAATAAATGCTGGCTGAAGCAGAATCACAACACAAAGACTCCAAGACTAACTTGGAAGGGCACAGAAGCATATGAACTGGGGAAGGAAACTGGAAAGAGGAGTGAAAAGACCAGCCTGAAGGGCAGTGATGTGGGTTAAAGGAGTGACAGCTGGTGGTAGGAGTCATCAGAGCAGAACCCTAGCTCCATCTTGCACCCCTGCACATTCCGGATACATTATTTACTTGTGCAGCAGCTTCTCCATTTTTGGACTATGAATATTTGGAGTCCTATGTCGTGATAAAATTCAAAAAGCAAACTTTATATTTCTCTCAGCACAGAATAGTGCACATTAAGCCTTCAATATATGGCTATTAGTCAGGATTTCTGAGAATTTTGTGACAGAATGGAATACCCTGACATAGCAAAACCTGCAGGCTAGCATTGGGTAGAACAAACTCGGGCATGCCTCACCATAACTTCTTACCCTAAGGATGCTGGGACTGGGAGTAAGGTTACTAATGGTATAGAATTCAATCTGCTGGAATATGGCTTTAGTAACTGGCGTCCATGATTAGGGAAGTTTGTTGGCTTTGTCCTATGTACTTCTGCCACTTTACTTCCATTTTTCTCCATAAGGATTGAGCCTATCCAGATACTTCCACTACAAATGATCTGCTCAAGTGGAACACATGAGCACTAGGCCTAGTGACAGATAGTGGTCAGCAGGCCTCAGTGGAGGTGCTTGGAAAGGAGGACAGATGTTGGCGATGCTAATGGATGCGGACTGCTGCCTTCCCCACCTCTGGGCTCATGCACTCGGGATCTGTACTGCATCACAAATAGATTCTCATGTTCTTTCTTCAAACTTCTTCCTGCACCCCCAGTTTCAGAGGGAGGCTAGGATTTGCTGAGGCACATCCATCAAGCCCCTGGACTTACTGCTGTTCATCTCTGATTGGATTCATAAATTTGTTTTGTCACAGCCGTCTCCTTCAGAGAGTTGATAAGCTCTTCCTGAATTCATGAATTTGGGAGGAAATGAGCCAAAGGGACCAAGGAGCCCAAATTTGAAACTGAGCTGTGGTATGTTTGTCTCCAACTTTCATTAACATTTTCAAGAGAAAGTTTACAGAGCTGTGAAAGGGACCAGCATGTCGCTGAATCGGAACATCTGCACCAGGCGTGAACAATTTAAAACAGACTCCACAGAAATGAGCAAACAGACCCAAACCTAGTTTTCTAATCTGTTTGCATGTTCATGTCTTCCCCAAAGCAACTAATGAATTTTGTTCCTTCAGTGAGCAAATATCGACACTGTTCTAGACACTTGTTCATATGAGGAAATAATATAAACAAAAGTCCCTTCCCTTGGATGAGTTTGGGGTCTAAGTTGAGCTTACATTTTTTTGTAGTTGCTGAGTAGAAAAAGTGTGTGTGTGTGTGGTGTGTGTGTGTGTGTGTGTGTGTGTGTGTGTAATGTCACTGATGCCCTCATCAATTTCTTACCCTTTTAAGAAGTCACCACCATTTTTTATTTTTTCTTGCATGGCATATTGGTGTTAGAAACAGAGTGGTGACAATCTGACTGCCCTTCCGAATAGTCATAGAGGTGTTGAAGGACTATGCCTAGAGCTACCAAACCTGGATTGCCAAGAGTAGAGTCAATGAATCTTTATTTTAAACCTTCACCCTGGACTTTCTGGTAAAGATGAACAAAAACTAGTTAAAAGACTGGGCATCCAGGAGGCAATGAAGTGCTGGAAGGAACCAAAGATTCCAGGAACACAGCCATGGCTTTGTACCCTGGTTCTATTCTGTACAGTGTACTAACACTCATATCTTTCCAAATTCCATTGTTTATCAAAAAAAACAAACGGAGATAATAATGCTTAACTCATGGTAGCATTTTAGAAACTAAGTGATGTAATATATTTCATGCAACTAACGTGCCTTTAGTAGGTGTTGAGATCTTATAATTCTTAAACTTATCCAGAGGGAAATTCTGTTATTTCATAACTAGGCAATATTCTATATGAAAATTGTGTGTGTGTGTGTGTGTGTGTCTTGATGTGTCTGACAAGGAGACAGAGACAGAGAAGAAAAAAGAATATATGAAGATAGAAAGATAATAGATAGATAGTGCCACAATGTATATACATTTCAGGAAGTATTTAATACTAAATTTTTGAGACATCCTGAGATTAATACAAGTTAAGTTTGGCCTCTACATGTACAAGAGGTGCTCAGAGTGGTGAGCATTCGCTTTTAGACATGTATTAGTGCTGTGAACCACTGCTCGGGTAACCTTGGTCATTGTGATTATTGCACATGCAGTTTCAATTTCTTCTCTAAAGGCTGGAAATGTAGTGGGTTTTCTGTAATATATGACATTCTCTAGGGTCCTCCATACAAGGACAACACCAACTGGTGAAAAAATATTGTATATTTTCCTGAAATGTGTAATGTGTAGTATGTATTCATCACTCTTATCTCTCTGTCTCTCTGTCTGTCTCTGCCTCTCTGTTTGTCTCTGTCTGTCTCTGCCTGTCTCTGTCTCTCTGTCTGTCTCTGTCTGTCTCTCTCTGTCTCTCTCTCTCTCTCTGTCTCTCTCTCTCTCTCTCTCTCTCTCTCTATATATATATATATATATATATCTGCACCTGTGCTACTCATGAGACCCAATATTCTGATTTCATATTGTCTGGATATCAGCTAATATTCTCAAATTATTTGCATGAAGTTAGAATTTTAGGGATTAACTGGTTAATGTTAACAGCTGACCAATACTTAAAATGGTTCATTTCTCTGTATCATTATAGTTCCTAACCAATTACTTTGATTAGCATTAAATTTAATAATATGAACATCATGCATTTGTATGTTACTTATAATTTTTGAAATATATTCACATATATTTGGATCTTCACATCTACCTTGGGAATTAATCAAGGCAGATATAATTATTCTAGTACTGTAGAGTAAAACATGGAAATTTATAGAGGTGAAATAATAAGGCCAAGTTCCACAGATTATGAGGCAAACTTTAGATTAAAACCCTGAGAAGCCTAGGGCCATCGTTAATAACAGAGTGTCCATTAGAGACCTACACACTATAATACAGACCCTATTTGCTACATAGGGCTTCCAGTTTTACTGAGCGTACCAAGAGCTACACACACTCAGATGTTTATTTTCTGAGAAGGGAATTATGTGTGTATACCATAGCAATACAGAAATTTGGTCCATAGAGAATTAAAAATAAAGAAATAAGAGTAAAGAAAAAAGTGCACAGGCTATAAGGAAATTCAAGCAAGTGGTGTTAACTCTTTGGGAGGCCATCTAAGAATGGCTTCCTTTGACTGGGATCACCAGTGTATAAGATCAACATAAGCTGCAAACTGAGCTATGAAGAGGCAGGTGCACTTTATCCATGATTTCTCAGAACAGAGCCATGAACACATGAGCAGTCTTGAAGCACAGAATCCTAATGGTGTGAATGAAAGCATCTCACAATGCACAGATTACTTGAGAGGTGGGGTCAAGATAGGAGCCCTGTCGATATTGGAAATATTGGCCCCTAAATCCAAAGATCTGAGTCCAGAAACAGACATCAAAACTTCAAACCATGGGCTGGTGAGATGGCTCAGTGGTCTAAAGCACCTACTTAGAACAAGCTTAGCAAAGCACAGGGACCGCGGTTCAATCCCCCAGCACCACAAGCCAGCCAGCCCCACCCCCTGGTGGGCTGAGCTGGCCACACACACACACACACACACACACACACACTAAATAAATAAATAAATAAAAATTTAAAAAAAACAACTTCAAACCAAAGAAGGAGGATTCAATAAATGGGAACATGGCTTAAGAAAATAGCAGATGATTCTAATGAGCAAATTGCCTGTGGTTTGAGGGGCTGAATCAGTAGAACAGGCACAATTCCTTTGTCGTTTTCATTTAAGGAATGATTTTAACAACCAGTAAAATAATAGTTAAGAAATCATAGCAAAATATCACAGTCAAGGGAGGGATTCAAGAAGCATTCGTTGGATGTCTCTCTAGTGCCTTGATGGATGATACTGAAAAGAGATGGATGATACAAACACATGTGCAATGGACCATTTCTTGAACATGCATGTGTTTTAAATTCATTATCTCAATCAAGCCTCAAGAGAACCCTATGCAAGGTGCCAGTTTTACTACCATTTTACAGATACTGATGTTTAAGTTTGGAACGATTGAGTCACACAGCTACCAGGAACGAAGAAAACTTTTACACAGGCCTCTTCCCACTACTTTGGGAGGGTTGTGGGGCCCTGCCCTCTCTCAAAGGCTGAGGGGGGCAGGGAGATGGCTCAGTGGAATAAGCGCTTCCCTGGCAAGCCCAAGGGCCTGAGTTCAATCCCTGGTTCCACAAAAAAAAAAAAATGTTCTAAGTACTTTCAATTCATGTACCCTTCAAATCAAAGGCTGAGCTTTTGAAGGTGTTTGTGAGCTGGAAATGGGTATGCATAGGATGGGCAGGTTTCCCTCAAATTCTATTAGGGAAAAGGGATGAAAATCTGAAGACTCAGATGTCAAAATAGGCAATTTCCTAAAACTAGGACAGAAGCTGAACATCAGGGCTAGCACAGGCAGAGGGTGTATTCCAAGACCAAAGGCTGGGAGCTGCAAGTGGAGCTCATGGATGGAGGTCAGCTCAGATGTAAGAATCATGGCACTAGAACTCCAAGGCACCCAAGGGCTCTTGCAAGCAACTCACCTCTTGCTTTGGATTAGAAAGGTGCTCTTCCTGGTCACTGAGGGCAAAACTTGAATATGACTGTAGTGCCTCCCTCATCTTTCTGAGAAGACCAAAGTTAGCCTGTCTGTATGCACCCAGACCAGAGAGGATTGTGACTTAGCGGAGTGCCCTGTCTATCTGGGATCTTACGGAAACTGGCAAGGAGCTCTGGCTACCTAAAAAAAAGCAGGCTCAGCAAACTCTTTGCACCTGATTCTTTGTGTTCCTTCCTCCAAGTTCACAAACAAATCCAGGATTATAAGTCTGACTGGGCTGTAGTCATGGTGGACTCCGAGTGAGGATGCCGTGATATAAGTTAGACTCAAAAAGGTCATTTGTCCAAGTGTTAGAGTTAAAAGGAGAAAAACATCATTAACTTGAACAGGATATAATTGGAATTCTTCGTGGAACTCTCTGGGAAACTGAATCTTCTTGGATTATAACACAGACTATAGTCTCTGGTCTGTGGAGATCCCAGACTGGATGGCTTTTAACCTATTCAGCAGTGACTCAACACTACTCCCATGGAATCAACTTGGCATCTCTCTAAGCCTTTGGCTAGCAGTGTTCAGAGCATTTCTGCTAAACAAACTCATTCTCTGATGTATAGCAATGTCCTTTTAGACTCTGCCACATTTCCTGCTCTCCACTGGCTCATCCTCAGCAGGATTTAGATGCAAAGAATCTTGGCTGTGAGCTTTGAGAAAAAAATGATGAGGGAGAACATTTGGATCACATTTCCTGTGTAAGAATAATTCAGAAACTACAGCTTTCAAGTGACAATAAACTGGTGGTAGGGGTAAAAAATCCTGACTCTGCTGTTCATAAGCTTAATGACTAGAAGAAAGTTCTATATCTTATTGATTCCCAATACTGACTGTCATATAAGAGTCTTTTGGAATACAGAACAAGATTAAGTTGAATGTTTTTCTGGCACAAAATGAGCTATGACCTCCAAATGAGTTGCCTCTCCTCTAAAGTATTGTTCTGCTACCAAATTGCCCTTTCTGTGGCAGGGAACCAAGCGGGTTCATGGTTCATGAATTCTGTACTTTGGTAACAGTGTAGTCCACCAGATTCTCCAATAGCGTGAACATTAAAATCAATCTCTGTGGTCCAAATCACTTACTGCCTGTGTGGCCTTAACCATATTCACCTCTTTGCCTTAGTTTCCTCCCCTTAAAATGACAAAACTAAAAGTATCTACCTGGTAGAATTGTAACGAAATTTAAGATCAATATATCTTAGCATTTAGACCAGCCTGACCTATAGTGGGTATTCCGTAAATGTTAGATCACTGTCACTCAACTAACGTTTATTGGAGGTCTGTGATGCCTGGATTTTATGTGAGACTCAGGGAGAATAAGATGAGACACAAGCTAATCATTAAAGAGTTCTATGGAACTTGATCTAAAAGCCACTTCTGCTTTTCTTAGTGTTCCTAAAGTTCCCTTAACTTGCTCCATAGCAACTGAGTTTTCTCTCACTTCTCTGGGGATGATTTGCTTTCCCCAGACTCTACCTGCAAACGCTTCCTAGCCACACTCTTCAGAACCAGACCTTTTGTTTCTGACCCCCTTTGGATATTTGGATCTGACTTCCTCCACCTCTGTCCTTACTGATCTTACAAGGTTCCATTCATCAAAGACTCCTTCCACAAGAGAAAGAGGGGGATGGGGACTCACAAGTATTAATCATACTACTTTAGTATTTAGTTCTCTAATATTTAATTGCTTAATTTCCCAAGGTTATATTTACTTTTGATTAAATTCTTTAAGTTCTAAATCTATGCAAAATATGTCCTAAGAATTTTTCATCTTTTTATGTTGATGAATAGTTAAATGAACAAAATTGTTTGCAATCAAATAATCAAAAAGTTATTTTATGGGTCTCGAGGATTTATTTCAAAGATCACAGAATAAGTATGTTTACACTTGGAGCTTTTCTTACAGAAGAGTCTTCTTGAGCAAAAGAATTCCAAAGGAAGTTGTTACTTGCCATCTTCAGAAGTTGGCAAACATCTGACCAGTGGCAAAATTTGTTGCACATTTCACCCTGGTGCTTAGGTAGAAATGGATACTCTGTGGGTGAAGTTTCATTCTCCATTCTGGTGAGATAGCTTCCCCTATACCCAGACCTCAGGAAGGCTGTGCATGTATGGAACAGGTGTTCAGACTAAGGAACACGATCACTGAAAACTCATCAACAGCCAAAGAATTGGAGGTGGGGAACAGAGGGGCACAAAGCAGGAAAACCCTGTCAGCAGATAGAGTATTCCCAGCAAATGATTCTTCCCTTTTTCAGATAAGAACAAAAATGAGTGCCAAATTTATCAACATTTGCTTAATATTGTATTTATTAAAATATTTGAAGAAGTCACTGTACACCCTAGTTGTTTGTTTTTAGGTATGCTGCATAATTCATTAGCAGCAAGTGCTTGGAGGATAAATCAGCTACAGACTTGGGAGAAACATGTTAAGACAGAGAAGCAGATACTTGTTCAACTAGACATTTCTACCAGATCCCTTGCTTTGGCCTCTGAAACCAGACTAGTTTATAAGATATTCCTTCCAAGTCTCTCTGCTCATCCATCTTACATAGACCTGGCTTCCTGGCTAGTCCATGGTGACAGCTGTCACAATCAGTGTCATTCAGGGAACTCATTCAGTCATCACTGGGGATATTTGGGGGGCAGGGGGATGAGAAGAATCAAAAAGACACAGAAAGCTCCTCACCTGTGGGAATGGAGGAGCAACATTGTTCCATGTTGTTCTTAAGGGCAGGGAAACAACCAAGGGGTAGTTGTTGCCATGTAGGGCAGATTTCAACGTATTATCAAACAGATTAAGGAACAAGAGATTTGTCAAGCAGGAAATAGATGGTGCCAACATGAAGAATTAACTGCATTTTTATTGAACAACCAAAGCACTCCAGGCACGGTGCCAGGACTCAAAGCCAAACCTCACACGTTCCCTGGGTCAAGGTTCTACTGCACTGATGAGGCATCCAATGATCTCAGAGGTGAGATGTTATACATAGTCATGTAACCACCAAGGGGTAGATCTAGGATTCCATCCGAACCCTACTCCCCCTCCCCCTTAACTGAAAGTAAGGCTTCCTAAGTATTTGGGGTGGCTTATTACTGGCCAACACAACCAGCAGCAGAATGATCAAAAGCTGGCAAGTGGTAGAAGGGTTTTGGCTTTGGACAGGACATCAGACTAGAGGAACCCAGGTCTTTCTCCTAAGTGGGTATTTCCATGTCCCATACAATAAAACACCACTGAAATGAACACATGGTGGAGCCCCCAAGTGCAAGAAAGACTAACAATAGCTAGAGTAAGTTATCTGCAATACAAATTGATTTTTTTTCCTGAAGGAAAAATAAAGCAGAAATGACAAGAGGAAGAAAATGCATATTTTATAGAACATTTTTCATCACCAAAAGTTCTGTTTTAGGTATTCTTCTTGCATGTTTTCATGCTGAAACCTATTTGCAAATTATTTTCTCACTTTTTTTTTTCATTTGAAATGTAC
Organism: Octodon degus; assembly: GCF_000260255.1. Taxonomy (NCBI): domain Eukaryota; kingdom Metazoa; phylum Chordata; class Mammalia; order Rodentia; family Octodontidae; genus Octodon; species Octodon degus. Next base: position 8,465,534 of record NW_004524643.1, on the reverse strand, counting down.
CCTCGATTATATGACAAGAAATTATATGGTGCTAATAATTTATTTAAAACCAGATCCATGTCTCACATTCATTCTGTGTAGTGAAATCAAGTAGATGCAGAAAGGGGATTTTTTTTTCCTCTGAACTTTCTGACCATCTCTATTGTGCAAGAGAGAGTAATAGCAGGTATCGAGGGTGCCAATTATGTGGTGATGTACAAACCCGCTGGAGAAAAATCTATATGATATTTTAATGCTAGTCAAACAGAACGATGAAGTTTAAATTAGCTTGAAGCTACTAAAAATTCTAACTATGGCTCTGCTTTCATTGTATATGAGGGTGAAAAATAGCTGTGGAGAAAAACGTGTGTCCATCTTCTCCACAGATAGGCTGCCTGCTGCCTCTTTTGCTGATGTGCAAGGCTTTAGCTGTTTGTTTGTGGCCCCATTTTCCCACTTCTCCTTTCCCTTATTTTCCTTTTCTTTTTCCTTGTTGACAATTTCTCCTTCATTCTTTCAGGCATTTCATCCCCTAATTTCTTTTATATTAATTCATCTGTCTGCTTCACCAACTCATAGAGTCAGAGGATGCTAGAGCTCAGGAGACTGGCTACAAAGGGAAAGGGGATTTGGGGCAGGGAAAAGTCAGTTCAATGCAGTGTCTTCATGGTACATATGGGTGGCCTGAGGGTGAGGAGGAGAGTGGAGCATTTGAGAGAGGGTGCAGTTTACTCAGAGCCACCAAAAAATTTCTTAAGGGAGTAATCTAAAAAAAAATGTAATAGTCTATTATTTGCATTTCTAAGACTGTTTTTTTTCTCTACTAGGGTTTGAATCCTAGCATACATCTCCAGCCCCTTTGTAGTTTTTATTTTTCACTTGAGATGGTCTTGCTAAGTTGTTAAGTTGCCCAGGCTGGACTTAAGCTCCCAGCCCACCTTCCACAGCCTCACAGGATTCTGAAATTACAAATGTTCCACATATCACCTGGCTAAGGCTTATTTCTTCTTGAAATCAAAATGCACTGGGAGACAGTCAGTCCTTACACAGCTGCATTAGAGGGTGAACTAGGTACGACCAACAAGGAACATCTGTCGCCATTACATAGAGAAGGAAATGGCCTAAGGCAGGAGGATGAAGTCTAGTGAATATTGTTGTAGTTTGAATGTGAAATAGCTTCCTCCCAAGAAAGACCCTCTGTGAAAAGTTAATCTCTAGAATGGATTTACTGCCAGTTAGTAGAATCTTTAAGAGGAAGGCCTAGTAGGAGGTCTTCAGGTCATTAGAACACTCCCCTTATTATGGTATAGATCTCCATTGGCTGCAAAATCCATATTTAGAGGTGGACCGTTTGGAAGGTGATTGGATTATGGGGGGCACTGTCATCACCTATAGATTAATCCAACAATGAGTTCATAGCCTAGTGTGCTTTTAGAAATTGGGGTCCTGGTCCAAAAAGCTGGGTCACTGGGCAGGGGGTATGATCTGGGAAGGTGTATTCTTGTCACTGGCTCCTGCTTTCTGGATGCCACATGGTGAACAGCTGTCCCCACCAGGCCTGTCCATCATACTCTTTTTGCATGGAGCCAGATGATTTTGGACTGAACCCACTGACACTTTGAGTCAAGATAAGCATTTCCTCTTCAAATTGAGTTTTGGTCCCATAATGGGAAAATGATTAGTACATTTTTGAAGGACAGAGTAGGAGACCTGAGCCTTCCTCTTCCTGTCTTCTGTCTCTTCTCTATGACATGAGCATCTCTGCTCTGGCTTGAGCTCCTGCCACAAAGTGCTCTGCTACTACAAGCCCAGAACAGCAGAGCCAATGAACTGCAGGCTGAACTCTCTAAAACCATGAGCCAGAATAAATTTTCCTTTTCAAAAGTTGATATTCCAAGTACTTTTTACAGTAATGGAAAGCTGGCTAACACAGCTTCCAACAGGTAAGATGTATCCATATATTGTTTAAGCCTGAAGTAGTATTAAGGATTTTTGTCACTATTATATAGACCAGAAGCCTTGAGTTTCAGAAACTGAACTGATCACATAGCAAGAGAGTGACTCAGATATCAAGTATTGTGAAAATTCCAAGTTGTCCATGCAAAGTGCACAGGTCCTCAGGTGTTACAAGTAGACAGTAGGCCCACAGAATAGTGAGAGCTGAAAATATGCTCTTTTTCTAACTCAGAAAACATTCCAGAACTTCTCAGGAAATAAGCTCAGAGAGCTGGTGTGACCTCACCGAAGAATGACAGAGCCTTGATTTTTTTTTTTTTTTTTGCTGATATTTATATTCGTGGTCCAAGAAGACCAAACAAAAGGGAAGAAGAATTCACATTAAACATAGCTGCATATATTTCACTTCTAAATGTTGATTACATAAGGAAAAACAAGAGCTAGGATTTAGGAAATACTGTAAGTTTCTGGAAAATAAATTTGTAGATAATTTTACTTTCATAGAAAATAATTGCATTTAATTTCCTTAAAATCAAGCTATACAGAAGGCCGGCCAAATAGCTCAGGAGATTAAAGCACCTGCAAGCAGGCGCAGGGGCCAGGCACTTGATCCCTGGGTCTGCCGTGCCAGCCCTGTCCCTGGGGCATGCTGAGACAGCAATTGAGACTGGGCCTGGTGGTGTGCTCCTATAATCCCAGCTCTTGGGAGGCTGCAAACAGGAAGATCACTACGAATCCAATCTAGTAGTGAGACCTTGAACACCCCGTAGACCTTTCCCCTCCCCACCACAAAAAAAAAAAAATCAAGCTACATAGCAACGCTCATATAAAGTGGCAAAAATCATCCACTATGCCCCCACCAAGTAGCCATCATTAATAATAATGGGGTATAGATGTTTCCAGACATTTTTCTTGTCTGGGAAACACACTCATATCTTTTTTCTCATTTTTTTTCCGTATGTCATATGATTTTATTTTACAAATTCACTGCTGAATTCGCTACTTAATTAGAAATGTCCTGAAGGGCTAGATAATGATGAAACTTGAAATGACCGAGTTAGACATCCGGTCAGTTGTACGGTGTGCCTGTCTGTCTGCCTCTCTGTTCCCTTATCTGACTTCCTTTTCCAAAATGACTGAAAATGAATGGAATAGATATTTAGACCTTAGTAATGAACTGAAGAATCATGAATAGATATGAAACATGATCTAATTTTAATAAAAACAAACATTCCTCTAAGATAGTGGTCCCAAAATCTGGTCCTTGGACCACCAGTGGTACCAAGGATTGCTAGAACACACATTCTTGGGCTTGACCACAAATTTATTGAATCCAAACATTGGAGAGTAGAGATCCAGATACTTAAGTAGTAACAAGCCCTCCACTGATCCTGTTGCTGGGGAGCCTGAACATTCGCACATACTCTAGAGGAGCTTAGAGAACATATCGTAATGTGAAGGAGGCAGTGGTAGGAGTAAAAGACTCATCAGTCACTAAGGTGAGAGGTTACAAAGGGTGATCTTGGGAAAAAATTGTAGCTCCCAGGAAGAACTAAGCTGAAGGAAGACGGGCTGTGTCAGTCTGGTCCTTTCCTGCCCCAGATTTTGTTCAGCTGGAGGCCCCATGCATACCTACCATCTACAACCTGCATACATAGAGTCACAGTAGGATGTACAAATCAATTTGCTTTTTTCTTCAATGCAAATCTTTCTCCAAAAAAAAAGGCAGGTTTTCAATAATCTCATTTTTACAAACAGAATTTGCCTCTTCCTAAATAAAAATGCTTGCCTTCGTGTGTATATTAATAGAAAAATATTTTAAAAGCCTCCCAGAGTGTTATTCAATATCCACGTTTCTAGAAAGAGAATATTTTTATGTGTGCATGTTCTTTTTTCCTTTTTTTTTCTCAGTCTTCTAAAAATGGAAGTGGAATGTAAGAATCAATTTTAAGTCCTTCATCAGCTCTGATATGGGAGCCCTGATTTTATGTTGTAGATTACTTCCCAGGAACCCCTCCCCCAAGTTGAAAGATGACATTGTTCAACACAGTGATTCCCTCAGGATTTTCCCGTGTCGTGCCTGCCAAGCCCCAGTGACAAGATATAGGGGGCAGTCAGACTATTACATACTCTCCCTGCCACTTTCAATCAAGCCTAATGCAATCAGAAACACATGACTACATCAACACATCTCCTTTAATCAAATGTGATTAAGTCAGTCATTAGTTTTTCAAGACAAATAAAGGATACAAGTGCTTATGTTATAAACGTAACCGCCCCCCTTCTTAAGTGATTTGTCAGAAGGGAGGACCCCTAGCACAGAACTTGGGACCTTCAGAGGTCTTTGTATTTTCCTGCTGCGTTCACTGTACTGGAGCGTCCTGGGTCTGATGCGCAGTTCCTTCTGCCTGCGCCCCCTCACAAAGCCCCTGTGTTGTCAAGCAGAATTTGGCTTCAGCTTGATCAGAATGATTTCATTATCCCATTGTTACCATTATGACTTGGGCAATTAGTAGTTTATAAGTATAAATTTATGGCAATCTGTGATCCAGGCGCATTGGCAGTAGTCAGGGCATAATAAAAACCCAATCAATTTCTTTCATTTAATATGTAGGCTGTGACCCTAGTTTTGATTAGAACTCTTAGCTATTTCATCTTTAAATAAAAAAGAATGTCTGCAAGCAATTATATGGTGTGTTAATTGGATATTCCTTTTTATCTCTTATACTACTGAATGCATTGCTAACGAAATCCTTGTTTTCTCCGTGATAGTCTCTTTGCTTCCCTCTCTCTAACTCTGTTACTGTCTTTGTCTCTCTGCCTCCTCTTCTTGGCCTCGTTTCTTCTGTCTTCTTCTCCACTGTGCATTCTCACTGGCCATGCCAACCTTGGGTAAAAGGAGAGGGACTCTCTGTGTCCTGTGTCTGTCCTTATGCTTCTTCCCAGTCCACTCGAGCAGCCACCATTCTCAGCCTGTTTTATGTGCATCATTTTCCACCAGAACCTTCGTGAGCTGAAGTCACCATGTTTGCCTACAAAGCCTAACTATAATAGACACTTACTAATTAGTAAATAAATAAATGAGGCCACCTCCAACTCCCTGTGTCACATGGGTACCTTCGATTCCTGGATTCTTTGCTATAACTTGTACTGTTTTTCCAGCGTAATATCCCCTTGCAGAATCCACACTCATGGATCTATATTTTCAAGGGTGTAACGACTGGGGATAAAGGAGGACTCTACTCCCTCTTAGAGGAACCTCTGGTCTGCCATGCAGGGACAGAGCTCATGTCCTCTGTCTCATGGAGTCTGTCTTTCATGGGATGATTTTGAGATATCAAAATCATCATCTTCAGTGGCTAGTGTGAGCCACTATCTGGGAAATGGGTTCTACAGATAAGTTTCCTAACAAACATTTATCTAGCTCTTCATATTTGTTTTTCATCCACAGAGTCTGGAAAACTTCTGAAGCTCTTTTTGGAATGATGGGATGCATCCAGAAAGGTGTTTCACTTCTCTCTTGGAGCTTTCCTTCCTGGAACCTTGCAGCCTCCTTTCCCAGCTGTGCCACAGCTCTCTGAATCTTGTTCTTGGCATCTCTCCAGCAGCATCCCAGAATTTCCTTAAAAGTCCCTGTTTCCTATAACTTTTCTTTTATTCCTTGGCTTTTGTATCTTCTGCAGTAGCATCCAAAGAAAGAAAATAGGGGCCATGATAATTTTTGAGACCCTCTTTGTCTGAAAACATCTTCAATTTTTTAAAACTTTTTTTGTATTTTAAGAGAGGATCTACAGGGCCTATAGGGTCTTACTGTGTAGATTGGACTCAAAGTGATACTGTGTTTACAGCCTCCCAAGTGCTGGGATTGCATACGTGCACCACCATGCCCAGTTTCAACTGCCATCTCAGCACGCTCCTGGGGCATGGCCAGCACAGCGTGCCTGGGGATCGAACTCCCAGGCCCTGTGTCTGCCTAAGCAGGCACTTTAATCTGCTAAGCTATTTGGCCTGCTTGTTGAAAAGGATTTTTTTTTTTCTGGCTCAGGCTGTCAGGCTGCCTTAAGGGTGGGTCTAGTAAGGCATGTGGAGCTGGGGATCTAACCAAGGTCCCCTGAGCCTGACTGCGTTTGCATGAGCAGGCACTTAAACAGCTGAGCTAACCAGCAGGCCTGCCAACATCTTCATTCTAATGGGTGAGGCTAAAGGCTATGCTCATAAGTGAAATAAACCAGACTCACATATGTAGATATTGTATTATCTCCCTCATATAATAACCTGAAAGAATAAAATCTGAAACGTATAATAGATACAGTAAAACAGAAAGAAATGGAATATAAAGAATAAATAATGAAGATAAAGGAAAGGAGAAAAAGTAGGAAAAAATGGAAAGGGGGAAAATCATGCAAGCATGTATACAGGATAGTGAGATGATTATATTACTAATTTCCATAAGTATTTTGAAAATAATAGTTGTTTAAAATTTTTACTTTGGGCTAGTGAGAGAGCTCAGCAGACTCAGTGCCTGCTTAGGCAAGCACAGGGACTGGAGTTCGATCCCCAGTGCCATATGTAGAACTGGCCCTGGCTGAAGCACACTGAACCGGCCACTGAGACCGGGTATGGTGGCGCACACCTATAATCCAAGCACTGGGGAGGCTGAAAACAGGAGGATCACTATGAATCTGAGCTTTGTGGTGAGACCTTGTACCAAATACATTAAAACAAACAAAGAAAAATAAAAACTAAAAAGTAAAATTTTCACTTTGACTAGCTCTATAGGTTAATATCTGCAAATTGAGCAATTACACTGAAGTCAACAACGTGCTATACCAAAACCATGGTTAAATACTTTTCATTTTGTCTTCTAAACGTGTACCATTTCTAAAGTCTTGTCAATGATTATTATACCCTCTTTAAAATAAATTTAAAAATAAGGAAGTAAGAAGGTCAAGAAAAATATTAAGGTCTATTGAAAGCAGGCGTTCATGTTCAATTATTTGTCCAATCTTGCAAACCTATATCTGCTCATCTGAGCAACAGATTTGACAACAAAAATTCATTCTATTTGCGCATGTCATGATTATGAGTGGAGGCCAGCATTCTAAGTTGTAAACTGCATCTCTTCAGCGTCTTCAAGGCCTCACTGCCAGTATCCCCATGTACACCCTCCATGTGCTGTGGAGGGGATTGATGCTTCTCTCTTTTGCATCCTCCATGATGTGATTTCCTTCCCCTTCCAAGAACCCTTGCAGCCTTTAGAATATTTTCCATCTTGTTATCCTAAGACTTCATAATGGTGCATCTGCCAGTGTGTCTTTTATTTATTTCCTAATTCACAATGAACCCTGACATTAAAAAAAAAGACATTTTTCAATTGTGGAAAACATTCCTGTATTAGTTTTTTTTTTTTTTTCTTTTTAATATTTCCTCTTCTCTTTCCTGTTTTTTCCCTGTAAAACTCATTTTAGCCAAGAAGTAGATGCCATTTACATCTCTAATTTTCTTATCTTAGCTCTACTATTTTATAGCTGTTTTCTCTTTCTGCGTATTTCACATTATTCAGTTCTTTACTGAATACTTCCATTGTTCTTACCAAGTCTTATTGAAAATCTTTTTTTTTTTCAATTTCCTCACACATAGCATTCTGTTCTTGCTCTAAATATAATAATTTTTGTTTTCTACACAAAAATATTCGACAGTCTTGCCTGGCCCCACAGGCCACACTCTGGTGGGGAGGTTATAACTAACCGGCTCTCTTACCTTAGTTTTTATGGTCTACTTCTTTGAGAATCTGGAATCTCTTGCAATTGCTTCCTGATGTAGACTATAAACTAATAAAGGGCAAGGACTATGTATGTTATTTACCATGATACACCCAGGGCTTAACATGATTCCTCCCATATATTGGTATTCTATATGTATTTGGCAAAAGAAAGAAAGAAAGAAAGAAAGAAAGAAAGAAAGAAAGAAAGATGCAAGAACCAGCATTTCCTGATATTAATATAACCCAGATACGAGTAAAGGAGATATTATCTTGTTCCTGTGTTATCACAGCCATTCAGCAGATCCTGATGTGACAGAACAATTTTGGGGTGACAGTGTGTCCCATCCCCAGGCCTGCCTAACAGAAACAGAATCCTCTAAGAAACCACAGAAGCAGGAGGTACGAGGTGTTTAACAGGGCTGCCCAAAGAGCTCATTAATGATATTAACAAAGCAAATTTCTGAACACACACAGAGGCCACTGTTGGACCTGTCTGTCAAGAGAGACAGCTGTCCATCTGGATTCATGGTGCTGGAGCCTGCCCTGAGGCTCTGGCTGGTTCCGGGGAGTGGGTGGGGGGTTAGTGGGAAGATAACAGAGATAAATCTAAATTCATTCGGGAAGCAGTCACACTCAATGACATATTCACTGACTTCTTCAACAGCTCATTTGATAATGTTCTCTCTGCACTATTCATTTTTCTGAAAGATGAAAGCTGGCTGAGGATCTCATCTGCTTGCTGATGCAGAGAAAGGATTTGAAATTAGTGCGTGTGCGCACACACACACACACACACACACACACACATGCACTCACGAAGAAAAATGGAAGAGGGAGCTAGGAGGAAAGGAGGAAATGTTCTGATGACCAGTTCTGTGGTTGGTCCTGACATAGCAGACCCAGCAGTGAGGTCACTTTTAATTAGTTATGCATTATAATTCAACATGCCAATGGGCAGATGCTAAGCTCAGTGGGGTTAGGGGTAGGCATTTATCATGATAATTAATTGCTTGAAGAATGTTATCTGCCTAGAAAAGGGGCAGATCATGACTTACAATGGCAGAAGAGAGAGTGCGGTACTAAAGAACTAGGGACTGTTTTCTTTCTCTGAGTTTCCAATCCCATCATAAATATGGCATCTATCCATAGGGGTTATTGATTGCCAGTCTTTCTGTGAGTCCCAGGGGTACAAGAGAAAACTGTTGGATTTTCTGGTACCACCTTCCAGAAAAGAAGACACATTCAAAAACTTCTAACTGTGACACAGAGAGCAATTATTCCACAGTGAAAATGGTTCTGGTAATGCATGAAGCAGGACCAAGGACTTTCCTTTCTTAAATGAATGTTTTGTAGGAGAGGATGGAAAGTATATGCTTTGGAATCAGGCAAATCTAAGTTTGGATCCTGACTCTTCTATTTTATAGCATTATAATCATGACAGTTAACTTTGTAGGTCTAGATCATATTTTTCTCCTTGGTAAAAGAAGGATAATAATATCTAATTTGTAGAGTAATTGCTATAGAGATCAAAATCTAAAGTGTTCAACTCAGCATCTGGCTGTGCTGGCAGGAAGCATCCTGATTGTGGGCTAACTCAGACACTAGTCGGGATGGAGAAATGTCCTTTCCCTCGTCACATACACAGTGTCTGGCACTCCAGTGTTGCTGAAAAGATAATGCACCAACAAGCCATGGCATATCAGTTGCATATCCATGCACGTTCAATTAATAAATACATTATTAGTCAAATTTAGAGTAAATGCCCTTAACAAGAGTTATTAGCTCAAAAAAAAAAGACAGAGACAGAGAGGAGAGAGTGATTCAGTATAGAAACAAATCCAAGATAAATGGAGAGTAGAGAAAAAAGAAGAGGCTCAAAGAAAATGGCTGGGAAATAATTCTTAGCAATCCTTCAGCTAAAGTTTGTAGGCAAGCGCTTAGACCGCTGAGCTATCTCCCCAGCACTACAAAAGTTACATTTCTTGTTATATAGGTCTTGCTTTATCTTGGTCTTAACCATCTAGCAGAAAAGTATAAAAACTAAAGCCATATCAATATGATGAGCTGTAAAAGACTCAAGTTAACAACTTCTGACATTGTCAGTCCTATGGATAACCCACTACTATTATGAACTGATGGACTATATTGGATTATTTTGATGAATTCACCCACATACAATATTTAAATAGCAATGGAACACCCATCTCTGACAAAACTAAACAAAAAAGGTGGATATAAATGAAGGACCATTTTGTAGTGATATATATATATATATATATATATATATATACACACACTCACATACAAAATAGTTAAGATAGATATACAGCTACTTTCTTTTAATTCAGTGAGAAGAAAGATTTGTACTAATAGTGTTTGGACAGGATATCATGTCTGCATCTTGTACTATGAATAACTACTACGAAGACAACAATATGCAATGTATTAATTATTGGAACTGTCCTACTAACCTGTTTTGAAACTGTCTCATTGCTATTTGTGTCTCAATAAAATTAATTTTAAAAAACAAAAAAATAAACAAAGGTTAGGTGGCTATTGCAACATTTTATCAGATTCCTAAAACCACCAATGGAGAAGTTAGACGTATACAAAAGGCAAAGCAAGGAACCCACACTTAAGAGGCAGTCTATCAAGTTTTTTTGTTTGTTTGTTTTTTTCATTTTGCTAATACACTAAACAACTTATGACTGCTCACAGAAAACTGGAAAAGCCACCCGTGTGTTTCCAAGATGCCTTTGGTCAGCTTTCCTGTTGTTCGACACAGTAGTCAAAACTCACAACACAACTTAAAGGAGGGGGTTGTAATTTGACTCACAGATTGAACATGTGGTCGACTTAGTCCAACGCAGAACCATCAGGGCAAAAGGCCATGGCGGAGCATGACCTCCAGGGAGCGGAGCAGGGGAAGAAGGCCATGGCAGAGCATGGCATCCAGGGGGCGGAGCAGAGATGGAAGGCCATGGGGGAGCATGACCTCCAGGGAGTGGAGCAGGGGAAGAAGGCCATGGCAGAGCATGGCCTCCAGAGAGCAAAGCAGGGGAAGAAGGCCATGGCGGAGCATGGCATCCAGGGGGCGGAGCAGGGGTGGAAGGCCAGGCAGGAGTAGGCCGGGAGTCACGCGCAGCACCCTAGACCGCCCCTCCGCGACCCACGCTGACGCACCCAGGAGGGGGCTCTACTCATCTGCTAGGAGTTTCTACTCCAATGAACTTGACATTTGAGGATTAACTCTCAAGCCAGATGATATACAGAAAGCCCCAGAAACCAGTGTAGCTTGGGTTCCCGGTGGACCTATCAACTCTACAAACCTGCAAATTTCAGGTATGATCCGAACACGTCTTTTAGATGCTTACTTTTTATAACTTAGACTCTATACTGTGACTTCCACAGTTGCATAATTTGATGAAATACTATATTAATAAAGCCCTTGAAGGTACAGGGCATTTGGGGCATCTTTGAGATCTTAGGGCCTTAAGAGAAGCAAAACCAAGAACACTCACAGGATCGACATGAGGTAAAGCAAGTTGTTCTGATGTGGGATGCAGGTGCATCTGCCTCAAATGGGTGACCCGGCAGCAACAAAACACTGGTAAGAACTGAGTAACACCCTTCTGTTGGCCATTTGCAACCTGCCTGCCAAGGACACAACTAAGGAGGCTATCTTGGGTTTTGCAATATTGTGGGGATTTCCATCAACAAGTATTAGGTTCTAAGGAAAAATCCAAGAGCAACTGAGGCCCCGGACTCTGAACTGTGACTCTCCAGTGGTATTCAACTGTTTCTTCTTGCTTTTCACCAGGATACCTATCACCTTACCCCCGGGACTCTGCTTGCTAGAAAGCACAGATTCACCAGGGGAGGGGAAAGAAAGAAGAGAAACTGGAAATCATTTATTATTTTTCAAATTATGAGTACCAGCTGATAATCCCAAAAGGAACACCAACATTAGCAGACAGAGAGGAAGAAGAGTGGGCACTGGGACCCACCCTCCCCAGTAGACAGAAGCAGGCCCTGCCCTTGGGGACCACAAAGCAGGGCTCAGATCCCCACAAGGGGCTCCTCACAGCTGGATGTGGTTAGACCCACAGAATGTCCAGCCGATCTCCACAAAGAAGGTATAAAATGAAGAAACATATATGAAAAATGGGGACCAGATGCAGGTTGTTAAGTGGTCCATATGATGACTTGGAGGAGGCCAAAATCCCTCTTCCCCTATGCAGTGGAGGAGCTACAAACCCATGTTCAGGCTTTTCATTCCTTGCTGACACCACAAACATGCATTGGATGGCACAGGGAAGTCTAAGGTGGGCTACAGCTGGAACCAGTGTCCATTCCTACCCAGGGCCCAGGGACAGTTGGATATGTTCTTTGAAAATCTTAGGTACCTGGGGATCACAGATCAAGAATATTTTAGAGTGACTTCAGAATATGATCTGTCTCTAGAAATAGACTAAATCCCCCCCCCCCAGCCAATCATGGACTTCTTCACCAAATCTCAGATCCAAGTGAATTTATTCTCACTTGAGACCAAACTAAATTGCTGTTTTTCTACTTTCCAAGACTCTGAGTCTCCATTCACTGTGGAATCTAGACTTCAGGTCTTGCTTCCCTGGTTAATTTTCAGAGTGAAGATTAGGCAGTTGCTCAGGATCTAACCCTGCTCCCACCTTGCCCTTGTAACGCCTACATCTTAGAGTACTTAGAGTATTAGCTCTAAGCTCAGAGTACTAGCTTAGAGGGGTTGACCCTGGAGACTGATACAGAGTGAGACAACTATGCTGCCAACTTGGTTTCTCTTTGATAGAATCACTGAATAAAATATGTTTGAGCCATATAACAAGCATATATTGAAGATGTAAACTTTCAGACACTAGACCAGGATTTTGGATGAAACAAGTTCATACTGTATTAAGCATGAAAGTCATAGAAAGCAATATCTAAACTGTGAGTTAGGTACAGTAAATATAAGAGGCAGACAGAGTGAGAAGAAAGAAGAAAGAGCTTCTTCTCACTCTTGGTTAATATGGAAATCATGGAAGATGTCACAAGGGAAGTGGCAGTCAGGCAGGGTTTCAAAGGACCTATCAGAATCCACTGGAGAAGGAAAGACCAGAGCTTTTTATTTAAAAAAAAAAAATCCACTGGGCAGACAGTGCTGAGATGACATGTGTCCCAGGACTCTTTTACTTTATTGCAATATTGTAGGAAAATGTACCTCACGTGACTTCTGTTTTTACTTACTCTCCCAACAAAAATAGCTATTCACCTCCTGAGTTAGTCTTTGGATTATGCAGAAGGGATCCTCTCGTAAAATACATAAAGATGGTGTTTTCTAAGTTGTCTGGGCAGTATACAGTCATACTTTCATCAAGAATATATAAATGCTTATCAAAAGATAAGGATTATTTGTGCTAAAGTTGGACATATTCACATATTCAGTGTGTATTTACATGTATATTCATTTAACTTTATCAATTATAGTAATCACATCCTTTTTTTTGTACTGGGAATCAAACTCAGGACCTTGTTCATGCCAGGTAGGCACTGTGCCACTGAGCTCTATCCCTGACAATCACATCCTTTATAGCGCTCATTATGTCATGTCTTTCAGAAAGCACAGAGATCTTACGGCCATTCTCCTAAACATTAATTTGCAGACTCAGATTTTAAAGTATCTTATTGTTGTTACTGTCCTTTCTGTTTTTATTTTCCCAGTTATATTTCTTTAACTCTCAATGTCGGTGTTTTGTTAAATTTTGATCTTGTAGAGCTCTTCACTTTCTACAGGGATTAGGAAAAGCCCAGTAAGTGATTTGTCCTGGCTTCTAGGGCCTCGGGCAAGAGGCTGGCACTTTCTGATTCCTACTCCTCACTTAAAAGAAGCATAATTACATTTTCAGCAGTGTCTTCCTCTCTCTTACTGATTTGAAAGGAATACACTACTTCTTTGTAGAAGCTATTAAAATTACAGTTTATCTAAAACTTTTCATCCATATCAAGCATAAAACAGAACTTGTGATATCTTCTGTATTTTTCCTACTCCTTTTACTGGTATGATCCTGGACTTTTAGGTCCTGTTTATTACTGAACTATGATTGGTAGTGTATATTTTAATCTATCAATATATGGGTTTATGCATTCTATATAACACAAAACATATATTCAGTTGATTTTTTTTCACCACTAGTATTTTTTAGGACATTACAGTTCTTGGGTGCCTCATATTATGATTCACATTTTGGCTGAATACATCTTCAAGTTACCAAAACTACCCTATGCACCCACTACATGCACAGTTCCAGTTGTTTCCAGCTGGCCCCCTTCTGAACCAAGAGGAGCTTTCCTTATATTTACATGTGGAAGACTTCTTAATTTATTATACCTTCTCCAGGCACAGCCTTCCATTTTTCCCTCTTATACTCTGTAGATGAATTTTTTTAGGTTCGGGGGATTGAACTCAGGACCTTGCGCTTGCCAGAAAAGTGCTTGTTCTACTGAGCTATCTCCCTGGCTCCATGAATTTTTTTTTGATATTAGAGTTTAGTGGGATTTTCCCTTATCTTCCTGTTTCAGAAGTGTTAAGCTAAGTTGTTTGGTTTTCTTCCTTTCTCAGGTAAGTTTTGCTCTGTATCATTGTGTGTTATTTTTCTCTAAGTTTTTAGAAAGTCACTAGTGTATCTCAATATTTGCTTGCTTCTGTGAGCATTTACCCAGACACACTCAACCTCCAGAAATCTGACTTCCCTGTTCTTTGTGACCCTACATCCCTCACCTATTTGTTTTCCTCTGATGTTAAGTGGATCTTTTATCTCCATATTTCAGATGCCTGTCTTTCACCTTTCCCTAATTGATGCTGGCTTCTCCCCATAGTTATTTTTCCTACTTAATAGGAAAATAAGGTAGGAAACCACTAGATGATTCAGCCTCCACTGATCTTGGCCTACCCTCTAGATGCTGTTGCTGGATGCTTGCTACCAAAACTTATAGCAGAAAAGGGATAAGATTCTATGTGGATAGGATGGCTGACAAGGAGATAATCATGCTCAGAACTGACTTGGGTTGAAGCCCTATTCAGAGAGAGATAGAGAGAAAGGGAAAAAGGGAGAGAGAGAGGGAGAGAAAGAGAGACACACAGACACAGACAGACAGACAGACAGAGAGACAGAGACAGACAGACAGAGACAGAGACAGAGACAGAGACAGACAGACACAGACACAGAGACAGAGACACAGAGAGAGACAGACAGACAGAGACAGAGATAGAGAAACAGAGAAAGAAAGAGAAAGAGAGAGAGAGACAGAAACAGAGAGAGACATTCAAGTGAGATATCAATAAATTTATAGCAGAATCAGAAGACTCATTCAAGTGGGTTTCCAAGTAGGAACCTAGGAACCAGGGTCCATGGCAATGGAACAGTGGACACAGGAGTGAAAAAGTGCAAGGTGCCTAGCCTTGCATAGAATCTTTCAGCTAATCGGAGCACATCTGGGTCCTTTGCAAGGCCGGTAACACAGTGGTTGTCTTGGCTTCCTCCTGTCTGCTCTGTAAGCCCTCTTTCAATTACACCCTCGTCTTGATTCCATTTCCTAAAAAGGAACAAATATCATTTTTCTTACATCATATTCAATTGCAATCATTGTATAACAGAACCCTATCTAGTCTTATTTGTCCCCACAGGTCCTTCTTATACCTAAAGTACAAACAATATCCTATCTCAGGAGAGAATTGTTGTGACCCTTACCCAAGCTGGGTGTGGTCTGCTTGGCCTGGTTACAAGTGGCTCCACCATTCCCAACATGCACTCTGGTTCTACACATCCCTTTTGACTCTCATCTTCTGGAGGGCCACCATCTCCTGCCTTTGCCTCCTGGCCTAGTCATAATCTGTTCCTTCTGCTTGAAACACTCTCATCCATCTTTGAAAAGAACCTTAGTTCATCCTTGATTCTGATTTAATTTCACTCACTGCCTTAGCATTTCTGAGACATGCCTCTGAGTTCATCTTCTCCCATAAGTACAAGGTGAAATGAAGAAGTTGAATACTGGCCTCTCCAATGTATATGTCTATGTATCAATCTCCAGAACTTGTGATGGTTACATTATTTGTGGAAAGGTCTTTGGTAGTTGTGATTAATGACCTTGAGATCAACCTAGACTAGCCAAGTAGACCTAAAATCTAATGAAAATAGCCTTGTACACTATATGAAAGAGGATCAGTAGACACATAAGGAAGAAGCAAGAGCTGAGACTGGAACCCACAGAAGTTGGAGGAAGGAACCTGTCCATAGAACCTCTGGAAAGGACATGGTCTTGGTGACCACATGGATTTTTACTTCTGATCTTCAAAATTCTGGGAAAACATTTCTGTTTCTTTAAATTATGTTCTTTGGAGTAATTTGTTATGCGATCCAGGGGATAGCTCAGCAGCTTAAGCTTCAACCTGGTATGGGAGCGCTAAGAAGTCAACACATGAACTTTCAGGTAATAGTTTTAGCTGGACCTACTGTGTCTCAGGTGAACCTTCTTTCTGAATTTCATTTCATGACAATGTCTAAGGTGAAGATAGACCCCAAAGTCAGACATGTTCCTTCTCTTCATCCCTTCTACCAGGCACCCCTGGCCTCTGTCTTGGCTTTTCCCTTAGATATTTGTGAGTTTGCATTTGTTTAACATAATTCCCTCTCAACTATTTCTCTTCTCCTAAACCAATGGCTCATTCTCATTCAGTGGCGGGTGTCTCATGGTTCTGAAAGCCATTTCTGTTTCTCTCCCATTCTATCTTCCATCGCTACCCTCTTCACAATTCTGCAGTTTCTTCAAAATTAAGGTACACAGCCAGTGTGCCCTGTCTCAAGAGGAGAGCCAAATTTCATTACCAACTGGAGCACTTTAAATCAATATTTGGACATTTAATGGTTTTGCTCATTTTATTTGAATACATTACAGAAGTCTGATAGGCCTATTAGGGTCTGTGTGATTAACATCTTCGAATCAGCAAAAGGTGCCAATTTAAAAAAAAAAATCATCTTGTTTCAGGCCCACCATAAAAATCTGCATAATTTAGCAATTATTTTATCATTTTAAATATATATTAAAAAGTAGTTTTCAGTGTTTAATTAGAAGATGTCGTCAACATATTTTAACATGAGCTACCTCCTCCATGTATTAGAGTTGAAAGTAAGAAATATTTGTGGCTGGCTTCAATTTGCAAGCTCGCCTCACATAATATTAATGCAGAAGATACGCATGACCCTCCGTCATTCTGAGAGTCCTTTTCATTAGGCATAGATTTGCTACTAATCAGATGAATCTAAGTATTCCTTGCAGACTTAGATACTGACCCCACAATTTATGGAGAGGCTCTGTCTCTAAAACTCAGTTACTTCTTTAAAAACCTTAATACCAGAGGCAGAAATCCTGGAAGGCTTTTGAATGCAGTCTAGGAGGCCCAGACATGTAGCTGTTGCCTTCTTGTAAGAATTAAAATTTGGGGAAATGGATATCACTTATTTATTTCACCCCTTGGACTGCGCTCATTTAAGGCCCAGGAGGTATTTATATCTTTCAAGCACAAGCTCATAATTCATATATAAAAATAGATGGTTCATATTGGTGGAAGTTTGGGCTTTTGCTGAAAATGTTTGAATGGATCTGAATAGAGGATTTACCAAGTAGCAAGGAGGGAAGTATCAGACCCTGCCTTAGTTAGATCAGGATACTGACCTAGTATGAGGGGAATTCTAGCAGTCAAGAAACACCAAAGGAAGTGCAAAGGAGACATTGGATAATCATTTTACATTGGACAGAAAACTATCAGGGTAGAAATAGGACACAAACAAAGGGCAGAACTGAAGGTACAAGGGCGAAAAACATTGCTGCAGGATCAGTGAAGTGGTTCCTCATCGAGAAGGGACCCATGAAACATGGGTCGGTTATGGTGACAATGATCCAAGAAGACAACAGAAGCAGGAAAATCCCATTCAGCTGATTTTCTCACAGGTTGTGTGCCCTATTCACCATTTCTACCCTTCCCCTAACTGACCAGTCACCCATAATTCACCCCCAATGCCTGGCTTTTTTCTTTCTTTCCCTACCATTTTGTGATGCTCCATCAGAAGCTTCCCTTTTCCAGTTTGGAACCTGTTTGTTTCTAGGTTATCTGATTCCTGCTCCTCAGCCTTCTGGAATCTCAGCCTTTCCGAGCACCAGCACTCATCATCACTGATACTCCAGGAAACCCTCAAGGTCAACCAAAAAAGAAGAAGTGGGAGCTGCCTTGAGATCATTTAGAGAGAAAGAAGCAGCAAGAGGTGATCAAGCAGGTAGAGTCATTCTAGGTGAGCAAGAACACAGAAAGTGGTTGCATTTCTGGCTCAGTTATTGATGCCAGCATGGTAGGCAGGTAGGTACTATGCAAATATTGCCATAGACAGCTATAAGCATTCACAGAGCAAAGCAAGGGGGTGAGGACGACAGGCAAGGGGCCAAAGGGTTCTCAGGAAGAGTGAAGAGAGACAGGGCCCAGAGAGCCATAGGCTTTCTTCAGTCAAGAGAACTCCTTCAAATTCCCAAATCCTCAGCTCCCTCACTAGGTAGCTTCCTATGCCCAACTCTGAAAACAAAGCAGTCATCTCTATCAATAAGACAAAATTAAATAAAGGAATAAGAGATAATTCAATGCTCTGATGGTACCACTGAATGGCATTTTAGTTACTTTTCTTATTGTTGAAACAAAAAATACCTGACACCCAAAGTTAAAGGAGGAAAAGGTTTACTTAGCTCAAAGTTTGTTGAGATTTTGTCAAGTTATCTCCAATAACTTGAAGTTATAGTCAATAATTTCCAAGGCTATTTACTTGTAGGCATTCATAGTCACACAGAATCTCATCCCTTTCTGGCCATAAGTTTTGGTAACAAGTATCCAGCAACAGCATCTACAAATTAAAAGGTAGAACAAGGCCAGGAGAGGCTGTATTATGAGTCTAGTAGGTGGTTTTGGTAACAATGTCATCATTTCATAGTTGGCTGGTTGCAAGGCAGGGTGGCATGGAAGAGAGGAATACCAGAGGAAAAACAGCTCACAGAAGGCAGAGGGCAGCAGGGCAGCATGCAGTAAGCTATAAGCAACAATCTGTGAGTTTCATTCTTTACAGCTTATCCATGCTACCCAGCTTTGGGGGCAGGTAGCCCTGACACTCACATAAGACTGTTGTAATCCTAGCCTCACACTATGAATCAATCCAAGCCTCAAATTGTTGATATCAGCAGCACATACTCTAGATCCAGCCACCTCCAAAATCCCACCTATGACAGCCTGAGGCATTGGGGGGGCATCTAGATACAAGCAATAATATTCTATCTCTGACAACCCAAATACTCATCTACACTTCTTTATCCAGTGGCATGTAGTCCATCTCTAAGAGTTGCCAGAGTCTTAACTGTATCAGCATTGCAGAAAAGCTTAAATCTTAAGTTTCCTCTGAGATCTATTGTAAACTCTTAACTGCAAGCCCCTGAAAGGAAAAGAAAATTAAACACAGAGATGAAAAGAAAGTTAAACACTTCCAATGTAAAATTCACAAAATAAACATTATCCTTCCAAAACTTGTATACAAGGGGATATAAAGTATATGCAATGGAACCAAAGTAAGTCCAAAAAAGTTTGCCCATCAAGGAAAACATTAAGTACTGCAGTTTCATGTTCAGCATCTGAGACAATCTGTGTCAAAATGTGAACTCCAAAGGTATTAGATGGCTCTGACCCCAAGTTACTGCCAGTGGCTATGGCTCCCATGGCTTCTCTCTTAGGTCATTTCTTTTCTCCTCACAGATTTCCTCAGATGAGCCACATTCCTGGTATCTGCAGTGTTCGAGAGTTTCCTCTGCATCTTCACATCCATATTCACAGATTCATGCACTGCTCCCTCAGGGCCACACTACCTGGCCTCTCAGGCCTTCTTCTGAAATCTGGGTGGAAGGAAGCCTTTCTTAACCCATAACTCATGTAGTCTGCATGCACCTAAACACAGCACTTCATAGATTATGCCAAGGTCTGCTGCCAGCTGGAGCAATGACCAGGCTTCCTTCTCTCTTGGCTGTAGGAGTAAAATCCAAATGAACCAAATTCTGAGGAAGAGCTTCCCTAGGCTGCTGCCATTCTAGAATATGGTGCTCAAGGTCTCTCGTCTCAAAGCAAAATCTTTCCCTTTTGGGGAGATGAACAACATACTCAGCAAATAACATCAGATTAAATACGACAGAATGAAAACATGAAAAGTTCAATGAATTCAAATATCTAACAACAGAAAATAACACAAAGCACAGAAAGAAAATAAAGCAAGGAGGCTAACTAGAGTAATTAAGCAAGAAAAGGAAATAAAGGCATCTAAATTGGAATGGAAGAGTTTAAATTAACTATATTTGCAGAAAAGATAATTTTATATAAAGAAAACCCAAGGACTTCACCAAAATTTGATAAACAAAGTTAGCAAAGTTGCACAATAAAGAATTAATATACAACAATCAGTAGCCTTTCTGTACAGTAATAGGCTTTGTGAAAAAAGAAATCATACATTAAGCCAAAAAGTGCAAGCTGTGTGCACTGAAATCTATAAAACACAGATGAAATATTGTAATCAGGGTTTTCAAGGGAATAGATTTAATATAGCATGCATAATTTATAGGATGATTGTCTGAGATTAACCAAAAAGTCAAATGCTTAAGGATGCAAGAGATCTGTCCATACACTAGTGACCCAAGAATCCAGCTGAGGGTCTGGATCCCACAGCAACATCCTGCACGAGTCCAGCTGAAGGCCTAGAACAAATGACAATGTGTCATGCAAGTCTGTGTGAAGGATATGTGCTAGGAAGGCCCAAAGGCCAGTGGTAGAAGCTAGAGGCTCTTGTCAGCAGGATGAGGGATCTGCCCTGGAACCAGGAAGTGACACTCAAGGTAAGGACCAGAGCTCCCCCAAAGAGAACCGCAGATATCCTTAGTAATAGCAAGTTCCTGAGCTCCTCAGAATAGCTGAGTTCCTATCAGGAAAACCAGAGCGATATGCTTCTTCAGGAGAATCAACAGCCACCCATCTCTCCCCCTAGTTCTACTTTTATACTTTGGCAACTGTCTCAGTTACTCTTCTCTTGTTGCTGGGACAAATACCCAACACCCACAATGAAGGAAGGAAAGGTTTATTTAGCTCACAGTTACTTGGAGGCTTAGTGCATACTCAGCTGGCTCCAAGGAAGAGTGGTACATGGCAGAGATCAGCCTTTCATGGAGGAAGCAAAGAGCAGAGAGCTAATGGGAGGAGCAGTGGCAACAATGGCTACTGAGAGCAAGTCTCCCTTATGTTTCATGCAGGCTATCATCCCCAGGCCAGGTGTAGTACTCATACCCACAATCCCAGCAGCACTTACACCCATAATCCTAGTGGATCATGACTAAATTACAAACTCTAGAAGTCTGCCCCATGACTTCATGAGGCTTTGTGTGGGGGGAGGGGAGAACTAGATACAAACTATAACAGCAACAATCCTTAAGAGAGCCATCTACACCCATAACCATGTTACCTCAGTTCCACTGGCTGTTATTGCAAGTAGAAGATCAGTTAATTTACCACATGGAAAAAACTGAAGAAAAAATATCTCATGTCCATGTATTGGAGGAATAAATATTGTTCAAATGTTTAGACTACCTAAAGAAATCCACAGGTTCAATGCAATTCTGTTTGTTTTTTTATTTGTTTATTTTGAAACAGTGTCTTACTATGTACTGCAGGCTGGTCTTGAACTAACAAGTAACTCAGACTGGCCTTAAATGCACAGAAATCCTTCTATCTCAGCCTCCTGAGTGCTGGATGACAGACATGTGCCACCATGCTTTACCAATTCAATTCTTTTTTTGACTTTCTTTTTCTTTAATGTTTTCATTTACACTTAGCAGTGTTGACTGCTACTAAATATAGTGGAAGAGAATGTAGCTAGAAATCTTGAAGACATAGAAGTAGGCAGAGAATAAAGTTCATGACTAAATTTCATGAATAAAGGTCAATGTGATTCTTAAGAAAATTCCAAAGATATTTTTTACCAACATTTTAAAAATCCTTTTATTTGTATGTAAACACAGAGGACCGCAATGCAATCTTGAGCACAAATAACAAATTTAAAGGCATTATGCTACCTAATTTCAGATCTCCCACAAAGCGATAATAATCAAAACAGCATGGTGCAGGAACAGAATGGAAAGCTCAGAAACAAATCTATTAAATTATGATAAATTGAATTTTAATGAAGATACAGCAACACACATCTGGGAAAAGACTACATCTCTAGTGAATAGTACTGAGAAAACTGGATAACTACATGTCTAAGAATGAAATTAGATCTCCATTTCACTCTGCATACAAAATCACCTCAACATGGAGTAAAGATAATCGTGAGATTAAAAGTATTAAAAGTACTAGGAAAAATATAAGGGAAAATTTCCACAACATTGGTCTAGGTAAAGATGTTTTCTATGACCCCAACAGCAGACCAATGAAAGGAAATATAGATATGATGGACTTTATCAGACCAAAAGCTTCTGCAGAGCAAAGGAAATAACCAGAGTCCAAAGGCAACATAAGGCAACATGGGGGGGGGAATATATTTGCAAACAACGAATTTTAAGAGAGATTAATATCCTAAATATACAAAGAGCTCAAGCAATTCAATACTTTAAAGTGCAGCCCAGGTAAAATCTGGACAGAGATTTGAATAGATAATTCTCTAAAGAAGACTCGTAAATCCCTGACAGCTATAAAGAAACATGTTCCACGCCAATAATCTTCAGGAACAAAATGAAAATTTTAATTTCCAACAATAGTCACACCTGCTAGAATGGTTATTGTAAAAACAAAAAACAAACAAAAAAAAAAAAAACAGAAAATGGCCACTGTTGGTAAAGATGTAGGAAAAAAGAAACACTAACATGCCATTCACAGGTATGTAAATTAGTATGGCCATTATGTAAATTAGTATGGATATTTCTCAAAAGATTGAAAGTAAAAGTCCCCTATGTACCAGTAACCTCACTACTGGGCACATATCTAAGGGCTATAAAATCCATCACTGAAGGATATCTGCACTCCCACATCCATTGCAGCATTGTTCACCACAGTCAAGATATGGAACAACCTGGAAGACTATCAGTAGATTAGAGACTTAGGAAAATGTAGCATATGTACACCTCGATTGTTTTTCAGCTTTGATAAAAAAGGGAATGCTTTCATTTGCAACATAAGATAAACCTGGCAGGCATTATGCAAAGTGAAATAAGCCAGATACATAAAGAGAAAGGCCATATGATCTCACTTTGATGTGTAATCAAAAGCCATCATAATTATTGAAAGAGAGTAAAATGGTTGTTATCAGAGACCAGGCAGTAGGTAAAGGGTTTTGGGACATGATAGTCAAAAAAAAAAAAAAAAAAGAAAGAAAGAAAATTTCCATCTGACACAAGGATTAAGTTCAACAGATCTAGTACACATCATGAGGTCTATAGTTAATAATATATTTAACTGAAAATCTTAGAAAATCATGGAAGGAACTTTCAGGTGTTCTAGTCATGAAAGAATTGAAGAAAAGGAAAATAGAATTAAAAATTCAGACCATCAATGAATTAGAGGAAAGCACCAAGTGACATCATGTATGTTGAGCTGTAGTACCAGATGGAGAGACAAAAACTGGACATCAGAAAAAATATTTGAAACTATAATGGTTGAAATTTCCAAATTTGTTAGGGATTCATCAGTTGTGTCAAATATCCAAATCTATCCTTGAAAATATGTTGTTATATCCCATAAACTCACTGAATCTATGCAGAAGAAAAGAAAGACAATCACAGTATATTATAATCAAATGGCTATAAAATTTATGAAGAAAATTATTTTAAAAGGAGTCAGAGTGGGGCTGGCAATAAATCTAAGCACCTGCCTGGCAAGTGCAAGGCCCCAAATTCAATCCCCAGTACTGCATGCCACGTGGGTCCTAAAACTGAGTGTGGTGAAGCACCCCTGTAATCCCAGTGCTGGGGAGGCAGAGACAGGAGGATCACTATAAGTCTGAACTGTGTAGTAAGACCCCATATCAAAAGAAAACAAAAAGAGTCAGAGTAAAAGGACAGAGAAGCAAAGAAGGATAACAACAGTGCAGAGAGTGGTGGTGCATGTCTGTTATCCCAGTTACTCAGAAGGTTGCAGGCAAGGACATATGTGAGGCCTTGAGTTCAATCCCTAGCTCCACAACCATCAATGGAAGGAAGGGAGGGTGGGGGGAGGGAGGGAGGAAGGGGAGAGGAGGGGCGGGGAAAGAGAGGGGAAGAAGAGGGGAGAGAGGGGAGGGGAGAGGAAGGGAAGGGAAAGGAGGGGAGGGGAGGGGAAGAAGAGGGAAGGGAAGGGGAAGAGAAAGGGAGGGGAAGGGGAAGGGAAAGGAAGAGGAAGGGGGAGAAGAATGGAAAGGGGGAAAGAGAAAGGGAGAGGAAGGGGGGAAGGGGAGGGAAGGGAAAAAGGAAGGAGGCAGGGAGGTAGGGAGGGAGGGGCAAATGATGACAACTAGTTTCTTGTCAGGTTATACACAGACTTTAAGATGTTAAAAGAAAAAAACATCAAAAATCTATCAGTACAGGTATATATTGTAAGTAAATATAAAATGATTTTGTTTTGTTTATAATGTTCTTTTAAAAATTGACTTTTCAAAGCAAAAATGAAGTTTATAGGAATGTAGAGTTAATAAGCATAACAGTAGCACAACATAAAGCAGCAGGGGACTGCAAGTATAAAGCTATTATAGTATATATGAATAACTGTATTATTTGAAGAAGGACTATGAGGATTTAAAAAATGTACAATGCAATTCCTGGAACAACCACTGAAAAGTACATCCAGGAAATGAATAAGGAGATAAAGGGAGCTATTAAAAAAATCAAGCGATCCCCCAAACAGGCAAGAAAAAAAGTAAAAAGAGAATCAAATAACAAACTGGCCAAAGGGAAAACAAGTAGCAAGATGGTAAATTTAAGCCCAACTATATTAATAACTATTGAATATAAGTAATCAAATGTTCAAGGAAAGGAATGAACAGGAAGGAAAAGCAGGCGGGGAGGGTACCAGAAGGTTGGAAATCATTAAAGCATGCTATGGGCATCCACGCCTATGCCAAAATGATACCCATTGTTCTGCATAGTTAATTTTGCCCATTTATGCAAAATCTCCATAAAAAGCATAAATGTAATCTTTGATTAAAAATTAACAAACTCTATGGTATCTATTTTAAGTGTAGAACTATGGACAAAACAAAAATAAAATGATGGGAAAGGAATACCAAGCAAAGACTAATCAGCAGAAAGTTAGAGTGACTACATTAATTTCAGAAAAAAAAGTAGACTTCAAACAAAGAAAAGTATACTTCATCAGAAAGATCTGATAATCCTAAATCAATATTCACCTAAACAGCAAGTTTTAAAATACAAGGAGAAACAGTGATAGAACTGAAAAAATAAAGAGATAAATCTAAATCCACATGTACAATAGGGAACTTCAGTATTATTCATTGAATAGGTAGAATAAGGCAAAATATGTGTAAAGATATAAAAAATTTGATCAATTCAATCAAACAGCCTGATGGAACTGGCTTTTGTGACACTCCACACAAAAACAGCAGAACACATATTTTGTTTCTCAAGTACAAACAAGTTAGATAAGATTCTGGGCCAGAAAATAAACTTTAACAAAGCTTTTAAAGATTAAAATCATAACAAGTATGTTTAAAAAATGAAATTAACTTAGAGACAAACAACAGGAAGATATCTGTGTAATTTCTAACTATTTGGAAAGTAAACAATCTGTTCCTAAATAACACATGGGTCAAAGAGAAGTAGCCAAGCAATAGAAAAGGATTTTGGATTAAACAAAGATAAAACACCATTTATTTAAGTTTGTACAGTGTGGTTAGTCAGAGGCTGGGGGGATGGCTGAGGGGTAGGACACGTGCCTCACAAGCTCCAGGACTGGGAGTTCAACTCCTCTCCAATCACCAAGCATTGCAAAAACAAAGTAAGTACTGCTCAGAACAGAGGTTGGTCAATGGACACTAGTACGGTTCTCAAGGTATGGATGGCTTTCTCACTTGCAAAACAACTAGAAGAAGATGTTGAAGGAGGAAGGGACAGTGACAATTGACAGGGCCCCTTTATATATCTGTTTAAATATCAGTCTAAATATTTGACTCTATACAAAATATTTGCCAACCCCTTGCTGAGAGGGAAATACATAGCATCAAATATTTATATTGAAATCAAAAGTGTTCTTAAAGCAATTAACTTTTAGCCTTAAAAAGTTAAGGAAGTAGGAATGAAACCCAAAACATGCAACACAAAGGATGCTGTAAAGGTAGGGAGAGAAATCATGAATTTATACAAAAATGGCAATCAAAAGTTGGCTCTACAAAAACAAAACAAACCCACTAAGTTGATAAAAAGATGGGCATACGAACCAAGAAAAAAGAATGAAACAAGGAAGACAAAAGCATCTGATGTCAAGAAAAAAGACACAGCAATGCATTGTACAGATATTAAAAAGATGAGAATATTCTATCTGCAGTATATGCGGCATTGCTGAGGAAAAACACAGGCTCTTGCCCATGCCAGACAAGGAATATACCACTAGGCTACACCACCAGCCTTAATAATGATAGAGAATTTAACTCAATAAAATTGATTATTCAGACAACATGGAAATAAATACTCATTATTATGGTTTAGATCTAAAATGTCCCCCAGGGCCAACCAGATAGCTCAGTGGATTAAAGCACCTGCTTAGGAAGGCACAGGGACCGGGGTTCGATCCCCTGCATGCTGTGCTGGCCCTGCCACCAGGTGCACACTGAGATGGAGATTGAGACTAGGCATGGTGGCACACACCCACAATCCCAGCACTTATGAGGCTGTAAATAGGAGGATCACGACGAGTCTGATCTACACAGTGAAACCCTGTACACCCTGTCCTAAATACAAAAAAAAAAAAAAAAAAAAAAAAAAGAATAATGTATTTTATGTAAGTGAGATTTATCTCAGGAAGGCCAGGTTGATGTAGCATTCAAAACACAGTCAATTTAATTTACTTTATCAGTAGACTAAAAAAATAATAATAAAACTTCAGGGTCATCCTCATAGACAAATTGTTTGAGGAAAGCCCACATTTAATTAAAAAATTTTATATATCATTTATTTAGTTCATACAGGGTCTCACTATGCAGTTGAGACTCACAGTGATCCTCCTCTCTCATGTCCTCAGTGCTGGAATTACAGGCATGTGCCACCCCCCAACTTCCCACCCACACTGTGCACCTGGGGTTCTAGAGCCGGCAAGGCTTGTGGCACCAGTGATGGAATTCAGGTCCTTGCGCTTGCCAGACAGGCGCTTACACCACCAAGCTATGTCCCCAGCACAGCCAATGTTTATATTAGGATAAAATTTAGAAATAGACCATGACTTTCTCAAATGAAAAGGGCATCTACTTTGTGAGGCTGAGGCAAGAGGCCACAGACAGAAGCTCATCCTGGGCATCTGAGCAATTTAATGAAACTGTGTCACAAAATTTCAGAAAAAGGAGAAGGGATGTGTGGCCTCAGGTTTCATCTTCAGTACCAAGAGATAAAAAGGAAAATGAGAAGGTCCTGTAAGACATATAGCCAATGTCGTGTTTAATGTTAAAAAATAAACTAAATATTTGGGGTCCTAAGGTAGACTGTCAGCTTTAAGCCTTCGTTTTGAAGACACTGGCCACTGAAATAGGCAAGAAAAAGATATAAAGTTCATGAAGCTTGAAAAAGACGTAACACTGTCCTTATTCCTAATAGGCATTATATAGACATCTCAAAGAGTTTCCAGAAAAATCACTTAAACTAATAAGTGACTTCAGGGAGGTTACAGAATACTGGTGCCATTATAAAAATCAATACCATTTCTATAATCTAACAAGAAGGAAATAAAATTTAAAATTAAAAAGCCAATATTGCTATGTATAATAGCAGCAAAATTCTCAATTTAAGATTAAATTTCATAAAATATTTGCAGAATCCATACACAGATATCCATAAAAATATTGCTAAGAGAAGGTAAAAATTGAAATATGTGAGAAAAATAAATATACCATTCAATGCGGTCAAAATGTCTATTCAACCCAGATAATCTATAGATATACTATAGCACCATTGGAAATCCTACTGTGATTTTTTAAAGAATTTCACATTTTAAATCTGAAGTTCATAGAAATGCTGACTCTATAATCAACATGCTTGATTTCAAATATTGACCTGAAACTTTTAGCAAATTTCCAGAGGTATTTGTCCAAACTCTGTATCCTTCCCACCTCCTACTTTTGCTTTAAGCCATTATTTTGATTACATTTTGGGTCCTTGTTGTCTGTGGCTCTTAAGTAAATCTTGTGATGTAACTTTGCTTATCTTTTTTTCTTTTTTTTTTTTTTTTTTTTTCAGAACCGGGGATTGAACTCAGGCCCTTGCACTTGCCAGGGAAGTGCTTATTCCACTGAGCCATCTCCTCAGCCCCACCTTGCTCATCTTATCACCAACTGGTTTAAAGATGGGCATGTGACCCAGTATGGCCAATGAATTGAAATTAAGATGGTCACTTCTGCAAAAGTTCCTTATTGATAAACAGAGGCACCTCCTTTCTCATCTTCTATTGGATGTGGTTCTCAATGCCTAGAAAGTTGGTTGTCATGAGATGAGTTAGTCTGAGGAGGAACATGGCAATCAGAAGAGTAAGACAAAGAGAAAAAGCTAGGGTTCTAGATAAGATGATTTACTCACTGAGTTGCACTGTTCTATTGAGCTACTATCTGGAAAGATAATGTACACAAGGAAAGTCTAGATTCTAAAAATAGTTTTACCTTTTGTGGTTTTGATAAAACACTATGTCTTTAGCAAATTTCTATGTGTTTCAGTTTTCTCAACTCAAAATGAGGAATACTATTATTAGGGATTGTTAGAGCTAAGGTATGCAAGAGAATAGATTTAATACATGACACATAATTTATAGGGTTATTATTTATTCAACACATCAAATGTAAAAGAGTGCAGGAAAGCTGTCCCCCTTATAGAGACCCCAAGAATACAGATAAGGGCCTACATCCCACAGCAATGTCCCCCATGCATCCAGCCAGCACACAGCAACCTCTCCTGCCCTGCAAGTCTGTATCAAGAAACTGCACTGGGAAGGCCCAAAGAACATTGGGTGTGCACAAGTGGGATGAACGATCTGTGCCAGGGAGTGAGGGACCTGCACAGGAGCCAGGAAGTGATACTCAAGGTAAGGACCAGAGATCTCCCAAAGAATACAGCAGCCATCCCCAATGACAGTGGGGACCCAAGTTCCTCCCACAGTGAGAAGAGCTGAGTTCCAGTCAGGAAAACCAGTGCAATGTACTTCTCCAGAAGAATAAACAGCACACCGTCTTCTCCTCCTTATCTCCTTTCATCCCATTTCTGGCAATAATCCTCATGTAGGTCTTGCATGCCCAGAATCACACTGACTCAGCTCAGCTGGGTGTTACCACTCAGACTGACCATTAATTAATCAGGGATAATGGTAGAGATAATACTAATAATACTTATAGAACTTTTAGGACATTAAATTTAAAAATGCAAGTATATAGTATAATAGCTATAAAGTACTCAATATATGTAAATTCTTGTTACTAGTGTTATGAAATAGTGTCTTGATTCCCTCCCCTGACAATTAGAAAAACTCAATGACAGAAATAGAGATGTAGATCAATCAACAAATATCTATAGATTGCTTTCTGAATGTCAAACCCTGATGCAAATAAATGAGATCTCGTCTCCCAAAACTCACACTAGTGAGAGAGACCAGAAAAGAGAGAAAATGATGGCATGCTGCAAATTGCAGTTGCTTTGTGTGATTCACTTTAGAGTGTTAAGGTTATACAAAGCCTTAACACTTTGAGTGTTGAGTGTTGAGTCAGGAAGACTTATTGAAGGAAGTAACATAGAAGCTCATGTCTCATGGACACATATGAAACATCCAGATGAAGGGAACCCAGGAGGACATTGGGTAGGACTTCCAAACAGGAGAAAAAGCATAAAGAAAGCCTGGAAGAGAAGTACAGGGCATTTAGGAAACTCCAGATAGCTCAGTGTAGCCAAGTCATGGACTGCCAGGTTAAGAAACACATGGACACATTGAGGACTCATGGAGAGCCTTTCAAAGCTGTGAAAAAGAGGCACCACAGGCTCCTTGGGAGAGTTCCTAATTTAGAAGGCAGCATAAAGTAGGTCTTAGTAATGAAAACTATGCTGCTCCTGGTTCATGTCTCTAAATATGAATTTGACCTGTTATTTATTTAAGATGCGAAGCTCTTGCCTATACATCAAAGAACTTAGTTTAAAAAAACATAAAATCTGGTTCAAGTTAAGATTGGAACTTTTAAAGTGGGGCAAGTTATAAATTAACAAGTTTCCTACTGTATGCATGAATTGGAGCCTCACACTGAATTAGGTCACAGACCTGGACCAGACTAATTGGCCTTCATGTTTCGGGTCTCCACACTGTGGCAGATATTACAGAAAAGGAAGAAGAGAAGGTTGTAGAATACTGAATGAGTTGTAAGGTCCAGAGTTAAAAGAGTAATCAAATTTAGAAACAGTCAATTCAGGAAGTTGTGGAGAGACTTCAACTGTGTAAAAATATGGCATCTTTCATCTTCAACCATTCATGTTTAACTTTGGAAATTGCACAAATACTTCAAAATTCACCAGTCAGTTTCCATGATGCACATGTTTTGTACTGGGACTTTGCAGCTTTTTCCACCCCTTAAATTTCAGTGTACCCATGTTATTTGCTTGGGCCTATAGAATATATCAAGCTACATCTTAGAAAGTACTAGTTCCTTGAAGTTTGTCCCTTTCTCTGCTGTTTAATCCTTAACATCATCAAAAGAATAAGCCGTATTTAATCTGCTGGGAGTCATAGCTATGCACAATCATCCTACTCAAGGCTCCCACAAGCTGGCCAACTGTGTTCCCTTAGACTTGTAAGTGAGCCTTTTAATTTATCTCACTGGTGGGCAGCCCAAATTATGAGCTAAATAAATAGTTGTTATAAGACACTGTATTTTGGCATATTTTGTGGTGTAGAAGATAAATGATATATCCATTATGAAACATTAATAATCACAGAAATAAGATCTGACCCATTTGAAGCAAAAAAGAAGCACTCATCACTCTCTTCCTATAAGCCAGGACCACATTTAACTCTCCCTTGTAGTCTCTACAGAAGTTCTGCAGAATCAGTGGATCTCTAAATAACACTCCAATTTGATCAAGTCCTATGATTATTTTGTATTTGACAGTGTTGGGAGATAGAAGGAACTGATCAGCCTAAGCTAATCAGCATTGTGCATGGCTGCCCAGAGTTGACAGATGAATACATGACAGCAAGTTAGAGCCAATAAAGTACTCATCAAGAGAAACTAGAAGTGGAGGAATGGTTTCAACCATCCATAAGAAGACTACCTAGAATGGAGTCATTGCAAGAAACTGTAGAAGGGAGAGATGAGAAGTCAAATCCAATGACAGTTATGGACCCTGCAGAAACTGCACAAGATCTGCCTTTGGAGTTCCAGTTACACAATGAGCAAATTTCTCTGTTTCTCAAGTTGATTCTAACCATAGCTCTGCCACTTACAACCACTGGTTCCATCATTATGGGCCTATGGTGAACTAGAACATCATGGCAGAAGGTGGTGGTAGAAGAAAGCTGCCTACATTGTAGCAGACAGGAAACAGAGGGGAAAGAGCCACAGAGGAAGGGACCAGGAACAAGATGCAGTTATGTCCTCTGGATCAAGATCATGTCCTCCGGACCAAGCTCATGTCCTCTTGACCTACTCCATCCAACCAATCTCCACCTTGTAAATTTTCATTACCACCCAACAATGTCATCAGTTATGCTCTCATCAGTGGGTTGGTCTTCAGATGAAGTTAGAGCCTTCATGATTCAGTCACCTTTGGAAAGCACCCACTCGGAACTCATGAAACTTGGGAGGACCCACTTTATATCTAATCAGAACAGACATGTTTATTCTAGTCCACTGGGACACTTGGTGTCCACACTTAGACAACCCACTGCTTTCTGAACTGTCCTACTTTCTCCCCAATAGATGAGATAGATGAGGCCCTTTGAGGTGGGTACATGTAAACTTTCCATCTCTATGTCTTTTCTGAATCTGGACACTTGCACAAGAAGAACATGGAAGTGAGGATCAAGCAGGTGCACTCTTATATAAGCATGAGTCTACCTGACCAGAAGCAGAAATACATGAAATTCCCAATAATGGACTGTTAATTTAAAGGCATATGTTCAAGCAGAAAGCATAACCTGCAGCTGAGTCTAACCAGTCAGCTGGAGTTATTAAATTATAGCTTTTTAAATATCTCTCATTTAGGGTCAGAAGAGGTGTCAGGATGTGGGTGGGAAGGGGAGCATTGCTCCTAGTGGATAAAGGGCATCTTAGGTATGGGAGAGAGCTGCATAGGACAGGAAGGCCAGCCGACTGTTATAACAAAGCAGACGTGAGATGAATATGCAGAACAATGTCAGCAACCTAAGATGTCAGGACATAGCGCGGAGCCCTATCTCTTTGAAGTGCACCTACACACTTCAGAGTTGGACAAATGTGTGCTCTACCTAATCATTGGAAAGTAAAAATAGGCTTTCCTTCTTCTACTTGTTTGCAAATTGAAAGTCTAACAACTTTACCATTCAACTGCTGGATGATTAGTAGGCGGTAATTTAAACTATACACATTATGCTAAGTATCCTTATATTAATTCAGTCTGAGTGAGTTTTTATAAAATGCTTTGTTCTGCTCAATAAAGTTAATTATATGTTCTATGTTTCATAACTGAGTGTCGTGATTTTTTTAAAAAACATAATGGCAGCTTCAATTGCATTTTGTTACAAACTCGGGTATGTAACCAAAGGCAGTCCCTATGAGGAGGCAAAGCTGTCCATCCCCACCACCCTGCCTCTTGCACTCCCAACAGCCTAATAAAGGTGGGGGAGATCTTATACAATTATATAAGGTTGGTTGTACTTAAGAAACACAGGAGCCCAAACACGTAGCAACTAGGCTCAGAGATGCTGCTTCAATGTAAAAGGGGCAAGCAAGAACTGGCCAAAGAGCTACCTGGGGTTGTTTCTGGGGGCCTCACAACTAAGAGTTAAGAATGGAACATAACCAGTATGTGAGCTATTCTACAACATGTGAGGACCATTTGGGGAAATGTAGCTGCAGATGGGTCTCATAAGTCCTGTGTAGATGGCCTCTCAGATAAGCAGGGGTATGTGTCTCAGATATGCCTTACATGAAAGTTACAACAGAATATGAGTGATTAGCATATGCTGAGTATTTATTGCAATATACCTCCACTAATAGATCTAATCTGCCTTGGAACCCTATGCAGTAAGAATTATTATTACTCTCAATGTAGAGTAAGGAAAATCAAATGTTGGACAGGTTAGGCATAGAGTCCTAGGTTAGGCAACTTGGCCATAGAGTCAACTAATAACTAGTCATAGAGTCAACAGAGAGAATTAGGAGTCTACATGGTAAGGAGACAATAAAATCGAGCCAGGCCATCACCACAGGGAGAATAGACTGAAATGTGCAGTTAAACAACTGACAGGGGATATCAGACACAGCCTCTACACCTTGTTTTCAGCACAGATGCCCTCTTTTGGTGCAAAGCACCAAAAGCTTCAGGTACCAGCAGGAAAGAAGCTGTTGAGGCAACAACAGGTGGTAATAAAAACAAGAAAACTTACTTCCTAGGAAATGTCCCAAGAAACGTCATTGCGATTTATCATGCTTCTACAATACTAACCTAGTTATATGCTGTTATTTCATCATGTAATGTATTGTCTTTTTAATTTAATGATTTAATCACACTTCATTCAGCAGAGCTTATAGGAACTGAACAAATATGAAACATGCAATCTCACGGGTGATTGTTACCGGAAGTACCTTATATAGGCACTGCTGGGTGCAGTGAAGTGGAATAGAAAGATTATAGAATATCTAGGAAATGTTTGAACACAGTTTCCAATATTTTTATGTAATGTACTCTTGGGCAAGTCCTTTTTCCACTCCTAGTCTTTGTTTTATAACAGTAAATGGGAATAATATCACAGCAAGGTGATCCTCAGGCCTGTTTCTAAGATCAAGTGAGATAATTCATCTGAAAGCATTTTAGGAAGTATAAAATGCCATTAGTTTCCATTAACCTAATTAACCTTCTTATTTACAGATACCTTGCACTTTGACAGTTAATATTTCATTTGATTTGTCCCCTGGCAATTACACTCAGCATGGGGTTGCAGACCATCACCAGGAAGTGGCTCCACACCATCTGCTCTTTTCTGATCCATTTGTAGTAAAATCAACCCTGAACAAATAAGAACTTAAAACTTCATCCCATGGCTTTGTCATTCAATCACTGTGCAGCCAGAGGCAAGATTGTGAAACTCCTACAGCTTAAGCTTCATTCCTGATAAATCTACGAGAATAATAGCAACTTCGTCCGCCTTACAGGGTTGTGGTAAGGAAACTGGGACTGTAGAGAATCCAAGTGTCGCAGGTATCCTTTCCCTCCTCTGAGGGGGAGGTGTATGAACAATAACATAGGTAAGGTCTCCTGTGATCTCTGAAAGAAGTATGGATGACAATCCAGCAGAATGTACCAATCAACAAGTGTTCTGAGCACCTGTGACTACCCAAAATCCAACGAGGAAAATGAAGATGCATTTTATGGAGGGAAAATAATCCAAAATATCAGACAATTGTATTTACACTATCCACAAAAGAAAAACTTACTTTGTCTAAATTTAGGGGACATCTGGTGTCACACTGTGAAATACTGGTGTCAGATTCTACCAAGAACATTTTCATTCATATTTTCAGTAATCCTCCCAATAACTCATGGAGATTAGTATTCTAGTTCTATTTGCAGAGGAGGAAACAGTGTTAGAAAATACAAATATGCAAGGTGGACAGGGTGGAGGAGCTTGTAAAGCAGAGCACAAGCCAAGATCCTAGCCCGGGAGTTGTGAGGCCATTTTGGCGGGCTAACCTTTGCTCTGTGAGCCTCAGTGTACCCATTTGTAATGCCAGGACTGTGGGACTCTTGCCCATGGTTGGTGATTTAGAGAAAGTCCAGTCTTGTTTTTATTCTGCTTGTGTGGAGAATGACGTGAATAATCCAAACTTCTTCTCTCCCTCTATCTCTGAACTTATTTTTACATATTTGTCTGTTCAGTTACGGACTTTACTGAAAGCTGACTTTATCAATCATCACCTGCAAAACCACGGAAGAAAAGACACAAAGTGACGGTTCCACTTCATTCCCTTCTCCAAAGAGAAACTTCTTTTTCCTTCACCTTGTCAGAGAGTAAAGAAAAAAGTAGCTTTAACCACTAATCACAACTAATGGAAGATACACTCCACTGTTCTTTACGACAATGACTTGAGACAAACCCCAGGGAAGTCAATATTAGATCAATTTGCGGCTGGCGGCTGGGGAAAGTGTAAAAAGCTCCCATCGTGGGCCCATTGTGGAGGCCTGAGAGGACTGCACTTGCCTGGGAAACATTTAAATCTTTTTTTTTTTTTCTTTTACCTCTGAGGACCTTTAAGTGAAGTGGAAAAAACGCCTTGGCAACAGGTCTGGTGTTTTGACTTTCATTTCCCCGGGCGCAGAGCCTTTGTGAAGGAGGAGCGGACAAACGCTTACAGTTAATGGAAGCCACGCTGGGCAGTTGGTGTCATCAGATCTCTGACTGTGCGCAGAGGCAGAGGCAGAAAATTGAAGGACGCAGGAAAGGGTGGCACAGAGCCGTACCTGGCGAGCCAAGGGAGGAAAAGGAGGTGTGGACAACTTCGACCAAGACAGTGCTCAGGAAGAGGAAAAAGCCCTCCTGCCAGGTAGGACATGGCTCCTAATTAAATCTTGCATTCCCTCAATACTTATTATGCACCCAGCATGATAGGAAAGACCACATATGTTACCCATTAGAACTTTCCAAAAAGCTACAAAAATGTGTAGTAGATGCTGTTATTCCTGTTTTAAAGACAGTAAAATTAAGACCTGGAGACCTGAGCCATCTTGCCAGCTGACATAGCCACGAAATGGCAGATATGAAATTGGCAGATATGCACACAGTGTACACTATATGCATGAAACTATATTTCTCTCCCCTGAGCTTCATTCCTCTAGGGATTTTTTAAAATCTTATTTATTTATTTGGTATAGGGTCCCACTATATAGCTTGGCCTCATAGTGATCCTTCTGTCTCAGCTTCCGCAGCACTGGGATTATAGGCATGTGCCACCATGCCCAGTTTCAGTGGCTGGCACTGTGCACTCCTGGGTTCCAGGGCTGGCACAGCATGTAAGACCTGGGATCGAACCTGGGTCCTTGCACTTGTCAAGCAGGCACTTAGAAGCTATCTCCCTGGCCCCCTAAGATGTTTTTTTTGTCAAATACTAGACAAAGTGAAAGGGAAAACCATAACCAAACTGTCTCAGCCATCTAACTGTGTATTGAATACTCCCATCCCGCCAGGGACCCACTGGAGTAGGAGCCTGTCATCTGCTAAAAGACCAAAATATCGGAATATCAACAAGGACAGATATTTCAGACCTGTTGTTCAATTCTGCCAAATTCACCTCTATCCAACTGTTTCTCCATCACCAGATTGTCTATAAGGTAGAGTCTCCAGTGTCACAGTCTGGTTCTAATTCAAGAAAGTTAACTTACTTACCTTAAATTGTATTCAACCCTGCAGAGTACACAATGCAGAAACTGAACAGTCAAGAATGGCGTGGCTGAGTTTAGCTTCCTGGGTTCTTTTAGAGAATGAGAAACAGACTGTAGGTAGGACCCAAATGGACATCTTTGAAATAGCTATTTCTGTGACCAAATGAAGAACTATAGAAGTTAAATGTAACAAGAGGTATAGAGTTCTATGGCGTAGAAGTTAAATACCTGACACTGTGGAATCAGTCAGACCTATAAGCAAATTCTTGTTGTACTCCTTATTAATTGACAGCAATGGGAAAATTAGCAAACATAGCTAAGATTCAAGTATTCTATTTCTAAAGTAAGTGTCTATAAATAAGACATCTTATAAATTTGTGAAGATTAAGACAGAATGTACATATACCCAGGCCTAGTATATAAACATGATTATTATTGTCACCTCCAGAAGAGAGTGGGCACAGTGGTTTTGGAGAAAGAAGTAGCATTTGAATGTGATGAACGGGTCAGCCACAAAGTGGAGGCAAACTTGGCAAAGTGCACTACAGGCTGGTGTTGGAATGACATCTTTCCCAGAGCAAGGCCTGGGGGATCCTAGCTGGGCTCACCAGCAAGCACTTCCTGGTACTTAAGCAGAACAACCCAGAACAGCAAAAGACCCCAAAAGAAAAGAATTAGGGGTGAGGGGAAGATGGTGGTGGAGTAGGAGATGACTTGCCAGGAAATAAATTAACCATGCTGGGCTTGGAGAGTAACAAAGAAGTCTTGGGAATACAACCCTCTCTCTAGTGGTGAGCAAAGGCAACACAGGCAGACTTGAAAGATGCCTTGACATTGGATGGTCAGAGCAAGCATCAGAAAAGACCTTTTCTGAAAGTTTTAGCAAGTTTAAAGTTTGGATAAGCCTGGCTTTACCTTATTTCAGGGAAATGGCCTGATCTAAAGATTAGAAAATGCTTTGCTAAGTTCCAGGCTTAGCAAACGATTTAGGCTTTGTGAGTTAGGTAGTTGTAACTACTCAACTTTATTGTACCAAGAAAGCAACCATAGCAATAAGTAGACAAGAGGTTCTGGCTTGTACCAAAACAAAGCTATATTTCGAGAAAGCAGGCAACAGAATGAAGTCATCTTGTGACCATAGACTGCTGGTCAAAGCCCATCAAGGTACCACCACTCAGAATTTTCTAGACAGACACCTAAACCAAATGCATGACATCCCAGTGAGTACAGTGATGGATCTGGGATGGACTTATCAGAACCAATATTAGGATCTCCATTTGATGGTTTTGTAGAAAAGTCACCTGTGGGAAAAGCACTGTTGCTACTTGCATCAAACCTAAGAAAATGCTCATAAGGAAAGCCAAGCTGAGGCAGAACTGGTAAACAAAGGAGGGGGTTGGTCAGGATATATCATAGAAATTGAACTGAGGGTCTGATTGAGCCATGCTTGACGCCTGACCTACATTTGACTTTCCTATTATGCAAGCATATACATTACCATTTTATAAGCTTCTTGAGTTAGATTCACAAGGCCTTCAAACAAAACATCCTGACTCACACTTATTAGGGATCACATTGACTAATGGAAGCAAAAGAACACTGTGGCTCTCCACAATTAAAACAAGACAATAAAACCATGAAAATGGAACTATTTTCACTGTAGCTCAGATCAGAGAACCAACATGACAAACTCCACCACTCCACCCCATGCACACAGAACCTGAAGACTCTCCCCTCATTTAAGTTCTAAAACCATACTTTGTGTATGACAGGGTGGAATGAATTTTGGGCCTTTTGTTATTATAAGAGAGTGTTACAGAAGGAAACTGCAGCTAGCTCACAATCGGTATGGGATCTACTCCTTCCTGTGTTCTTACTTACTGTGGGGGTTCCCCCATGAACCTCTATTTCTTCATTTGTAAAATAAGCATCTTGGATAAATGGGGCATCATAAATCCCCTGTTCCTGCCTCATCAAATGTCAGAGGAAGAACAGGCTAGCCAGCTCGTCCCTCTGGTAGGCTGAGAGTTTGGGTCTTTCTCTTTACATGGAAGCGACACAAATTCCATGAAATAAATTAATATATAGAAATGAATGTGGCAAAAAGGAGAAAAGAAAAATCACTTACTCATAATACCCTTTTAAAGATAATTACTAAGGACATTATGATGTGTATATATTTAAGCTTCTCTCTCTCTCTCTCTCTCTCTCTCTCTCTCTCTCTCTCTCTATTTCTCACACACACACAAATATAAGAAATCACAGTACAGTACAAATATTATAACTTGCTGAATTACCTCAAAAAGTAATGATCATCTTTTCTACCAATAAATATTCCTCCATAGTATGATGTTTTAGTAGTTGTAAGGAATTTGTCATGTAGATATACCAAACTGTATTCAACTAATCTCTTTCTGTTGGAAATTTAGGTTTATCCAATTTTCTGCTATTTTAATAGTATGATAAGCATTATTGTAGCTGCTAAATTTCTGCACATTTGCATTATTATACCCTTAGGATTTATTTTTAGAAATAGAATTACTAATTCAAAATGTATAAACATTTTAAGTTGCTTGATGCTTTGACCAAATTATCCAGAAAGTTTATGCAAATTTAAACTCTTTCCTTGTACATGAAAAATTTTATTCACTCACACTGTCACCACCACCACACATTGCTACATTGTCAGAGTTTACTAGTCAACAGCTTCTGCAGTCAATCCTCTACTATTGTGGACTACTGGACTGTGTTGGATTGTTTGCTGAATTCAAGCACCTATAATATTTAGATGTCAAGAGAAAA
>NW_004524643.1:8400573-8426005 GCF_000260255.1 Octodon degus | reverse complement strand
TTGTAGTAGTAGTGTTTGGATGGGATGTCCTGGCTGCTTCTTGTGCTGTGGATGACCGCTGAGAAAATAACAATGTGCAATGTACTAATTATTGAAAATGTCCTATTAATTAGCAAAAAATAAATAACAAGATGGAAAAAGAGTTTACAAAGTTAGAGAAGGTGACAAAAGCAAGATTTCCAATTCATAATGAGAAAGTACTTTAATTTCTTTGTGAGGTAAATTTCCCAGATTGGATTCACATCTGGACCCAATAGAGAGTATCTGACTCTGGTTACACACCTACAACAAATGGTAGTAACAGAAGAGGACAGATTTATCTCTCTTTCTAGATTTAAAAGTCTAGGGAAAGTAGCCTCACCTGCTAACGAGGGGAAAAAGTGGGATAGACCAGAGAGCCAGAGGCAAATGGACAGGAAGGGCAATTCCAAGTTTTCTGAGTTCTCCCAGATATCTCCCTCCAAGTCTGGGAGTCCCCAATTATTCCTCATTCTGTTCTTTCCTGTAACATGAGAATGGATGTAAACTCAATGGATTGAACTTCATGCCTGCAAAGACAATCTTAAACTTGGCTATCTTCCCTGTCACTCTTTAGTTTATATAAATACAGCCACGAGCCACATAATGTTCCTGCAGGCCAAAGCCTATATAAGCAGCAGTAGTCCCATAAATAATACTGAAGCTGAAGAATTTCTATAGCTAATGACACCATAGACTTTACAATGTTTAGCACAATGTATTACTTACATGTTTGTGGTGATGTTGGGACCAACAAACTTTTTGTACCACCAGTTATATAAAAATGCAGAACATATAAATAGGCAAGTACATAAAATCAGTAATTATAGTAAACAACTTCATTGCTCATGTCTGTGCTTCTATATTATACTGTTATTGTTATTTTAGAATATGTAACTACTTATAGAAATAATAAGTATGGCAAGAACAGTTTCCACATTACACTGGCAGTGGCCTCATACATCTGATCCCATAGAGAAGCCACGGCATAGGCTAGACTTACACCATCTAGGTTTGCGTTAAGTACTCTGTGATGTTCACACAGTGATGAAATCGCCTCCAGCACACTCCTCAGAACACCTCTTCATCATGAAGTGCTTCACAACTGCATGTATACACGTGTGTGAAAGGAAGTCTGCCTGCAAGCACATGTACACATATTTAAAGCACAGTTCTCGGGCTGAGGAGATAGCTCCGTAGCATAAGCACCTGCTTGGCAAGTACAAGGTCCCAAGTTCAATTGCTAGTATGACACACTGTGCCAGCTCTGGAGCCCTGGGTGCACTGGGCCGCCTAGAGCTGGGTGTGGTGGCACATGGCTGTGGTCCCAGCACTGCAGAGACTGAGACAGAAGGATCCCTTTGAGTCTGAATTGCATAGTGAGAACCTGTATTAAAAAAAAAAAAAAAACAGTTTTCTCTAATCTGGGAGCATGGTGTGACTACTGTATTTTTAAAAATGTAAGAGACAAAATTTAGAATTCAGCATGTCATTCTCTTCCTTAAGTAATATGGTAATGGTAGAAGACTTCCTGTAGGTGGAGAAGAGGGAGCAGGGAGAAGGTGAAGTGGGGAGGAACAACAACAACAAAAAATGATCAAGACACAATATATGCACGTACACACCAATTTCTCCAATGCATGGATTTCAGAAGACATCACCCCACTCCAACATCTTTGTTCTGTGCAAATGGTAAGATGAGTTGCTTTCCCTTGTAAGTGAAGTATAGCTCCGGGATTTCTACTCTTGAGTAATAACCAGTTTCTAATGCCTTTTGTTTCCACCAAAGGAGAAACTGCCAAAAATCTCTTCCTCTTGATGACAGATCGATCCTCAAATGATCCCAAATGACCATTTAGTGTTCAAATCTTTGTTGAGCCTTCTATGTTGACAGAATCTGAAATTTGGTTTTTAATCAATAGACTGTAGGCAAGGTGATGATGCTCTAAATGCCATTATGATGTTACCTTGTACGGAAGGGTGATGGGCTGGCCTCCCCATGAGTGTGCTGTGTGCCCCACACATGACTCAGAGGATGCTCCTCCCTTCCCTTCTTTTTGTTTCCCTCCGCATTCCATCCCACCCTCCAATTGGCTTGAAAGAATCAACCCCATCATGAATCCTAGTTTGAAGGAAATCAAGCCTGCCAACAGCTTGAGTTTCAGTCTGGACGCAGGTTCTTTTGTATTTGGGCCTCTGATGTGTCCTCAGCCCTGACCAATCCTTGGATAGGAGCCTGATGAGACTTGGAAGCAATAAACCTCAGCTAAGCCATGTGTGGACTTTCTGACTTATTGAAACTGTGCAATAATAGATATGTGTTGCTTGAGTCCACTAAGTTTATATGGATTTATTGTGAAGGAACAGAAAACAAACACATCTACATATGCCTCTTCCTGTTATCCATTTCTGCAACAAGACTCTCAATAACAAACCGGTGTTGTGTGATTCAAGCAGAAAAATAACTCGTGTGAAGTTTACCAGACAGGCCATGGAATCAATAGGAAGACTTTAGAATGGATCTCACTCAATAGGCAGGTAGTAAATGAGATCAACAGCAGGAACCACAGCCAAGATGTTTCAGTATCAGTCTTGTTAAGACACTGCCACTAGCATAGCTGGCATGGTTCCCACTAACTACTATACAAGGCAGTTCCTCACTGGATTTTCTTGTTGCTTCTGGACACCAAGCACTGGTGTTGCCACCACTGGCCCAGTCACCATGCTGTGTCTTCACTGCTCTGCCTCTCTCTGTTGAGGTTCAAATATGAGGTGAGAATGGAAGACCGGCCAATTTTAACTAACGTTCCCTTATCCCACCTGCCAAGAAGTAGTGGGCTGCAGTAGCTGCCCAGAGCCACAAAACAGCTCAAGTTCTGAGTGCACCTCTTTCTTTATTCTGTCCGGGAATTTCATAGATGTCAACTAATCAGAGCCCACAGTGGAACTGGTGCTGTCTAAAAGCACGCAGTGTGTAGCTCTTTGCAGATGCTATGAAGCAAATGCAGTGCTTGGAGGTGCCCAGGGGAGCACCCTGTTCTGCTCCCATCTAGCTCCTGCTATGGAAGCGGGATGCTGCATTCTCTCTTGTTTTTTCTTTTTAAATTAATTTTATTGATAAATAGCAATGAGATAGTTTTGAAACCAATTAATAGGTCAGTTTCAATAATTAATATATGGCATATTGTTGTTATCATAGTGGTTATCCATAGTACAAGCTGCAGACATGATATCCTGTCTAAATACTATTAGTACAAATCTTTCTTCTCATTGAATTAAGAGAAAGTAGCTGTATATCTATCCTAACTATTCTGTATATACAGATACAAAATGGTCTTTCATTTGTATCCGCTTTCTTGTTTAGTTTTGTCAGAGATGGGTAGTCCATTGCCATTTAAATATTGTAGGCACATGAATTCAGCAAAATAGTCCAATATAGTCCAGTAGTCCATAATAGTAGTGGGTTATCTGCATGACTGGCAATGTCAGAAGTTGTTGACTTGAGCCTTTTACAGCTCAGCATATTAATATGGCTTTACTTTTTATACCTCGCTTTTATAGTTTTTTATACAAAGATAAAGCAAGACTTATATAACAAGAAATGTAACTTTTGCATTCTCTCAAGGTTGATCATGAAATGTTCCTTCCAACAGGAAGGTGTTAGGATGAAGCATGATCACGAATAATAGAAAAAGCCACATGGAACTTATAACACAAACATATGGCAACTGAAACCTGATGTGCACGTAACATTTCTTAGTCCAAGGTTACAGTGGGACTATGGAAGAAGGCCAGAAAAGATGGACAAACAAGTCCACAATTGAACAACGAGGCTCAGAATAACAAGTGTGCAGAGACACAGCCTCTGGCCAGATGCAACTCTGCAAAGTAATTGCCCAAAAGGGCTTCAATTTCATTTTTGAATTATGTTTATTAAAAAATAGTGTATTTAAATGTAATTTGACTTTTTAATAATGATAACCACTAAAACATGTGAAATAATAGTTCATTCACACTTTATATCTTGATTTGGCATTTAAAAGTTATATTTACATTAGAGACAATATTCAAACTTCTATTTGTAGTATGAAGTTCTACAGATTCTAGTACAATGACTCAAAAATCCTTTCAATCAAAATAACTTCTTTCCAACTGAAGCTACAAAGGGCTCCTATTCCTGACAAATTGAAAAATGCAATATGTTTATAAAGCTGAATAAAACCTTCGCTAAAAATAATTGGACAAAATTTTCCTTTAACTACTGTAAAGATGATGTGGTCACAGAAAATTCCTGAAAAGGTGCAGAGGTTAATAAATTGAGTAACACAACCCATTGCCCTTCTGTATAGAAAAGCAAAGACAAAATTAATTTTTCATTCACTGTTTCTGTCTTCTCTGGCTCAGAGGAAAAATAAGGAAAAACTACCTGTTAAAGTTTACCTTAGAAACAAGAAAAAAAGTAGATATTTTCCTAGGCTCTACTCTCACACTCATGACACCTGAAATGTGAG
Organism: Octodon degus; assembly: GCF_000260255.1. NCBI lineage: Eukaryota > Metazoa > Chordata > Mammalia > Rodentia > Octodontidae > Octodon > Octodon degus. Next base: position 8,421,476 of record NW_004524643.1, on the reverse strand, counting down.
GTGTTTCCCACACAACAACCAAGAAATTCTGGAGCAGGGACTAGATGAAGATCCTACAACTGAGCCCTTTGTAGCTTCAGGTGGAAAGAAGTTATTTTGATTGAAAGGATTTTTGAGTCATTGTACTAGAATCTGTAGAACTTCATACTACAAATAGAAGTTTGAATATTGTCTCTAATGTAAAATGACAAATGAAGTCATTTCTGACATTACAGACTTGAGAGAGCTTTAGCAACTATGGGATAAGGGCTCAGTCTCACAAAACTGTCAACACACACACACACACACACACACACAGCAATACCAGGCTGTCACAATAGTAGGTTGTCACGTGTCTGAAAGGCCACCAGCTGTTCCACTGATCTTCTTCTTGGTTCCAATTAAATTGTTGGATTGGCTCACAGAAATCATGGGAATCCTTTACTTGCATGTACCCTTTTATTACAAAAGATATTACCAAAGACACAAATGAATATCCACATGGGAGAGATGCAGAGAGCAGGCTATGTCTGAAGAGACAGGGACCTCCCGTGCCCTCTCTGGCCACACTTCCCTTCAGGAACCTCCATGAATTCTGTTATCTTCAAGGTCCCCAAACCCAATGTTAAGGATGTTTTGAAGTGTCATTATGTGTGCATGGTTGATTAGATCATTGGAAACTCATGATCAACTCAACCTTCAGCTCTTCTTCCTGCCCTGGTGAAGGAGTAGGGTTGGAAGTTCCAACCTCTAATCACTTGCTTGCCTCTTAGCAACCAGCACTCACCCTGAAGCCAAGAAGGAGCTCACCAAGAGTACTCTTATCAGACCAAAGCTTCTGATCATAAGGGACATTCCAAAGGACTTAGAACACCTCTGTCAGGAACTTGGAGTCAATGACCACATATTAGAATAAAACCTATTTTCTTAGGTCCACTGTCCACAAGAGTTGAAGAGCTATACATTAGGAAATACAAAGAATATTCATTTTATAATAACAGTCTCTAGAGAAAAGGACAAAAATGAAATAGGTAATATGCATCTGTAGAAAAATCATTCTTACTAGAGAATGATTTTTATTTAAATGTGAAGCAATTCGAGAGATTGTGGTAGACAGGAAGAGAGCTATTGAACTCACCAAGCATGTGGTACTCTGGCAAATTAGCAGTGCCTGGTATGGAACATGAGGCAAATGCCCTAACCATCTACCTGGCTTAGAGGAAGCTACAAGGACAGGCTACTTGTTACAAAATAAAGTCTGACACTATCTCCGTGTTCAAACGTCCCATGGATTTGTGAGGCTGTCATCCCTGTTTTGTCTGTGACACCTTTGTTAAAATGTCACAACCTTGAAACTGGCTCTATTTCTCTCCACTTTGATCACACTATGAACAAATACACTGCTAGCTTGTGGCATCACTGCTCACCCCAGGACTCTGCCTTGTGTCATGACAACAAACCTCCACTTCGCGCCTGTCAGTTTTTGGAAATTCTACTCCTGCTCAGCATCATCAGAAAAGCAGCTGTCCTTGGTTTTCTGTTCCACAGTCTTGGTGGCTGGCAGGAATTTCTGAATTTTTTTGTTAGAAACCAAGTAGCTTTTGTCATATAGGAATAGGAGAATCTTGGAAACAAGGGCTAGAATATGACAGCAAAATCTACAACCAGATAAAAACACTTTGGAAAACAATGTAAATTATGATACTGGCTCTCTCTTAGTTTATCCAGGTGCCCTCAACAAAATGTATAAGGTGGTAGTAATTCTAGGCTCAATTAAGGTCAGTGTTGACCACCTGACCACCAAGTAGGAGGATGATGTTCTTATAGGCCAGTTTGGAGGAGGACATTAAACTGTGGCCAGAGAGGCTATACATGCCCACATGGGATGACATCAGGATAATCATGAACCTGCTAACAGATTTTGTTCACCAGAACAGCAATCAACTCCCTGTGGAAAATCAACTACAACTATTTTTCACCTACTTACTACTAATACTACTATTATCAGTACTAGAAGTACTAACAGCTACTGCTGTAACAACAAAGCACAGCCATGAACCAAGTGGAACTGAGGTTTGGGAGCAAGAGTGAGCTGTATTTACCCTAAACAGACCCAACTGGGATCAATCCCAAAGAAGTTAAGCCTCAAAGGCTCAGTGAGGCCAAAGTAGCTCAGCTGGGAGAGCAGTAGAGTGAAGGCTCAGTGAGGGAGGTTTTCACAGGGTTGCAAAAGTGTAGCTACAGAAGCAGAGTGGCTTGTCATTTGGGGATTGGTTCTTATAGTGTGCATCATCTTACAATGTGTGTAACAGGAACTGTAGTAAATTGGAGGCTACTTGGGCAACAGAAACTGAAGTATACAGGCTGATGGGGGGCATTTTTTGTTATTCTATCAATTGAGTCTCTTCTCTGTAGCCAATTACCTCACTAATTCCTCTTTCAAGTAGTCTATAATCATTTCCTTTTCGCAGATGAGGCTTATATACCTGAATCACCACAGGTGGGAAATGGCAGAGGTAGGGTTCACACTAGACCACTGGAGTCCAAAGCTTATGCAACCGTTGCCCTCCAGGTCGCACTGACTTTGAACACTGTCAAACTGAAGCTGAAGTGTAAATAGTGCTCTGAGCGGAGATTGGGACTTATCTTCCCACAATAATCTAGACTAAGTCTCAACAACGCTCACTCTCAAGTTGTTGCTGTGCATCTACTTCCATTCCCTGTCCTTTGGAGTAGCTCCATGTTTTTCCAACCCCTGTCCAATGAAGACCAGGCCAGGGACCAAATATGACTCAGTGAGTAGTTAATGGTGACTCAGAAAGACAGGCACAGGCTGAATATATTCATCCCCAGCTGGACAAAGCATTCACTGATGAGAAGGACTGTGGATGTGATATCTTCTCCACTCATTTTCCAGGCTGACCCACAATATATTCTCAGGATATGATTTCTAATGGGTTGGTTGGTCCACTGATGGATAGGACAATTGATTGAATAAAAGGGCATTAGGGAAAGCAACGACGGGCTTAGTTCTTCCATTATCCTGCATGCTTCTTCAGACATGCCTTGCAGAAATGCAACTTATTTCTTTCCTTCCCCCTCCTCTGTCTCAAAGAATATGACATGACCTTTCTAGTTCCATAGAATATATTTATGTCTCCCCTGGGAACTTTCAATTTGCATCAAGTGAAACAATGCTTACTTTGCGTTCTCTGCTGTCTCTCATAAATGGAAGTCCTGACCGTCCTCAATGTCCCAGACAAATAAATGGTCCAAATCACATGAGTCCTAAGCAGATGCTTTTTTCCAAGCCCAGTTCAGCCCAGTAAAGGCAATAGCTGTACCTATAGGCACAATCCTCCTTCATGCATCCCCACCTCAACCCCAACCCATAATGCAATATTCTGGTTCACATAGGACAATGCAACACAATTCTATACTTCCCAGCAGAATTGCTCAGGCACCAGCACACAGGAAGCCAGAGTTCTAATGGGTCAGATCCTTCATCACAAAGGCTTCTCACCAACAGCACTAGACATCATATGCATGAACTTGTATCAGACCAGGACAAGTCCTGTTGGTCATGTGCCACATAAGCCACTGAATTTTGTCACTTACAATATCTTCTCCCAGGCATCCTGAGATTCCCTAATTAAAGCATGGTTTCTTTATTCCAAACCCTTGGATCACTTTGTGTTCTCTTCCTTCAGAATATTTATATCCAAAACCTATATTATTAAGATAATATTGCCAGGCTGGACATCAATTTACTTTCTTAGTCAATAAAGATTTTAGACCACAACAGCCTTGATTAATAAGTGCACAAGGATAAGAGGCATAAACTGGGACCGCTCCCAGCAAACCAGGATATATGCTAACTCTAACATTGGCTTTTAAAATTCCATGTGAGCTCTCTGAAGGGTGACCCCTCTCCCTCTGTTCTAGCCACTCCCAACAATTCCAAGACTTTATTCAGGATAAAGTTAGAATCCTCCACATAATTTTCAAGTGACCCCTACTAATCTACAAGCTTAGTGGGCTTAGCATATAACTATTTTCAAGCTCAGGACCATTTATTCCTTATACAACTATGAGCATACATGCTCTAACGAATCTCAATCACAGTTGTTTTCAAAGCTAATGACTCATTTAGATTAGTTTAGTTTTCTTCCATTTTAAGCCATCCTGCTGTGGCCAGTAAAACCTGCAACAAGAAACAAGATGAGGTGAAAAGCAGTGATCCCCCAAAACAAGGCTGAATCCTTCTAAGTACCAAGCACAAGCAGTAGATGCCAAAATTAGACAAAAATGAGGAACCGTTGGACAAATACCCAAGATGCCCTCCCACCAGAGCTGGAGCCAGAGCCTCTGGGATGGTGTGGGTGTCACACAACTCCTGGCCATCTTTGTAGGACTTCTTGGCACCAACTGTACTGTCACATTACCATCTTCTCTCCTGTGCACTCACAGTCAAATGCACTGCACCTGGTTTCTGGGGCCATTGAGTCCATGTAGGCATTAAAAGATTCCCCATCTGTCTCTCCCCAGCTTTCTGACCTCAGCACAATGGAACTGGGTGATACACCAGTCCTCAAAAGCAGCTCTCAGTGCTGCCTTTGGGTAGCGTGATCCCCTCCATCTTCTTCTCTTTTTTTGCCATAATTTTATTGATAAACAAATAGCAATGAGACAGTTTCAAATCAACTTGGTAGGACAGTTTCAATAATGAACACACTGCATACATTCTTCTTAGTGGTTAATTGCTGTACAGGATGCGGACTTGATATTCTATTTACAAACACCATTAGAACAAATCATTCTATTCATTAAGAGAATGTAACATATATCTATCCTAACCACTTTGAATACACAAAATGGACATTCATCTGTATACCCTTTTTTTTAATTAAGTTCTGTTATTTGACTATTATAGGTGTGTAAACTCAGCAAAATATTCTAAAAGAATCCAGTAGCCCATAATAGTATTGGGTCTTCCGCTTAACTGGCAATGTCAAATTGTTGACCTGAGTCCCCCACAGCTCAACATAACAGCATGGCTTTACTTCCTATATTTTGTCTTCATACTTTTCTACTGGATGGTTAAGACCAAGGTAAAGCAGGACCTATGCAACAAGAGTTGTAGCTTTTGGGTCTGAGAAAGTCAGTGAAATCCCCTCAGGACTTATCCTGAGATCCTGTACCTCAGATTGTAGAACCTTTGTCAGTGTCAGCCATGTGGATGAGTCACGGCCATTGCTTGGCCAATGTGCTCTCTGTGAAAGCCTGAGAGAATTATTTCTCTCCATGTGACTCTCCTTAGGCACACTCTACATCATCAATCACTTTCCTCTTTGGCCCCATAATCTCCTTGATCAGAAAATTTGGGACACTACCGAGTTACATGACGTTACAGTACAAGTTCTCATATGTTCTAAGTCTTAATTGACCTCAGAAGGCTAGGGCCAAAATGTTGGTTTTCCTTGCAGCCTTCCTAAGTTGTATGATAATAACAATAAGCTTCTCTTCTGAATGGTTAACAACCTAAGTTTGCAGACCCTCCATCTTCTGAGCTGCTACCATGTCCCTCTTTTCTCTAATCCTCAAAACAAAAACACCTGTTTTGAAGGAGAAGATCCCACAATCCTTTAGAGAATCTTAGATGTTTGCATTCCCTGAGCTCTTGTAAGGAAACTCAAAGTTAGTTTTCTTTCAATAATCTGTGGTCTTCTTTCAGTAATCCAGGTGGACATTGTGGGAATCACAACACTCATGGTTTCTTACTGATCCCCTCACAACGCTCTGAGGAGGGCTCTCTTTGGTTATACTGGAAAAACACCCTGAGTTTTGTAGCTTGTGTTTAAATGTCCCTGCAAAGCCTCATGAGGTGATAGGTGGGGCTTTTTCAGAGGTGACTGGATCTAGAGTGTGTGACCCTGGGACTGATTCTTCGTGTAATGCTAGGATCAAAGGCACTAGTAATTCTGCACAAAATGTCAGGGATAGAATGAGCTGTGGTCACCCCTTGTTGCTTTGTCACCTTGCGCCTGCCTCTGTGATGCCTGTTTGCCAGACCCTTATGAACTGGAACCTCTACAGACTGTGAGCTAAAGAAACTTTTCCTCCTTTAACTTTGGGTGGAGGATATTTTGCCTCAGCAATGAGAAAAGAAACTAAGACAGTGAGGTTAAATGAGTTTAAATTGTTAGCCTAGAGTCCCTGGGATTTCTTTTGTACTGCAGAAAAAAGCCAGAAAGAACTGGACATCTTTGCTGATATACAAACATAATGAGCAAAATAACCACACTAGACAGGATATTTTTTTAAAAAACTAAGAAAGAGGCCCCCAAAGGAATTCTAGCTTGGGAATCTTTGACAGAAAGATGTATACAGGATTACTTGACTATGGGGATTTTCCTGTATCCTATAGTCATTATTAAGTATATAACTCCCCAGGGTTTGCTAGGACCTGTAGACCCTATAGGGATTCAATAAGTGGAGACTTATGAGAACTCTGGCAAAGCTATTTTAAGAAAATATTTACTTAAGGGCTTGAAGCATAATATTTCAAATGGTTATAAATGCACTGCAAAAAGGCAATGTATGTGAAGATACTTGGGAAGGCTGTATGCTGAGAGCAGAATTGCAGCCATTTAATTGTCTATTAAAGAAAATGTCTACTTGTTACAAAACTAGTCTAGCTTGATTTTAAATTGGTAGAGAGAAAGAAGCATGAGATTTGAACATAAGGCCCGCACGACTGAGTTTCTGATTCTTTTCTCTTTGAGCTTACTTTCCTTGCCTTATAAATAGGCCTCATGATGGCTTTGTAATTCTCGCCATAAATGGTCTAACCTACTCTCAGGGGCTGTGCTTGGTGTTCTCTCTTCTTAGCACCTCATGAAAATGTCACTCCAAGATACACCTGGACAGTCATTTCTGTGGTTTGTTTTGTTTGGTTTGGTTTTCCCTGCAGAAAACTCCCCCCAAGGTCAGCAGGCGGGTGTTAGGCCCTAGCCCAATCGCCATAGATCCATCTCCCTCCACCACATGCGAAGCATCAAAAGAGCAGCACTGCCCATGGAATCATAGAACCAGGAGGAGGGAAATCAAACCCAAAATTAATTAAACAGGATGTAATTCCCAGAGCAAGTGTGCATCAATTAAGGGGAATGTTACTGTCCAGGTACTGGGTTTGGAATTGCACGAGGGACTCATAAGGTGAAGCAACTAAGCTCTGCCATTGATTATGGAAAGCAGCAGCCGTGTGATGTCAGGGTTGCTGTGATCAGACCAGGCAGAAATTCACTTTTCAGCTCCTTGATTCCTGGGATTACCTTTGTGCTGACTGACAGCCAAAGAAAGAAAAATTGTACTGTTTAATGGAAAACTTTCTCTGAACTGTTCATCTAATGCTGATTTTTGTCCATTTTTGAAATATGTCTGTTCTTTAAATTGGAGCGAGGCAAGGTAAGAAATCTTCCATCGCCTCCTCTTGTATAAGGAACAATATTAGGCACAATAATCAATACAAAGATAACAAAACATCCTGTCAGAGAGGAAACAGAAGGAAAAACAATTGCTACTAGGGCTTTGCTCTATACCTCAGACAAGATTATTATTCAAATTTTCCCCTAAATCATATGATGTAGGTGTGTTTTCCCCCATTCTCTAGATAAGAAAACTAAGGCTCCAAGAGATCATTGATTTAAACTCTGGATCGTTAAATTCAGAAGTTGCTATATTTCATGGCTTCCTCATCCATTCCAGTTAAATAACCCAAATCCTATTTTCTCTGTACAGACAACAGAATGGGGTGAACAGTGGGGAGCAGTTGGCTGTCCCATCAGGCTCTACACAACCCAAACACTCAGGGGTCTGCCTCCTGAGGGCCTGAACTGCAAGCAGTAAATTGTCCTTTCTCACCTGTCCAAGTCTAGGGGCCAGACCACTCCTTGGGAGAGTGCCCTTCCCTCTAACTGACAACCCATCATTCTTTCCTCTGACTTTGATTTTTCTTTAAACCTCTCTTAGGAAACAGTGCCTTTCTTTTAAGGAAAGTAAAAGTCCTGTTGATTATGTGCCTATTTTCCCAAGTCTCCAGCCTTTTGTAATTCTATGCATCCTCCTTTGATGCAAAGGGCATCTCATGGGTTTGCTCTGAGCACACATACACACACACACACACACACACACACCCTTCCTCATACTTCCCAAACAGATAAGCATTTCAACCCATCAAATCAGCTGTGAAAATATAACTGCTCTTTCTCGTCTTATCTAGTCCTCAGCACTCTCTCCCTGCTGGTTACTGTCAAATGATCACCCATTCCCATCCTCCTAGTGCCTCCTTTACTCCTGTGCCCTGCTGGCCCACAGGCCTCTCTTCATGATCCTCCTCATCCTTATTTCTCTAGATGCATCAAGCAACCAACCCTTCCATCTCTATCACTTTCCTGCTTTCCTGCATCTCTGCCAGAGAAGTGGGACCACTCTGCTCTCAAACTCCTTAAATTCATCTGGAATCGTGAGCCCACTTGGGGTGCCCTCTGGAAATCATTCTAGAAATTTCTTCTGAAAGCTCATCAGCATCTTTACTCACATAGCTCTCCTACCCAGCTTTGAATACTCCCATGACCAATGTGATCATTTCTAGGTGGATGTGGCCAGTGCAAACAAAGAGAGGATCTTTGTCCTAAAGTCACCTCAGGATTGACTACACACATAGTCCTCTTCTATCTCTGAAGACCACTGGCATTTGGAAAGAAATAAATACCTAAGGAATGTTCTTCTCAAATAAGGCAGGAGAAAGAGAAAACAGGCAACTGGAATCAAATGGCATTGTTTAATACCTTAAAATATCTTGCTGTTTTTGTTTGGCACCTTGCTCAGGGTACAATGGGTTTTTGCTTCTGGCTCTGTCCATGCTCATGAAGGGCAGGCATCCTGTCTTAATTACTGTTAACTTAGGGCCATGGCTGGTGCATGGATCAAGAGTTGGGAGGTCAGAGTGGTGTGTGCTTCTTGTTGTGACACTAGTATGATGCATGACCTCAAACTTCATCTCTCTGCTTCTCCGGTATCTGAGTTACAAGGTTGGAATTGTACCTAATCGGTGTTTCCTAACTCTCGGTCACATTCGTACTGCCTTCAGGTTGTGCCATATCCATTATCTTTCTCAATATTTTTTGATTGATATTCATCTTTGAATTTACTCACTTTTTTGATGGAGGGGATTCTAGGGATGGAGGTCAAGACTGACCTTGCTTGCCAGCCAAGCTTTCTACTCTTGAGCTACATCTTCAGACCTTATCTTTTCCTTTATGAAAACTGTAATTACATTTGTGGCAGAGGGTTAGTTTATATCACTTAGTGAACCTAAAAAGTAACCTAAAAAATTTCAATAAAAACAAAACAGTTCAATACAATTCTATGCATGTGGGGGGGGGGATATCTTTAATTTGTTACTGAATTAAATTTTGATTTGGATTCTAAGTGGGGGTCTTTAATTTGTTCATTTGGTTGACAAAAGTCTCTTTTCTTAGCTATGTATGAGGTGAAAGTAGTAGATATCAGAGCGTTTTTAAAGACACAGGATCAGTAAACGAAAGCATTCACCTTAGTAAGAACACTTGTGAAAATGAAGTGACTTCTGCGGTAGTGATTGTTTTTCAAAGACGAGCTGTTGTGCTAGACAAAAACTTCTACTGCTTTTAGAAGCGGGATCCCTGCCTTCCTGGAAACTATGGGCCGGGTAATACTTAGGCCTCCATAGCTTCAAGATTCTGCCTACTTCTATTCTCTTTGCAATCTGGAATCATTTGCATAATGTCTGCTGCCTAGCCACTGAGTGTTAGAGAGATCCATATTCTACTTGGTAGGTCCAATAGGCGCCCTATTTCATCTCTGAAAGGTTTCTTCTCAACTTCCGGAGGATGTGTCCCCCCACCCCCCGCACTCCATTTCCAGCAGCAGGAGGCGGGGCCTGCTGGAGTCTGGTAGCCCCAAGCGCCTGACACACCCGGCCAAGCTGCCAAAGCCTGCAGTTTTCACGTCTCACGCTTCCCTGCCTGTATCATTCATACCTATGGTCAGCACTGTCTTGAAAGCCACCTGCTTCGTAGCCAAGCCTGCAGAGAGAGGGATTAGGGGTGGGTAATGTCCCAGAAGGGGCTAGGACGCAGCTTGCGGGAACCTCAGATAATTGGTTTGGTCGTTTCCTTTCCACAGCCAGCTTGAACTCAGCTCCTCCAAGACAGCACAGGGAGTTGCCTGGTGGTTTGGAAATAGGGCAAATGATCCAGAATACTCTGAATGGCAAATATTAAAACACACAGAATGCCTTTAAATTTGTCTAGAATGGGAACAGAGGTGCAGGTCACCCTTTTCTGAAGTTCCACTTCAACCACTGTAGTAATTCTTATCCTTTTCTCCTTTGTACAAGAATAGAAAGAGTGATTTTTTTTTTTTCCAAGAGGGTGGCAGTCAGATACTCAGAAGTGCTCTCCTGCTGTAAGCTAAATGTGTGTTTTACCAAACATAATTTTGACTGCTTTCCTGGCTCTTAGATAGTAAGGAAACTCTGCAAGCGCCCACTGTACCACTCAAAAGAGAAAAATATAAAAAAGTTGAGTCTGATTTGGAAGCAAATATGGAACGCAAGTTTTCTCCAAAAGAGAAGTCAGTATCAGCACTGTATTCTAGTAAATATGCCTCAGGCCAGACGAACAATGGAGTTATTTTTCCTTTGACACTTATAGTAAGCCAGAAACCCAGGAAGAAGTTTAAAGCCATCCCAAGTAGCTGGCAACCCTAAGGCTCCTGGAAAAATCTAAAGGTGTATCTGGGTGAACGCATCCCTGATTTAGCCACACAGGATTCCCCCAAATTTAAAAACCAATCAATTAAGAGTTTATAATAAAAATTGATCAAATATACGAGGAAATAAACCACCATGAAGGAATAAGAATTAACAGAAACAGCAAGTGCCTGATTAGACACTGTAGCAGACTATCTCTTAGGACCAGCATACTTGGTCTTGCCTGTGCCACCTTCCGGTCACTATGTCTATGACTGGTTGCATGTCTTTTGCCTCTGTTCTCAGGGCTTGCTTCCTTCCAGATGCTGGGAGAGTAGGAGGCACTGACAGATCTGTGAAAACTAGGAGGAGACTGCAGAGAGGGGGAATCGATGCCCAGTGGGCAAAACCTTGAGAGTTCAGGGAAGAAAAGAGTGAATAGGCCAATTGTTTCTCATGCCTCCTTCCCGATGGGGATTCTGGGAAGTAGTTTAAATGGCTTCTCAAGGGGTCATTGTATATTGGCGTTGGTATGCCTCCTCACAAAAGCTCACTGTATTAAAGGCTTGGTTACCAGCCTTGGGAATTGATCAAATCACGAGGGCCATAACTTTATCATGGATTAGCCCACTGGTTAGTTTAGAGCTGAATTGTCTTATTAGAGGATGGAACCTCATTGGATGAAGCAGATCTCTGGAGGCATGGCTTTGAAAGGTATATTTTGCCTCAGAGCCCTTCCCTGCCAGCTCTCTCTGGCTCTTTCTTTGCCTCCTGTCAGACCCAAGGACAGCTCTTCCTCCACCACACCTTTCTGCCTCACCACAGGCCAGAAAGCAAAGGAAGCTGTCCACCATGGACTGAAGCCTCTGAACTATAAGTAATAGAAGTCTCTCCTCCATTAAGTTATTTATGGCAATAACTTTGTCACAACAGTGGAGAGTAACTAGGATAAGCCACATGCTATTGGACAATAAAGTGAATTTAGTAGTGGCCCACTAAGAATACATTCTCACTTGCCTAGCATTGTCTGGCAACCTCTTTCCCATTTGCCCTCACCCTAAGACTGCCCCTCCTGACATAGCCACATATAGCTTCTGACAGGTAGTGATCCTCCTATTTCAGCCTCCCCAGCACTTGGATTACAGGTGTGTGCCACCACGCCGAGACTCGGTGGCCAACTCAGTGCATCTGAGGATCAGACTGGCAGAGCATGTGATGCCAGGGAATGAACCCCGGTCCCTGAGATTGCCTAAGCAGGTGCTTAGCCCACTGAGCTACCTCACTGGCCTAGCTTTTGCTTTAAAAAAGACTTTATTCATTGCAGTTATTTGATACAATGATAACTATTTGTGAAAAAATTTAAATATAAAAAACCAAGAAACTAACTTCCAGGAAATAGCTAGACATTCACATTAGAAAAGCTATAAAATAGAAATCAAAAATAAAATAGTTGAATGTACATTTTTAAAGATAACTGGATAGAGTGAACTAGTAGCTGTGATTAAGCTAAAGAGAACATTCACAAACTGGAAGATATAGCTGAAATAGTTATCCGGAGTGTAGACCAGAGAACAAAACTAAAATAACTGACAGCAAAAATATATGCTAGTGCCGTGGTCTGAATGTATACTGCCCAAATTCATATTTTGACACCTAACCACCAATTTTATAGTACTAGGAGGCAGAGGCACTAGGAGGTAATAGAGTATGAAAGTGTAATAATTGAGGATTGGTTCATTGTCCTTATAAGAGAGGCCCCAGAGAGCTGCCTAATCTTTTCCATCATGGGAAGGTGCAGCATGAAGGTACAACCCATGAACCAGGAAGTGGGTCCTGGCCTGACAGCCAGTCTGCGGGCACCTTCATCTCAAGAGACCCAACAGTGTACATTCCAGACCAAAGGTTGGCAAACTTGGGAACCAGGAGGGGTTAATCATTTAGTTCAATGCCAAAGGCAGAAAAAAGGCAAAAGCAATTCAAGTGGGACACACAGGGAAAACCACCTCTTACTCAGTAGAGGGGCTGCCATTTCTTTTATTCAGGCCTTTACCTGATTGGATTAGGTCCTCCCACCCACACTAGGAAGGGAAGGATGCTTTATCCAGTCTTTAAATTTACATGTTAACCTCATCCAGACACACACCCAGAGCCTCTTCAAGTTGATGCACAAAGTCACCACATTCACTGCAACTTGTTGACTGAAATGACTGAATAACATAAGAGTACCTTCACTTAGCTAAAGGGAAACTAAATTATTAGCTAAAGGGAAACTAAATTATTTGTGTAACAAGCAAAAGTCTTTGTAAAATGTAAGCAAAATAAAGACTGTTATCTAAACATTCATTAACAATCGATATTCACTTTTAAAAATCTATTTTAAGATGCATGGGAGTGCACAACTTCTGTCTCTCTGGCAGCTTCTCTCCTCTGTGTGCTGCATCTGCACATGTGGGACAAGCGAGCTGCAGGGTTAGGGAGGCCTGTGTGGGAAGCCCCTGATGATGCTGCAACCAGATGCTCAGACCTGCTGCCTGTGAGAAACGGGATGGTGCCTGCAACCACAGAGCAAGAGTTACTCATTCCTCCCCCTGCAATGGGAGCCCAGCTCCTGGGCTGTCCCCTTTCCAGCAAGCAACCCCGTGGGCCACAGTAGGATGTGGATAGAACACGGGCTCAGCGAAGCTGTGCCTACATTCCTGACTCAGGGACACGGTAAAATCACAGATGTGTGATATTTGAAGCCAATATGTCTCAGAGTTATTTGTGGCTCAGCACATGATAGTTCTATCAGCCTTCTAAGAGGGATATTATCCAATATGAAGAGGCGTGTTGCTTAAGACAAAGTTTTAATTCACCAGGAAAACACAGCACCTCTAAATTGATGAATCTGACGTAACAGATCCAAGGTGTGCTGAAAGTGGAATATTGAGGAAAACAGGTGCAGTAAGTAAAGACCTGGGTCAAAAAGAATAAGTCTTATCCATGCTAGACTCTAATACCAATAGTCTCGCACAGTGTCATTTTCCTATATTCCTATGACATACCTAATGATACACTGTGTGTCCAGTATAGTTTGTTTCCAAATCTATTAGTGTTCAGTAAAATGAAAGAACTTTTCAATGTTATTGAAAATGCATGGGTTTCTCTTTCATTAATACTAGTGTGACAGTTGCTCAGGCTCCTGGACCAGTCTGAGCAGGTGGTCTGTCTTGCCAGCTATTGTACATATGCCAACCAGCAGGCCAGTTATGACTGCAGGAAGCCAGGAGAGGTTAGCTCAAAAGAAAATCAAAGAAACCTTTCAGCAGTGCCCTATTCCTTCACCCTAAGTATCACACAGAATAGTGATTTGCATTTCCCTCTTTTTTAAACCAGTAGGTTGAGTCATCAGGGTTGAAGAACCCAACAAGCATGTGCAACAAACAGAAAAACCATATTCTGCTGGGCTACACCTCAGTAGCGCAGCATGTGCTTGGCCTATAAGGGGCCTTGGCTTGATCCTCAGCACCGCAAAAAGAAAAAGAAAAGAAAAATCCACATTCATGATAGACGAATGTAACCCAGCGAGCTTTCCTTAAGAGGTGAAGTACGAGAATCCTCTGTAGGAATCTAAAGATCACATCGAGGCTGATTGTATCATGTCCCTCCCAATAGGTAAGGACATTAAATAATGCAGAAGTCAGTCTGCCAGGTATTGATTTGGCATAAAAAGTTTCACTGGTGAAGTGATATATTTATGTATAAAATATATATAAAAAGTTTCAATATAAAAAGGAATATGTATTCAGAAAAAAAATATATATATACACACACAGAGAGAGATATTGGTTTTTTTCCTTCCACTTTGTAAATGCAAGCCCTGATTCTTTGTCTTGAGGCAGAAATTTAGCCATATTCTCCTGCAGGTAAGTCGTCTACAAATTCTAGCCTGAGGGTAGACTTTTTTGCTTTGTATTTAATGCTATTTGAAGATGCTTGAGTGGAACTTAGGAAATTCCCAGCATCACAGAAGAGGTTCGTATTTTCCATTTAACCCCTCAATTCTGTCTCAATTTCACGATTTGTCTCTGGACTGTGGGCGGCCCCTCCAGCCTGGAGCTGCCCGAGAGCTGACGCTGAGGTTGGGCTCAGTGCTTTCACCAAAGCCGGTCCCAGGAAGCTCTGAGCTCGGGAAACATCCATGGGAAGTCAAAGCACCCATCCTCCCCAGCCCGGAAACAGAGGTTGGTCTTTATTTTTTATTTATTTATTTTGAAAAAGACACATTTATTCAGCGTCATGATCAGACTGTTAAATTTAGCAGTCAACAGCACGGGTGCAAAAAAGGTCTACATTAAAACCGTTTGTAGGAATGCTGTATACTTTCCACAGAACAGAAACTAAAATAACCTGCTATACAGTTAGTCACAAATACAGTCCTCGAGTTTTTTGCCCATACGCATGAGTACTGTCTAAAACATGTCTTCTTTGTAGCACTGGGCCCTGCCACCACTGTGCTTGGCTGAGTTCACAAATCTTTTGTAGCCTGTAGCTTCCCTGTCACTTCTCTGGCTCTCCTCTCCTGCTAAGCTTTGTTTCCTGGAAGTGTTTGAAACCTTCTGCCACTGCCTTAGCTACTGCGGCTCCTGGAGCCACCATAGCCACCTTGATTTCATAGCCACCACCACAGGGCCCAGAGCTTCTGCCTCCAAAGTTTCCTCCCTTCAAGGGGCCAAAATTTGAAGACTGACTGTTGCAATTGCCAAACTCATTATAGCTTCCACCACCTCCATAATTGTTTCCCTCATTAGCAAATCCACTGTAGCCATCTCTACTGCCAGTATATCCAATTCCACCATGCTGCCACCAAATTTTGGTGGTGGTCACGGAGGAAACTTCAGTGGTCAAGGTGGCTTAGGTTGATCTCTATATTGAGAGAAAAGAAACTGACTTGCTAATAGCAAAGCTCTTGGCATCAAATGGACTTCTCTTCAAATCCTGGTTCAGCCACCTATAGACCGTTTAAATTTCAGGCAAATTTCTTAAAACTTTCGTACCCTCCACTGCTTCATCTATAATATGGGAATGATGAGGGTTCCCACATCAGAAATTTCTCTGAGAAACAAAGTAATATCAGTGCACATCAGTGCTTAAGATAGAACATGGCATACAAAAATCTTTAATAAATTTTCTCCTTATTAATATAATCACAACCCTATCATTAATAGGACAATTTACAACCAATTGCTACCATCAAAATGGAATCCCATAATCAGATGGGATAAAGTTGTCACATCCCACTGACAAGAAACAACATGAGAATTTTGCAATTTTGCTCTATCAAAACTTCCTTCATAAAGCAGTGCTGAGAGGACCATCCACAGAATACCTCACGCAAGTATTTTATACAGAAGGAATCTGAGTCTCAGAGAGGTCAGGAACATTGTTCAAGTTTACACAGCAAGGCCAGGCACAACCTCACACACAACTAGCAAGATTCACATTAACCCCAGCAGAGTCAGCGGGGATGCCATGAAGTTAATTCAAATAACTTACCCCTAAAGTTAATATATTTTTAGGACCGATAAAACTCATGTAATGGGGAATGCTCCGGAATCCAAATCTACTTGGCATTCTCAGAAGCGTCCTTGGGCTGCTTGAAGATTCGCAGCCTATAGCTTTTGGCAGTCCCCAAAGAGAGAGCTCTTTCCACTAACAAAATACAAAATGCAAAATTAATAAAAAGACCCTTTGAAACTGACAAATGTGCCTCAGGCAAACTATCTGCCCAGCAGCTGGTTAAAATTTAATCAGTTTTTTTAAAAAAATTTTTTTCAGGCCTGTACATCTTTTGTATGGAGTTCCCCAATCTGAGTGTGGTCAAAGTTTGTTAAACAAGAAATAATAGCCCAGGCTTTTTAATTCTGCAAATAAGCAATGGGTGCTTTAAATGATTCTTCAGCATTCAAGAAACTAATTGCCTGGGTCTCAGCAAAGCAGGGTAATTCTTTAATAATTTCTGTTCTTTCTTTTAGAAAACCTAAATTGGCAACTATGCACTGTGTAGTGAATCTTAATATTGATTTAGGCTTATGAATTACATTGTGGCTTTCTCTGGGAACTTGATCGAACCCCCAATAGAGAAAGGAATGCAAAAAACAGAAGGAGAAAAAGAATGAGAGTGAATATGAGAACAGATCAAGTGGCAAAATAATAGTTTTACATAAAAAGTCAGGAAGAACTTAGTGAAGAGACACTAAGTTACCATCACTAGGAAATTAGAGACAAGGGGGTTTTCAACTCTTGGCTGATTAGGAGTCTCTAGTCTGGAGAAGTAGACTCCTCACAGGGCTTAGTCTCAATTTGATTTGTTTTACTTACTGTCCATTAACAGACATGCATAAAGTTAAATTTTATGAAGTGAAGCTCAGATAAGCAGCCATCTAAGCCACAGGCCATCTACCAAGAAGTAAAATCAGACAAATCCACTGTTGTCTGCAAGCTGTAGCAACGGTCCCTCAAACCCAATACTTGGGACACAGGCAAAGGTGAGAGCTGGGGTCAGTTAACAATGTCCTCAGAGAGCTGCTGTGTGTCTGAAGAGAACGGATTATTCCCCTCACCATTCAACACAGAGGGCGATTGCTAGTAAGTGTGTTATCCAATGGGAAGAATCCAGCTTATGCTTATGTCTGTGGTCTTATGTCTGTAGGTGCCATGCTGCCTTATTTTGAGGTAAAGACTGCAAGTCACCTCATGAGGAAATCAAGGACATTTATCATTCTGGTCCCTCAGCAGGCTAGGAAGGGAGATGGTTATTGGTTCGAAAGTTGGCTCTACACCTCAACCTCAGTCCTCTGCACACCAACTACTTGACCCAAGCAATTAACATTTCCTCTTTAAAGCACATTTGCACATTATAAATTGAAGTAGTAATACCTGACTGTCAGGGCTACTGGGAAGATTGAATTATATAATGCTTAGAAGATGTAGTGCATGACCTGCGACAGATGGCTGCTCCCACACATTACTGTACAGGTACTAACCACACACCCAGGAGCCGAAGTAATTGATGGGCTCCTGTTGAGTGTCAAATCCTTTTCGCTGTCCTACTTCCCTGTGTCCAAATCTTTACCTTTGCCCTTTTCCTGCTTCTAGTGTCATTTGGCATATACTTGGCCAGTATAATAATTAATTCCTGGCTTCACACTGTGATTCTGCTCTTCATTTATGAAGTCTTATTTAAGGGAATTCTGGAAAACAGAGTAAGATAACAGTACTGGCAATAATTGTTGACACGTCCTTGGTGCTTTCTATGTGGAAACTCTTCTAGTAAATTTCGATATTAAGCCTCAAGACAAACACATAAGCTAAAGGCTACTTGATTTCCAGTTTTGCGAGCAAAGAAACAGATGAGCAGAGATAAAGTCACCTGTATAAGGCCATAGAGCAAAACCAGGATTTAAACTCAGGCAGCTGAGCTCTAAAAGTTTTGCTCTGGAAACTGGATCTATAGCTAAAAAGAGAGCTAGCCTGCCGTGCTTGGCATAGTTTAAGGCTTAGTGTGTGCTACTTACTGAATTGTTACATGCTTGCTGTTTTGTGTATTTAACTGTTCACCATGACCCTGTGAAGTAGGTGACATCATTAATATGGTTTCCAGTGAGAATACGGAACCTGAGTTATGTTCAGTAGTTTCTCCCAAGCCCATCTAACAGCAGAGCTTCCTGCTTCCCTGAATGTGGGGCACTGACTGCACATGCGTGCATCAACTCGCTGGTCCTCAGGGGAAGGGCTAACATGCCTTCTAAAACCTGAGTAAATGTTTCACAGTCAAAAAATTTCATCCAACCTGTAGCCACTCCCCAGTATGGCTTAAACAAGTAAAAGTTTCCTATAAGTCAGCTGTGCAGAGAAGGTTCTAGAACTCTTTCAGTCGGCCTCTATTCTCTTGAATCTATTCATGCAAACCCACAAATACATTGCTTTCAAACATTTTGTGTTATCCATTCCAGGACACTGACTCTGGTCTAAAAGAAATTATATGGAATATTTAAATTTTAATTTTAATAAATGTAAATATTTAATCAAGGCTTGTTAAAATGTTCCACTTTTATTTTGTTTCCTTGTCTTTATTCTTATATTTTCTGACTGTTTATTTGCTTTACATATGCTGATTCTATATTGCTATGTATATTAAAGCTCTAGCAGGCATATTTTTATTATATATTATATCCTTCATCTTTAAAACATGACCTTCTGTAAGGAGCACCTATTACTTTTCCTACCCAATATACACGTCTCTCTTCTAATAACATTTTCTGCTAACGAATAATGTATTCAGCTTCCTTTGCAGAAACAGTTTTTCCCCCTTCATTGATAGAGTTTGGGCAGAAGCGAGCAGGCTTGGGCCTCTGACCTGAGAGAACCAACTGGAGCATTCAGCCCCTCAGCCACTGGCAGTGGTTCAGAGACAGACACAGATCCAATTCACGTGAGTCAGGGGCACAGTCAGAAAAAGCGATCGCAATTGTGTGCCTCACGTCCTTTCTTGGATCTCCAGTGGACGATTTAAACTTACTGCTGCTAAAAGAGAATAGCAAAGTCAGCAGTCTTGATTTTTTTTTTTTTTTTAACCTCTTCATTTTTGTCTTCCTATGCTTGGCCAGTGATTTTCGATTTAGTCACTCTGTGAGCTTTCCTTTATTTTCATTATAAGGTACCTTTATAATTTGGTATTACATATTTAAATCACAGAGTTTATTGTATCAAATTTAAACAAGAAACTTTATCTACAAACCCATCTTATGGGAAATGAAACTACTATGGACATATTCTTTCCTCTGATCCATATCTCTCTACCTCTTGACTCCAGGGGGCCCAATTTTTTTTTAAGATTTTGGTTCTAACTTTTTTTTAAGTTTCTTTTTTTAAAAAAATAATTTTATTGAGAAACAAATAGCAATGAGACAGTTTCAAAACTAGCAGTTTCAATAATACATTGCATATTGTTCTCTTAGTGGTTATTCATTGTACAAGATGCAGACATGATATCCTGTCCTCAAACACTATTAGAACAAATCTCTCTATTCATAGAATTAAGAGAATGCAGCTGTATATCTATCCTATTTTGAGTATACAGATATAAAATGGTTGTTCATTTGTATCCCCTTTTTTTGGTGAGTTTTGTCAGAAAAGGGTATTCCATTGTCATTTAAAGATTGTAGATGCGTGAATTCAGCAAAATATCCCAATATAGTCCAGTAGTCCATAATAGTAGTGGGTTTTCCATAAGACTGGTAATGTCAGAAGTTGTTGAACTTGAGCCTTTTAGAGCCCAGCATATTAATATGGCTTTACTTTTTATACCTTGTTTTTATACTTTTCTGCTGGATGGTTAAGGCCAAGATAAAGCAAGACCTATATAACAAGAAATGTGATGGTTCTAACATTGTCTACAAAGTTAAATCAGTCATGGAACTCTTAAGCCATGGAGCCAGCAAATCATCCTTGCAGCGCTGAGTCTTGTTTTGGTCCAGCTCAAGCAGGATCCATCTAGTTTCTTCAGCCTCTACTCATTCTGCCCTCACAAGGTAACCTTGGCAAATGAAGCGTGGATATTGTACCAGTCAGCACAGGCTGAGTACACTACGTAACAGATCCCATGACCATTGGAATTCACTGGGTCCAGATGACAGTAGAGAGTTGTGTTCACTCACTCAGAGAACTTTGCCAATGGAATGGTCTCCCTGGCAATCATGTCAGAAGGAAGAAGGAGGATCTGCAGATTCAGGCCTAGAATTCTCTTTGTGGAATGGCTTTACTATACTTTTTATTACAAATTCTAAATTTGAAAATAAAATATTACTCTAATTTTCAGTTTCTTCTCATGTCAGTTTTGGTAGGCTGTGTTTCCTAAGGAAGGCGAGTCCCTTGAAAAATGTACACTGTTGAATGCCAATGACTATTGGCATTCGTGATAAAATTGTTCATGATATGGAAAATTTTCCCCTTCTAATGTCTGTCGAATCACTAACAATATTCCTTTTTCATTACCAATATTAGTAATTTATTTTACTGTTGATTGGTCTTTTTTTTTTTTTTTTTTTTTTTGGGGATTGAACTCAGGGCGCTGTGCTTGCCAGGCAAG
>NW_004524643.1:8391638-8400473 GCF_000260255.1 Octodon degus | reverse complement strand
AATGTACACTGTTGAATGCCAATGACTATTGGCATTCGTGATAAAATTGTTCATGATATGGAAAATTTTCCCCTTCTAATGTCTGTCGAATCACTGGCTGAGTTAAATTTTCTTTTTTAAAAAAATTTATTTATTTATTTATTTATTTATTTTTTATTTTTTTTTTGCGTTACTGGGGATTGAACTCAGGGCGCTGTGCTTGCCAGGCAAGCACTTATTCTACTCAGCTATCTGCCAGGCCCCAATTGGTCCATTTTAATTGATGTTTTTCAATCTTTTTCTAGAACCAACTTTTGACTTTGCCACTGAGTCTTGTTTGTGATGTCACTGATTCTTGTTTTTATTTTTATTTTGACCTCCAATTTACACACTTTGAATTTATTTTTTGACATTGATCTTAGGGAACTATTTTCTCAATATTAAGCTTTGAAAAGCATAAATTTCTCCTAAGCACTGCTTTGGCTGTACTCTGAAAATTTTTATACATCATAGTATTATAATCATGGTTTAAATTATTTTCAAAACTCCATTGTAATGTCTCACTGACCCATGGCTTATTAAGAAGCATCGTAATTTGCAAATATTTGAGGATTTCCTAGCTAACTTACTGTTAGAGGATTCTAAATTATTACTATAACACCATAAATTCATTTACAATTTATTAAGACTTGTTTTAGTGCCCAGCAAATTTCCATGTATACTTGAATAAAAAGTATATTTTTTAGAGATGGTATGTAATCCTCTTTCCAATTAATTAGGTCACTTTGCACAAGGTCTTCTCTATCCTTACTGAAATTTTTCCATTTGTTATACCAATTACTGAGAGAAAGGTGTTAAAACTCTCCAAAGATGTAGCTTTGTCTTTTTTTCCACATCTCTACAAATGTTTCTTTCATGTATTTCAATGCAATCCTATTTGGTATAAATTCATATAGCATTATTACTTCTTGATGAACTGGCCTTTTTATTGTAATGACATATCTGCCTTCATATCTGATATCATGCCTACTTGAAAGCCTGTTTCATCTGATATTAATGTAGCTGATATTCAAATCAGCCTTCGCATGCAGATATTTTGCAAGGTACATCTTTCTCCATCCTTTACCATTCATTCGATCTTTCAATCTCTTTAAAGTGCTTTATTGCAGCGTGATTAGCAAATGCAACAAGCACCCAGAGGAGGAGATAGAAATCACCAGCATTCCAGAGTTAGCCCCCAAAAGCCCTACTCAGCATTCATCCCTAAAGAGAAACACTAACTTGATGTCTAAGACCATAAACACCTTTGCTGTCCTTGAGGTTTATATATGTGAAGCCACATCTTATATCCTCTTTGGTCTGTGGTTCAACAAACTGTTTGTGGGATTCACTCCTGTAACTACATGTTGCTGTGATTTATTAGTTGACATAGTTGCATCGATCTCATGGTATGAATAATACCACAATAGCACTTCATTTTTACTGCTGATATATTTGGTGATTGTGCTCAAAGTTTGATCTATGTGAAGAGTCCCCAAGAAGACATATTTTCATATATCTTTTGGTATGGAAAATATGTATATTTATGTCAGATATCAGTTAAATTTCTTCAAAGTCTTGTAAATATCTTTTTTCCTAGAATGCTAATCTGTATTTTGGAACAAAATTTCCAAGGAGTTTGAAAAGTGTTTTTATTTCCTACTACACATGTGAAAACTCAAGAATCATACAACATATAGGTGGGTAGTACCTGAAGTTCAGATACCCAGAAGTCCCACCAATTTCCACTTGCATTTGGAACTACCAAAAGTAGTCATGACAATTGGATTATGACCAGAACAGACCCAGTTGTCTTAGTTCTGGTTGTCCTGAGCATCACAGGCACATATGAGGTCCTGATGAGGGATAGGTTTGTGTTTGTTTGTTTGTTTGTTTGGAGTAAAAACAAAAGCAAAAACAAAGACAAAAAAAGAAATATACAAAATACATATGGGGCTAGGGAGATAGCTTGGGGGTCTAAGCGCCTGCCTGGCAAGTGCAAGGACTCAAGTTTGATCCCTGGTGCCACCTGCCATGCTGGACCTGCCACATAGTGCTGGCCACCAAAACTGGGCATGGCAACACACACCTGTAATCCCAGCTCTGGAGAGGCTGAGACAGGAAGATTGCTGTGAGTCCAAACTGCAAACGAGACCCTGTATCAAATAATACATATGGTACAGAATTTCAAAATAAGGGCTGGCCAAATAACTCCCTGGATTAAAGTGCTTGCAACCAGGTGCAGGGGCAGCGGGGAGTGGGGAGGTGGATGGGTGGGGGAGTGGGAGGGTGCATGGGTGGGAGAGTGGGGGGGTGGATGGGTGGGGAGTTTCAATCCCCAGCCTGCCATGACAGCCCTGCCCCTGGGGCACGCAGAGATGGCAATTAAGACTGGGCATGGTAGTGCACACCTGTAATCCCAGCTCTTGGGAGGCTGTAAACAGGTGGATCACTATGAGTCTGATCTATTAGTGAGACCCTGAACATCCTGTAGACCTTTCCCTAAAATACAAAACATAAATAAATAAATAAATAAATAAAATTTCAAAGCAAGAAAAAAATAACAATGATTGTTATATTCCATATTTTTATCATCAAATTTGTTGCTCAGATTCACAGATATAAGTATGCAAGAGGGCTAGTTTATAATCATGTAAATTTAGAGATAACAGACCTGTCAGCCTAGGGTTGCACTGACGAAATGTAACATTACCCAGACCTTCTTGGCTACCGCCCAGTGTTCTAATGGCTCTGCTTCTGCTCCTGTACTAGGCTGAGTTTTAAAATTCACAAGAAGTGCTCTTTTATGAGCTCCCTGTGCTCGGTTGTGAGGCTCCTTCCCCCACCCGTCTCACTCCATCCCCTAGTTCAGTGCCAAGAAAGGGGAGCGTGAAATTCCGCCCAGCTGGAGTTTCTCTGACTACACATATCAGATGTCATTAGATGGGGAAATAAATCCTTGGAGGCCTACAAGTCGGTAGAAAATTCCTACTCTGGCATTCGAGTCTCTCTGCAGTTTGGCCCCCACATGATTTTCAATACCGGTTCCCATTGATTCCAATATGCTCTTTTCTGACACCAACATGGTGCCCTCCTCCCTGCTTCCCATCCGCCAAAGACACTCCCCCCCACCCCGCCCCAGGCTTCCTGCATCTATTCCTTGGTGGGGCGTCTTGCCACAGCCTTCCTCCTGCTCTGTTTCAATAGTTTACCTTGATCATGCACACACAGACCAACCTGCTTGAGGAAGTTTGCTAAATAGCATTGGGAAATAGAAGTGAGAAAACATGTTCTTGCTTTCATGAAACTTTTATTTTGATGTGGGGGAGGAGGGACTGATAATCTCTATGAAGAGCAAAGGAAAATACCTAGACCTTATCAAGAGACTCTGAATACCTGCCCAGATTAGGGCTACCTGGAAAGCTCTGGAAGACAGAAGTGACTTATAATTTGTGGGGAAAACTGCAAAAAAGGAGAATGAGGGGGTCCTTGCTAAAAAATATATGAGGAATTTATAGATGATGAAATGGAGAATTAGCCCAAGGACAGAGTCCTGAGCAACTGTGCAAGTGTCCATGAAGCTAGATTTATCGTTAGAGACAACTTTAAGGAGATAAAATTGAAAGAATGAGGCATGCATCTGCCCATCTCGGGGGAGATTTAGACAATCAGCCAAGATTGGGATTGAATTAGTGACGAGTAAATAGAAAGCTAAGCAAACATCAACAACAAAATAAGACAACTATTGCTTTTAGGAAAAAGAAGTTGGGCAGAGAAATAAAAAGAGAAAAGTAATTGTTTATTTTAATGGCTCAGCTGTGAATACTGTTTGCATAGTATATTAGCCAGGGTTCTGCAAGGAAACAGAGCTACTTCGATGTATATGTAAAAGGAAACATTTATTTTAAGGAGTTGGACCCCACAATAGTAGAGGTTGGCAGCCCAAATTTGCAGAGCAGCTTAGCAGGTCAGAGATCCTGAGAGGTTTGTTTTGTATCCAAGGTCTCAAAGCAGTCTGGATGCAGAATTCTTTTTTGTTAAGAAGGGGAGACCCCTCAACTGATTGAATGAGGCTCACCCATGTACATTAAGGAGGGCTAACCTATTTAATTCCATGTCTACTGATTTAAATGCTAATCTCCTCTGGCAAAATCCTCATGGTGAAGGTTCGACTGAGTACTGTACCCTAGGCAAGTTGATGAATAAAATAAGCCATCACACATCATCACAAAAATTTAAATAGCATTGCTCTAACCGAATCTATGACAAATCCTATTGGAAGGAGGACACAAAGCATGCATATCCTGGGAGATAAAACTGAAACTCCTCCTCCACACAGTTCAGGAAGAGTCCTGACAGAACGAACTCCAAGGTGACAATGTGGCCAAGCTTTCTAGGGATAGAGAAGTCAACGGCCACACAATCAGTTCACAGTAGTCAGAGATTTGCAGAAAAGATGTAAAAAATGCTGCTTTATATAGATACCATGCAGGTATATTTGGCACTTTCGAATGTGTGTTTCTATGATTTTGATTTTAAAATGTAAACACTTTAAGAAAATATCTTTGGGGCACAAAAGAGCAATCCCAAAATGATAGGAATCAACCAGACATGGATGCAGTACAACATCCTGGTTATGAGAGTAAAGAAAGGCCCCTGAGGACTTGCAAGAGAGACAGGGAGACTCCTGAAGCTCACCTGTGGTGAGAATCTGCAAGGAAAACACTGGAAGGGGCAGCTGGGTGCATGCCGTCCCTTTGGGACACGCAGTCTATGCATTTCGCCATATTCCTACACAGCGGTACCAGGGTCCTAGTCCAGTCTCCCTCATCCCAGCTGCCATCCCTCTGCATCCTTCCAAGGATGCTCTTCCTTCCTCTAACTTTTCAGTAGGAGCACTGTTTGATACTTGTGTCAACTTGAGTTTAGAAATTTAATTAAGTGACTCAGCAGGGAGCCAGCGTTCTTACTTTGTAAACATCCTCATCCTATGCAAGAGGAGGGCACGGGCACTGTGTGAGTTCTGCACCCCCACCCCAGGGTAGCCTGCTTATGATATAAGGAAATGAGAGAGGCAGCTCCTACTGCTCCTCCCTTTGCTCTTTGCTGTTTCCTGCCACAGTGAACTGCTGCCCTCTGCCATGTTCTGGTCTGCCTTAGAGCCAGCAAAGTATGGACTGAAACCTCCACAACCATGAACTAAATAAACCTTTCCTTCCTTTTGTTTGTATTTAGTACAGGGTCTGCAGGGTCTTACTACACAGGTCAGACTTGTAGTGATTTTCCCATTTTCAGCTTCCCAAGCACTGGGATTACAGGCACACGCCAACCACACCCAGTGTAACTTTCCTTCCTTAATTCTGAGTATTGGGTATTTTGTCCTAGCAATGAGAGAAAGGTAACTGAGACAGCATGTGACAGTCACACAATACCCAGCACAATGGCTATTAATTAAATCTTTCTCTATTAAGATCTCATGTATGTTGGGGTCAGGAACCCACCTGGTGTCAATAATCACCACAGTCTCTGTTTATTGAGCACCTACTCTAATCTGGCCTAGAGCTAGTCTTAAATCCACAATACTTTAATCACATAGTTCCCCAAGAGGATAGTATTGTTATTATCTCAGCTTTCTGGGTGCAGAATTTGAGGCATGGAGAACTGAGGTAGCTTGCTAATTTAGGGAGTGACAGGCAGGTTTCAGAGTCAAATCTGTCCAATTTTATAACCCATGCTTTTAACCTCTCTGCCTCACTCTTTCCAACTACCTCAGATTGTGTTTTATTGCATATGTTCAGGATAGTATCAAGCACATAGTAGGTCTGTAGAAAATGGTAAGAGAGACAGAGGCATTTGTAACCAAGCTGAGCTGTCACACAACAGAACACAGCTCTTCTGACTCTGTACGCATCTGATGACAGCTCACTGTGTATAAACAGATGTCAGGTTCAAATCAATCTTGCTGCCTGACACCTTATTTTAAAACAGTAATTATGTGTTCATTCTTGAATATTCTGTCCTGTGTAAATTATCTATCTCCACCCTCTTCACCAAGTTCTAATTTTTTAATATCAATTAAGGTTTTTTCCCCTAAGGAAGTCACAGCAGGAGACACAAGCAATGAGACCAAAACAGAGAGAAAGGAGGGGTTTTTTTGCAGGAAGTGGAGAAGAACAGGGTGATGGGCAGTGCCAACCCTGGCACCAGAGTGGGAGGGAGGGTGTGAGGAGTGAAGGCACCCAAGGCAAGCCAGCCAGGCAAGGGGTGAGAGCCAGGAGGAGCAGGAGAGCGTGCCAAGTGCTCAGGCCCGGTCAGATGCAGCGGTAGGGGTGACTGCAGCACGACTAGGCATGAAGCTACTGAGGGAACCCAGGATGTTGTTGCCCAGCTATTCTCTCATCTCCAAGGATGTACAGATCCAGGACTTTCCCATCTGGATTCCTGAGCATCTCTCTCAGTGTATTTCACCTGCTATAACAAAGTATCTGAGGCTGAGAAATGTATAAACAACAGAAATGTGCTTTTCATGGCTCTGAAGATTGGAAAGTCCCAGACCAAGGTACTTGCATTCAGAGTGTGAGGAGGGCTGCCCTCTGTTTTCAAGATGGTGTCTCCTTGCTGTGTGCTGTGGGGCAGACAGGGGCCATGTGATCATATGGCAGAAGGAGGAGCAGCAGGTGGTCACTTCCTCTGACCCGAAGCACTTGGATCATGATGTTACCCCATGTTAGGATCTTAATCACCTCCAAAGGGCACACTTTAATACTACTGTAGTGGGAATTACACTTCAATACAATTTTGCAGACACAATCAGCAGCCCATGATGAGGACCTCTTTGTCTATCTACACAGGAACTTCCCAGGGCCCTGTTCCAGGCTCCCCTCATCTCTGCCATCTCCCTGCATCCTTCCAAGGATGTTCTCACTTCCTCAGGCTGCCTTCAGCATGTAACAGTCATAGAACACCCAGAACTCTGGCTATTAGGTGAACCTTTACCTAACAGGACTGCATGTGTGTTGGGGTTATGAACCTACATGGTGTCAATAACAACCTTACTGTTTATTGAGCACCTACTTTAAACTGGCCTAGAGCTACTGCTTCAATCCACAATATTTTAATCTCATAGTTCTCAAGGAGTGTTCCCTCACTTTCCTTCCACCAGAAAATGGTAATAGAGAAAGGGTGCTTCTTTTGTTTCTTGGGAGAATACTAAGACTCTTGGTTCAGGTTTAGGTTGGAGTTTTAGTCCCTACTTGCTGAAGTACTGAAAACTTAAACTTTCAGGAGTATGGAAGTATGGAAGATTAAATAGAGTCTTAAGAGCCTGTGTTTTAATCTAATGCTGTACAACTTTAAACAAGGTATTTAACATTCTGAGCTTCAGTTTCTCAGTCATAAAATTGATATATTTTTGCATCTATCTCATAGAGACATTGTGTGAAGAATAAATGTAAAGTCTATAAATTCTTAACATGGGTCTACTGCTAATTGCACAATGATACTTTTCATTTTTTAGTGCTTTAATGATTATTCAATTAGACAGAGATGTAGTTGAAACATCTACCATGATAAATGTCAGCCTCCTTTTCCTTTATCTTATAGATTAACATTTAATTGTGAACTTGAGGTGTCCACTTCGAGCTACCTTAGGTGAGCAGTCCTAGTGGAGGGCATGGCTACACTTTTATCACTTGACTTTTCTCCTCAGCCAGGAGGGCAGGAATGGAGGGAGAAGAACCTGAGACAGGAATGTGGTGAGCCGCTAACAGTAGGATAAGATAGATTCAAGATGTGACCAAGGCTGTGTGCCCCAACTGAGACTGAACATTCCAGGAGCTAGACGATGTCTATCTTAGTCACACTCTCTTCTCAGAGATGAAGTCCCCAATACTCACAATTTAGATGTTTCTTTTGCTTACAGTGACAAAAGAATTCCACCCATAATTGGCAGGTCTCAAGGTCAGAACTGTGTTGCAGAAGGGATATGGCAAGCAACAGAGCGTCATTTCGCTGTGACCAGGAAGTAGAGGGAGGCTGCAGGAGCCAGAAGGGAGCTGTACCTTCCAGGTCAGGTTCCTAGAGACCTGCCTCTTCCAGCTAGGACCTACCTCCTAGCAGTGCATTCCTCTATGACCTCATGGGGGGATTAATGGACTGATGAGTATGTGGTAGCCCCCCACCCCCATGATTCAGTCCCCTTACAGCCACCTCTGAGCATATGAGCCTTTTGCAGTATATTCTAGACCTAGAGCACAGTGGAAGATCATGCAGTCATACCAAGTCACATCAGGATGTCCCATCTCTTTCACTTGCTCTTGTGCTTTCCTACTGGAAAATGAAATTCTACCTCTGCCTATCCCAATTCCTCCCACTATGTATGCAATGAAAGGACAAGATCAATGGACCCTAGGGACACTTCCACCTTGGATTCCTTGC
Organism: Octodon degus; assembly: GCF_000260255.1. NCBI lineage: Eukaryota > Metazoa > Chordata > Mammalia > Rodentia > Octodontidae > Octodon > Octodon degus. The sequence goes on along the minus strand of NW_004524643.1, from coordinate 8,392,019 downwards.
ATGGGTCCACCTCTCCTCACTCCTTTTAGCAGCTTTGTATATCTATAGTTATACTTTCCCCTTGACGTCTCAGAGCTTCTCTCACTAAGTAAACAAAACAAAGCCAAGAGAAAATACCTTGGACTTCAAGCTGTGCTTGTCTCAGGGGATGGGGGAGAAAGACCTTTGCCACCCCAGCCACACTGAGCTACTACAAGGCTGATGTGCAGGCACCCTGAGAAGGAATCTCTTCTCTCACTTCCATCTGGCCCTTTTAAAACTACCATCTTTGTTCCCACAGTGGGGTTGTTCATCTTGCCTCCAGGATCTATATCCTTTCTTCCTTTTATTTTTTCTGGGACCTCCATTTTCCCAGCTGCTGAACTGGATACTACCTACTGC
>NW_004524643.1:8389084-8390763 GCF_000260255.1 Octodon degus | reverse complement strand
GGACCATTAACCAGTGTCCAGTGTGAGCCTGCCTGCTGCTGCTACAGGCAAGGAACATCACAAGATGCACAACTAGGTGCATGAATTCAGCAAAATAATCCAATAGTCCATAATTGTAGTGGGTGATCTGTAGGACTGGCAATGTCAGAAGTTGACTTGAGTCTTGTACAGCTCAGCATGTTAATATGGCTTTACATTTTATACTTCATTTTTATACTTTTCTTCTGGATGGTTAAGACCAAGATACAGCAAGACCTATATAACAAGAAATGTAACTTTTGTATCTGACAAGGTCAGTCAAATCCCTTCTGAATTCATGCACCTACAATATTTAAATGACAATGGAATACCTATCTCTGACAAAAGCAAACCAAAAAAGGGGATACAAATGGAGGACCATTTTGTATCTGTATACTCAAAATAGTTAGGATAGATATACAGCTACTTTCTCTTAATTCACTGAGAAGAAAGATTTGTACTAAGAGTGTTTGGACAGGATATCACATTTGCATCTTGTACTATGAATAACCACTACAAAGACAACAATATGCAATGTATTAATTATTGAAACTGTCCTACTAATCGGTTTTGAATCTGTCTCATTGCTATTTGTTTCTCAATAAAATAGAAAAATTAAATTAAATGTAAAAAAATGAATTAGAGTAACTCTTTTACACTTTTAGGAATTTAGAGACAAAATAGACTAGTCAAATGTTCATAAGTTAACAATATCTCCTAGAAGATGAATTTAAAAGGAAAAAAACTTTATAAATAATCCATACTTTTATATTTTATTTTATTGAAGCATATTGGAAGCTTTCAGCTCAAAAAAAAAAGAAGAGAGAGATGCACACCTAATGTGTTTTCCTAATAGCTTCACCTCTAGATCTGTAGAAGAGATAATGGCAGCAGAGATGACTTTGGGTGGGAAGAAAGGACAGTGTCCAGGCCTTTCTTAATTTATGTCTATGGCAACCAAGGGATGGAAGGTATTTTCACGTGTTATAAGACCGAGGCTGCTTTCTTTCATTCTCTTTAAGTGTCCCTGAACAACAAGGATTAGTGTCCTTCTCAAAGATTCTTCAGTGCAAACTCCTTGTATTCAGTACATGCATACCAACCGAGAAGGGCTAAAGTTTATGAAACAACAAGATCCATCAATATTTAAAGGTCTAATCCTGAAACTCAGTGTTGTCCCAAATTTCCTGATCAAGGAGATTACGGGGCCACAGAGGAAAGTGATCGACGATGTATAGTATACCTAAGGAGAGTTACCTAGAGAGAAAAAATTCTCTCAGGCTTTCATAGAGAGCAAATTTGTCAAGTAATAGTTGAGACTCATCCAGATGGATGACACTGACAAAAGATCTACAAGGTGCTGTACATGGTTTCAGGGTAAATCCTGAGGGGATTTGACTGACCTTGTCAAATTCAAAAGCTACATTTTTGTTATATAGGTCTTGCTTTAACTTGGTCTTAACCATCCAGCAGAAAAGTATAACCGCAAGGTATAAAAAGTGCCATATTAATATGCTGAGCTATGAAAGGCTCAAGTCAATAACTCTGACAAATGCCAGTTCTGCTGATAACCCACCACTATTATGGACTATTGGACTATCTTGTGTTATTCTGCTGAATTCAAGTACTTACAATCTTTAGACTGGCCTCAAATAGGAAAA
>NW_004524643.1:8375734-8387622 GCF_000260255.1 Octodon degus | reverse complement strand
CTTACAATTGGTCTGTGGCCTGTAATTTGGGAGCTATTATAACACGGTATTATCTTAAGTGACCTCACTGCTTTTGTCAGAACCATTAACTCACTGGACTTTTGAAGACTAGCTCATTCTTTTTTTTTTTTTTAAGCAGTGTGAGAATACTAAATAGCTGACAACAGAAGCATCTCATGAATATTTTATTATTTGCAAATTGTATGCCACCTACACATCCTTTATAACAACACCCTTTATAACAAATAGTTTTGCAAAAAGAGTCATCCGTCAGGGCTGAGCTACTTTGCAATCCTTCACAGATAAATGAAGCATCTAGGATTCTCCCAAACAATCACGCAATGTCTTCCAGGTACTGAAGAGACAGCTAGATGAATGTCACTTCCCTTACCCTGACAAGGACAGGGCCCAGAGCCAAGCTTCTCCACCCTACCCTGGCAATGAGAAAGCCATTAGCACCTCATAAGCCTCTCTGTGTGCCTGGAAACCATGCTTGAGTGTAGTGCTTTTGTCCAGACCAGCCCAACCACACCCCCGTTCCTGGACAGAAATGAAAGAGAAGCTGCTAAAAGCCTTCTAAGAAGCAGGTCACTGATATCTGCTGTGGGAACCTTGTCTCTTTTTCCACTCCACAGAGCTACAACACCAAGGCTGGACTTTTCTCTAAGGCAACCACAGAGGCACAGTGTTGTTTCCTGACAAAGAAGGCTTCTGGAGTACATGGGGTAGGCCTCAGAACCAAGGCATCCCCTTAGGGGTTCTGCTCAGTTCAGTTGTGTCTTCAGAAAGGGCTTGGCAGATTCCAAGTTGTCCTGAGACTAGGGAAATATAGATATGCTCCCCCAATACCACCTCTTGTGATCTTCTGTCTCATCAAGGATCTATCTGAGAGTTACCTCTATAACAAGTACTTGGTTGAGCCCAGAAGAGCCAGAATGATGTGTGGCCCATTTCCATTCTGTGTCACCTAAGCAGCTTAGCAAGCAGGAAACAAAGCCCATACTAACCCACAGGAAAAACTGCTGAGGAAACCAAGTCCTGACAACCAAGACAGAGCTTGCTACATGATGTCTTCATTCACACACTGATTTGTCATCAGTTTCTGCTCCCCGGACAATGGACAATAGTGAGCAAAGATATATTTTTAATGGACATTATAGTCAACAACAATCAAATAATCATATAATTAAAGTACTTGGAATCATCATTAGGCTAAGTATCCCAAAGCTGTGCTATAAGAGTTGTAAAATGTGTCTAGCATTGTGACCATAACGGCTTCTCCTTCTCCTATTGGTAAAGGAGAGGACGGAGTGCTATGTTACAGTGATGTCAATGCCTCCGAGTCACAAGGGGAGATAACTTCCTAGGTCCTATTCCACATGATAGTGGTGATCACTAGTTATATAGCGCATCAATTCTTCTGCCCAGTAGCATGGCAGACAGGGTCAGGTGATGCCAACTGTCTCAGCAACTGAGCCCTATAGATGACTCAAAACAGGGCTCCAGCTGGCCACACTAGCCATGTTGAACGTGTATATTGAACCTAACAACTATCTATACCACCATCTATAATTTCAACTTCAATCTTTGGTTGCATATTAATCATCTGAGAAATCCAAGGGTAAAACAAGAAAAATTCCCAGTCCCCAGCCTGGCCAATTAATGCACAGTCCTTAGGATTAAGTGAGAGTGAGGAAGTGCTATGTTTTCACCTCTTCCTTGGTTATCCTCATATTTAGCCATGCTTGAGAACATCCGAATGTTATTCATGCCACTGACATGGATTCATCCTGGCCCTTGAACGCTGTTACTAACTTCCGGATTTGGGCTAAACAATAGCAAAGAAGGATAGATATATAAAAGGAGAAAGGAGCTGTATGGATAAAGACCTTGTAAATGCAGATGTATCATTTCAAAACTTCAGGGTACTAACAGCATTAAAGAGAAGGCTTATGTTGAAAAAATATCAGTCTTTCAAAGCTAAAAGGACCTTAGACTTCACCCCCCACAACATTTCAAGTCCTCACATTTAACTGGCAAAAGAGAACCACAAAGAATGAGCACGACACAGCTAATTAATGGATGAACCAGGAATAAAGCCAGATTGTCTGTACTCTCAGGCAAGGGGAGAAACTTGGAAGTACCAGAGCTGGCTGAACATCAACCCTAAAGCTCAAACCAGCATTTCCCTGTGTAATTCTTGATACACTGTGCCAACTTGAGGTGTCTAGGAACTGAATTAAATTACTCAGCAGTTCTACATCCTAGGGTGCAGAGGATATGCCCTAGGGAGGCTGTTTGCACTGTAGGTATTGTAATCATTGATTCATGTTGCCAAGTTGAGAAGTTTAAGTGATTCAGCAGAGAGCCAGCTTCCTAACTTTGTAAACATCCTGAGCCTGTTAAAGAGAACACAGATGGTGTGAGTGCTACACCTGCCCTAGGGCAGGTAGCCTGCATACAATATAAGGGGAGAAAAGAGGCTTGTTTTCCCCCTTTTTTGCTTTTGTTGCTTTTTCTATCTTCTGTCACCTTGAGCTGTTGCCCCTATGCCACGCCACCCTGCTTTGGAGCCAGCTGACTATGGACTTAAACTTCCACAAACCTGAATAAACCTTTCATTCCTTAATTTGGGGTGTCAGGTATTTTGTCCTAGCAATGAGAGAGAAGTAACGCAGACACCCTGATCTTTCTCATTTGCATGATGCACCTCTCATAGTACTACTGGTGAGAGATGTAGTCTGGCCTTTGCAGTCTTCTGCTGGAGCATGACTTCTTACTTTGTAGACACTTGTGTTTGTTGGAAATGGTTCTTTATATGACCCTCTGAGGTTACTATGGCCTGCCACTACTTCAGCTTCTGGGAACAACTGCTTCCCTCAGTACTTCCCTTGCCCCGATATCCTCCCTGATAACTTGCAACTATCAGCCTTTAGCTCCTTAAAAGAGGATTTCTGCACACACTGTTCACATTTTTTTAAATATGTAAAATCTATTTTCAATAAAAGAGTTCAAGAGCTAGAGAAAATGTACCTCAAATGCCAGAAAAGGCAAGGTATACTCTCTACCTTGCCTTTTCTGACATTTGAGGTACATTTTCTCTCCTTCTTGAATACCCAAAAGGTGTCCATGAGTATTACAAGAGTAATTTCTAAGTGGACAGGATTTGCAGAGTGTCTCTGTGACTTCCAGACCACCTTGAACCCCATTGTCTTCTGTCTTCATTCCCAGTCTTCGGCCTAGGAGATCCGGGTCCTGAGATGGTTTTGTCCTATCTACCTCATGGCCCAGGACACAATATTTAACCTCCATGAGCATCTTTAATCTTCATCTATAAAAGAGTAGGTTAAGAAGGGTGCTTTCCAAGGTCCTTCATCAAACTCCACATTTTCTAGTTCCAAATCTCTGAAGTCTGTGTGTTCATTTCCTCTATCCACACATTTACAATATCATTATGTTAATATTTACAGCGGGCCACGCATCATAATTTTAGCAGCAGTTCTACTGGATCCCAATGATTTTTCTGACCTCCCTGTTCCAACTAGCCCCTTCCTCAGGGACCACTTGTTTTTCCTGCAGTCTTTGAACCTCTTACAGGCCTGCTCATTATTTTGTTGTCTGAAGTTAGGCAGGAAAATTTCTGTGATTAATTAAGCAAAAGGCCCTGGCGCTAGTTGTGCAAGAACCATCAGATAATCACGCCTTTGGGGTGCTCGCCAGGCCTGGGGAGCAGCCAGGCTGGGGTCCTCAGAGGGTTGATTAACCGTGGGATGCTCAGGCCTGCCCTAGACACGTGGCTGCCTAAGATACTGTCCCACTTTATGGAAATAAAGAGTCAATTTTTAGCATGTTTCAAAGCTTGAAAGGTCAAAGTTATAAAATTCTGCCACTCTAATGGACCCAATATTTTGCTAATTTGTTTGTTTTGAAACAGGGACTCACATTGTAGTACAGGCTGGCCTCAAACTCACTTTGATCCTCCTGCCTCAGCCTCCCAAGTGATGGGATTACTGGTGTATTCCACCACCCCTGGCTGAAGGACCCAAAAATTGACCTTGGGGGTCATTAAGTCAAAAGCTTTCAAAAGAGGATTTTTTTCCTGAGGAAACGCAGAGTTCCTGCAGCATTGCAAGATGCTGGGTTCAGGAGAACAAATGACAGTCAGCTGATGGGAGCCTGGCTCGATTCTGCTAAGCTTTGACCTGAGTCTTCACCTCTTGATACTACTATAATAAAGTAACACAATCTGGACATTTAAAATGACAGAAATTCATTCACTCACAGTTCTAGATGCTAGAACTCCAAAATTGAGTTAACAGCTGTGTCAGTTCTTCCTGCAGGCTGTGAAAGAAAACTCTGACCTGTGCCTTTTTTATAGGTCGGATAATCTTGTGATTACTGGTAACCCTTGGTGTCCCCTGGCTCATGGGTGACATCCCAATCTCTGCCTCCATCTCTACCTGTTCTTCTCTGTACTTCACCTCTATACATGTTTCCCTCACCTTTCTCTTACACAGATACCAGATTCTCATATACACGGATTAGGACTTAAACATCTTTTTGGAAGACATAATTCAACTCTCTACAACCTATATAATTAAAGTCAATTTTTGCATTGAGTACTTTCATAAGATTTTATTTTAAAAAATCACTCCACAATGCAAATAAAGTTAGGAATTAGGCTATAAGATATGAGAAGGATCATGGCTGAAATCTGCTAGCTTCAGAATTCTCATTGATCTTGGGATGCAATCCTCATGAACACTCTAGGCAGAAAACTGGGCAAGAGGCCATGTACTGTCTTCAGTGCATTTCTGATACCTTGTCCCTGATGCTGGAGCTTGATGCTTAAGTCAGGGTTTAATCTGAGATGCAGAATCTGGTGAGATTGAGCTAAGCAGTCTCTGTAAGCTTATCCACCTCTTGTCTGAGGCTGGAGCAAGAAGACAGCAGGACAGTCAGTCAGAAAAAAGGATTGATGATTAGGGGTGGGACATCAAGAACAAACCAGACCCTGGAAGCATGAGCTGGAATCCACAAGGATAGAACAAAAGTGGTACAGTTGGTATAATTTCCAGTGTTGTTGGCATCCTGCAGAAACAAAGACCTTGTCAAAGGGCTAAACAAACACCCTGGCCCAGGACTGAGAGATGCTGAGACAAAGTTCTTGGAAAGGTAGAACACTGCCTGGCGATGGGTTCATGCTGAGGACATGAGTCAGACATAAGAGACAGTGAGTCTGAGCAGCAAAATGTGGCCCACTCCAAAGTGAAACATGGAGGAAAAGGAAGTGGGAGGAATGCAATTCAGCCCAACTGCATTAACACAGTTCAGAGCCACCGCCTCTGAGTAAAACCTTCCTATGTCTAGCACCTCCAATTTATTCATCTGAAACTAGAGAACAGGTGTTACTCATCATTGTACCTTCACCTGGTTCAGAAAATTGGATATTAGTTTGTCAAAAAATGGGAAATAAGTTACACAGATCTGAACCACAAGAGGGCAAATCTCCAAGAAAAGTCTCAAAACAATCCTTGCACTTCAACCAGACTAGAGTCAAAAAACATTTATTGAGTACCACCTATGAGCAAAGAACTGTGTTATCATAGACACTGCTTCTTTAATTCTATGACATTTCTGAGAAGTGTCTGAATCTCATTTCAGATAAAGACACACACACACACACACACACACACACACACACACACCAAGATTTAGGCAGTTAAATCACTTATTTGAGGCCACATATTTAGAGAGTAGGCTTAAATTTAGATCCAAATCTTCTGAAGCCCATAGCAACTTCTGGCTTATGACTGGCTAAGGAAATGTACTTTCATCCTTGATTTCTAGCAATATTAAAAATATCAGTAGCGTAACCTACAGAGGAGAAAATCTAATTTGACTTTGAAAGCCTGGCCCAGCTCTCAGTGTTGCTCTGGCAAAAGTTGAAATCGTGGTGCCAGAGGCAATTAAGCCTGAGTAATAGCACCTTTAGCAAGTGGAATAGGCCCCATGTTGCAGCAGGAATGACTGTTTCCAGGGGAAAATGATGAACTTGCAAAGGAGGGCTGCCATCCCTCCACGCTCTTCATCCCTGCCCATGACATTCCTTGCAGCAATCTGTTTACTTAATGAATGAGGGGAACTGCTCTAGAGGATGTTCACCAGAGAGAGGAGCCAAAGAGCCAATGGAGGGAAAAGAGATGCAAAGGAAGGGTGTGGGCATAAAGAGACAGAGTAACATCCCTGTCCTTTTGGGAAGGCCTCAAGGTTGGGAGATTGATGGACTTAGAACAGAGAATGAAGACCAGCGTCCATGAGTCGGGTGGGTTAGGAAGCGGATCTGAAATAGTGTTCCCAAAAGAATCTCACATCCTACTCCCCTTATCACAAGGGGGAGGTAGGGAATTATCAGGAAGCTGTGGCTTGAGGACATTTAGAGAGTATCTATGAAATTAGGAATAGATCTTTTTATTATTATTTATTGATTTATTTGGTACAGGGTCTCGCTATGTAGTTTGGTCTTATAGTGATCCTTCTGTCTCAGCCTTCCCTGTGCTAGGATTACAGGCGTGTGCCACCACGCCTGGTTTCAGTGGCTGACACAGCACACCTGGGGTTCCAGGGTTGGCACAGCATGCAGAACTAGGGAGCAAACCCAGGTCATTGTGCTTGCCCAGCAAGTGCTTAGACTGATGAATTATCTCCTCAGCCCAGGAACAGATCTTAAAATACATGTAGTTAGGGGAGATTGATAAAATAGAAGGAAAAACACAGAGGGCCTGTCCAAAGTATAAAAGTATCTCTGTGCCCTTTCTCTGTGTCCCTCTGTGCCAAATCCCAAAATGATTCCCTCCTATCTAGAAGATGATGCTGAGATAGAAGGTACAAATACTATTTTGGGAGACTAACAGGCTGTGTTAGGCATGTAAGAATAGAGTAGCTCCAGAAAGGGGGAGATGGGTCAAGGGAGTGTTGTGACAATTTTTAATTCTGTCATATCTGAAACCGAACTGAAGTGAAGACTGCATATCAGTAGAAAGGCTATCCATGGAAGTTAAAATCCCAAGTCACGCTTGTCAGAAACAAAAGCCACTCAAATTTCAGTTTATAAGCAATCCTCACTTTTGTGGTAGAGTGAAGGATGGGCTTGCAAATTCTAGGTTTCCTCCTTATTGACCCTGACCTTGGGCAGGATTCCTACTCTCTATGAAAAATATTTTGCCCGTCTATTGTGATGGAGAATGCTTCCTGCCTCATAGAGAGATGATGTACGAAAGATTCAGAGATGTGTTTTCTTCCTGTCAATTGATCAAATCAACCAATGGAGACTCCATACTACAAAGACCCTGCAAAAGATTTGAAGAGCCAATTCTCCTGTGCTGCAAAGCCATGAGGAGGGGCTGATACAAAACACAAGACGTACCGCATGACTCCCATGAAATACTAATTTTAGGTTTTCAAATGAAAGCATGACAAAACTTTAGTAAGTAAGGCAGAATTGAATTTCATGTTGAAATCAACAGGCTAAATTTTAAGAAAGCAGAAATCTTGATCTGTTTATTCTTTCTGTATCTCCAATACCTTTCATATAAATAACACATATAAATAAGTTATATACATATGAATAATATATAAGTTATATATACATACACATATCCAAACTTTCAATTAAAGAAATAGAGGCTTAAATCAATTAATTGAAGCTTTCTGAGAAAACAGTGAGGTAGCTTAAATTAAAGTCCTAATTCAGTGGTCATATTCGTGGGATGGGTATGAAAATAGAAAAAAAGAAAATGTGATCATTAAAAAATGAACATTATAAAAATAGACAGTGATTACAATAAACATAAATGATTAAAATCGCTAATCAAAAGTCAGATACACAGCTTCTGCTTCCTGGCAGGATATATTCGACTTTAACAAGTCATCTCTCATGCAGCTACTGCTAGAAAAAAAATGAATATATTTAAAAAATCATACGTATAGCTATAGAAGTAGATCCGATGGGCCAAAATTTCAAAGGGATAAGAGTCCTCCCTGGAGGAGCTGACATCACCACCTGTTTTTCCCCAGAGGCATTTTCTGAGCCTGGAGACAGGCTGAAGTCTGATTGGATTCTTCACAGAAGGGCTGTACCAGGGAATAGGAACCCGAGAGCCTTCCAGTGGCTCTCTAAACTGATGCGACAGATTCATAATTAGAGATGCTCTGAGCTTGTCACTAGTTTCTCGAGAAGGCACCAAAAGAAGATGGCACATATCTGAAGCTGAAACTCAGCTCAACCCCGCACAGTACCTCAGTTTGCTGATGTGTGATCGTTCCCTTTACCTGTGTGCATGACAGCAAAGGACAAATCTTGCTCATGGAAAAGAACAACTTTGTGAGCTATCATATTTTACACCAATGTTGGCACTGAAAAATATTGTGAAATAAGCAAAAGTTCTCTAACAAACAAACATTGAGAAAACAATTTAGAAAGATTAATCAACAAAAAAGAGATAAATACAAGTCACATGTTGAACTTAGGAATGTCTTTAAAATACTTATTATAAATATGTTAGAGATAAGTGAGCTAGCATGAAGATGATAGGTGGAGAAATGAAGGACTTTAACAGGATCAATGTATTATTTTTGTAAATAAAAACTGACTCTTAGACTGAATTAGGGGAGAAAAGGACAAAAATTTATAATAAAAAGCAGCAAAGTAAAAACAGAAATACCACGTAAAAATAGCATCATGGATTATGAGTCTGACTATGAGTTATACTATTAAAGAATAAAACGGGCTGGGGAGATGGCTCAGGGGAATAAACGCTTCCCTGGCAAGCACAAGGGCCTGAGTTCAATCCCCGATTCCTCAACAAATAAAAATAAAAAAATAAAACAAAGAAATACACAATAGAAATATTCATATTGATGTCTACTAAGGACATTAGAAATTGGTAAAAACATAAAATGAATAAAATGGAATGTTATGGACAAGGAAATAATAAACCAAGAAAGTGTAACTTTAAAAATCAGAAATTCCCTTAATAAAATAGCCCTCAAGTTACACTGAGTAATGTTTTGGGTTTTTTGTTTGTTTTTGTTTTTGAGGCAGGAATCTAAGTCAGGTCCTTATATTTGGTAGATAGATGCTTTGTCACTGAGCTATATCCCTGGCCCTGTACAAAGTAATTAATAAATCAACAATTTTAATTGGAGATTTAATACAACCACTCAGAAACTAACAAGCCAACCAGACTAAAAAATAACCAAACATACATATTTGTGTAACAAAAAACAATACTCTAAATTATTCAATGATACATAATAAAGAGATGTAGATTTTGACATCAAGAAAATGAGAAAGTCACATTTTTTGATGTAGACATGGGAAATTAACAATAATTGGGCATATACTAAACACCTAAAGAAACATCATCAACATTCAAAGAGTAAGTATAATGCAGACTATGGTCTCAATATACAATGCAATAAAAATTAGCATTTAACAACATAACCAATAAAATACTTTGCTTATAATGCACACACACAGGCATGCACACTCTCATATCCAAAACAGAAATAAGAAACTTGCAGAGTTGTTAGAACACAGTAGCAACTGTGAAACACAGATAAAATAGTCCTTAGAAGAATTTTTTCAGCTTTTATATATCTACCACAAAGAAAAAAGTGAAAAACTGAGATCAGCACTGAAACGAAAAGCAAAAACTATTAGCAGTAGGAGTCAAAGAACTACAACGAAAGGAAATAATGAGGGGACAAAAATTAGAACAAATGAAGGAAACAATACGTTTATGAATTAAATTTCACTGACAAAACAAATGAAGTACCAGTAGAACATCAAATTAATAAATCTCAAAAATAGGAAAACTGGCTAACTATGGAAGAAGGAAAAGAAAAAAAAAAAAAAAAACGGAAAATGATTGCAGCAATTTATTGACATGGCGAGTTCATGGAGGGCTCTTTGGCCAGTCCGCGGTCTTCCGCCAACCCAAGGACATGCTCCACCCTTCCAAGGCCCCTTCGCAGGGCTCCTGAGAGCTTCCAAGCCTCCTGTTTACCATAAGCAGAATACAGGGATCACGCTTCCCACCCGAGTCCTCCTCCTCGGTACCGCAGATGCTGCTGCAGGACAACCCCTACCACGCTGCAAGGACTCTTGATAAAGCTTCTCTAGGAGCCCCTTTCAAGAATGCCTAGAGAACATCAAAGCAACCTGTGTGCGCTGAGTTCTCCCGAACAAATCGGGATGCTGCCACAGTCACGCTCCCCACACTGGGACTGAGCACTGTGGGTATGTAGGGAAATGAAAAACTTGAAAGCCTCTCCTGTTTTTAATTAATCCTCCACACAGCCACCCAGATGGAAGAAGTCTGGCCCTCTTCTTCCCTCTGTCAGGTCTACCCTTCCCTAGATGAAATCCTGTGATCTAATCCACCACGACTATTTTGGGCTATACAAAAGGATTAGATGAAAGTAGAAAACTTCCGTGTTTAGAAATTGTGCTTCTGTTTTCTTGTTCCATGTCTACAGCCAACTGTTCCCTCTTCAAATGCCTGCTATAAGCAGACTGACTACATCATTCTGCCCCTTTCCTGAAAGCCAAATGAATGCCACAGGTGTGCTGGAGTAAAACGGTCATGTTTAATGGAAATATAAAAGAAAAAGAATTCACTTTTTCTTCTTTCTTTCGTTTTTTGTTTTTGTTTTCTTTTCTTTTCTTTTCTTTTCTTTTCTTTTTATCATTTTTGAGACAGGGTTTCACTATGTAGTTCAAGCTGTCCTTGAACTTACTTTCCCACGCTGGCTTCCAATTCTCAGTGATCTTCCTTCCCCAGCCTCACAAGTGCTAGGATTACAGGCCTCCTGTGACACTACTCCTGGCCTCCACATTTTTAAACAAGGTTAAAGCTTTAAAAATTACAATGCAATTAGGCATAGGTTTGAAGAAATTTTTATAGTGAATTTTAATGTCTCCGCTTCCTTTTAGCACATTGTTCCTTTCTTCTACATGTAATTTGTTTTTTCCTGCAATTTCTCCTTCGTTAGATCTTCGCCAGGAATATCTGTGAATGTCAAAAATCTTTTATTTTTTCCTAAGCATTTTTTATACAATTTCAAATGGTAGTGCTGATGTGTATAGAATTTTATGATGCTGCAAAATTTTCATAGTATTTTGAAAATATTTCACTATGTCTGGTCTGATTTTTATAGTTGAAGCTTTTGATGTTCAAGTGTTATTTATTTTCAATGCTATTTCTTTATGATTGCTTTTAAAAATCTCTCTCTTGTTTTGATGGTCGCTAGCTGCACTACCATGAAGCTAAGTTGATTCATGCCCTACTTATTGTCATGAAAATTTTTATCCAAAGTTCTGTGCCTTTCTTTCATAAGCTCTGGAAAATCTTGCTGATACCTCTTTCAACTTTTCTTCTGGTTCTTTCTTGAGGGCCTATTAGCTTTCTGTTGGGCTCTTAATTACATTTCTTAAATATTTCTTTGCATACTCCAGCTCTTTCATTTTGTTTTTTTTCCAAAATTTTATTGATAAACAGATAGCAATGAGACAGTTTCAAACCAAATCGGAAGTACAGATTCAACAACTAACACACTACATATATTATTCTTAGTGGTTAATTGTTATACAAGATGCGGATTTGAGATCCTATTTAAAAGCACCATTAGAACAAATCATTCTATTCATTCAGAGAATGCAACTATATATCTATCTTAACCACTTTGAATACACAGATACAAAATGGACATTCATCTGTGTACATTTTTTCTAAGTTCCGTAATTGAATATTATAGGTGTGTAAACTCAGCAAAATATTCTAAAAGAATCCAGTAGCTCATAATAGCATTGGATCTTCTGTTCA
>NW_004524643.1:8332270-8368409 GCF_000260255.1 Octodon degus | reverse complement strand
AGACCCTATTTAAAAGCAGCCTAATTTTTGCTTTCGGTATTATTTTTTTGAAAGTCTAGTAATTATAATTCTATCCCTATGAAGCATACTTCTGGTAGTCTTCTTCAGACTGTTTTATTTTCATCTTCTACTGGTTCTGACTGTAGATCACAGTGAACACAATGTGCATGTATACATATGTTGAATTGTGAGGTCATCATCCTTGACTTTGCTCATAATGCCATATAGCCCAAGGGGTGAAAGTGTTTCTTCTCTGAAAAATTTTGAATTTGTTTTTTTCTTTTGCTAGGCCTCATGGAGATGTCCTAGCCAGGGAGTAATTTCTCAGTGCCATGGTCACAGGTCTTGTGAGTAGCATCAGTGTCAACCCCAAACCTTTCTGTGGAGCAACATCAATATTTAGATTTTGAGGGAGAATTTTCCTCTCACAGAGATAGTCAGAGACAGGCTCTTTTGCTCAGGCACTGTGCTCCTTTGTCACTATTATGTTTTCTTCTAGTTTGCTCCTTGTACTAAGGGAAATATCTTTTATGAGTCTCTCCTTTGCATGAGATCCTTTCTCTGCTTCATCTTTTTAAGTAGAAATCCCCACTGCATAGGAATGGAAGAACAGTAGAAACTGTCTATGGTTTATAGGATCCAAAACTCTAAATTTATTGCTTACTACAAGGCAGCAATAATACGAACTTACCCAGTTATCACCAACACTGAGCCTCTTTGTTTTGTTTAGCTCCAGAGGCTCAAAGAGTTTACATTTTTTTCCTTATATTTTATCTAGTATTTATGAATGTTTGAAGTAGGGGGGATTTCAAGAATCTTGGTTAATATTTTGCTAGATGTAGAAGCCCACATTCTTTTCTTTTTTTATTTTTTTGGTACAGGGTCTCTATGCAGTTCAGACTCGTGGTGATCCTCCTGTCTCAGTCTCCCCAGTGCTGGAATTACAGGCATGCACCACCAAGGTTTTGGTGCTCAGTTTCAGTGGTCAGCACTGCATCCAGGGCTCCAGGGTCAACATGGCATGTGGTATGGGGGATCAAACCCAGATCTTTGCACTTGCTAGGCAGATGCTTAGACCAGCAAGGTATCTCCCCAACCCGTATTATTTTCTTAATAAGTGTTTCATACATTTGTTGCTGTATGTATTTGTATTTAGTTGTTCATTTGTATTGTTACTTATATGCTTTGAGGAAGATTATTGCCATTATTACTTCTTCCTTTAATGCTGATATATAGGAAAAGTTGCATATTGTATAAATGTTGCAAACATTCAACAATATTGAATACAATAGCTGGTTCAAATAAATTATCAAGTAATTGCCAAGAAGATTGATGTATTTAATGTAAATATGAACAATATAATCCCTTTTAAAATATTTGTACTATGCATTCAAGTTTTAGTTTTATACTGCACCTCCAAAACAAGAATAAGCATACTTTAAAATAAAATACGGGGCTTGAATTTTAGCTTTATTGTTTAAGTGCGTGTTGGGGCAAACCCAGTCAGGCACAGGGGACTGCGGTTTGATCCCCAGCTTCCCATGCCTTACCAGATCGCCCTTAAGGCAGCGAGAGCCAGCCAAAATAAATTAATAAAAAATAAATAAATAATCCATAAAATAAAATAATATGGATTCTTACCTACTTTTAGCATCATTGCCTCCGTTTTTGCAGTTTTCCATGTCACTTGCTAAGAGAGTACCTTTGTCTTGTTGAGGATGAATTCTGCTAGGCTCAACAAAGAAAACTGAGAGGTTAAGAATGGCTATTAAGAGGCTGGGGAGATGGTTTAGCAGAATAAGCACTTCCCTGGCAAGCACAAGGGTCTGAATTCAATCCCTGGTTCCACCAAAAAAAAAAAAAGGCTATTAAACCATCCTTGCATTTTCATAATAGATTTTATTTGTATTGATACAGTGTTCCTTAAAAGATGCTACTGGATTACATTGGCAGATATTTTGACTGAAACTTTTAAAATTTATATCATAAATGATTTTCAGGAAATATAATCAAATATTTACTATCATTTTTCTCTCCCTCCTTACAACTTGCATAGCTGTTTACAAGCCTGCTTGATTTCTGTCTTTATTATATTTAAAGGCTTTCAAAAGTACTTGATTAGAGTAGGTTAATCAACATTCACTTCTGCCCTCCTTCTGTCTTTATATCTGATATTTTGTCTTTTAAATTTCTAATTTAATATAGACTATACTGAAATTTGTTACGGTTTGCTACATTAGACATCAACTTTTCACAACAGATTTGTGACATTAGGAAGTACAACCAGAAAAATTACATTTACCTACTGCTTTTATTGAACCTAATACTCTGACATTTAAAATTTTTATGCTCAGTTGATTTTTTTAGGATTTTTATTTTCACTTCTTGATTTACCTTGTGAGGATGTATATTTTTCCAAAATTATTCTTATAACCAAATGATAGTTTATTATCCACTCTAAATCAAGTTTGGTCAATTTTCCTGCCAGGTTGCCTTTTAGTTTTCTGTCTATAACTTTTAACTTTTGAGAATTGGTTGGTTGCTTTTTTGCAGTGCTGGTTTTTAAACCCAAAGCCTCACACTTCCTAGCAAACACTCTTTTAACACTGAGCTCTGTCCCCAACATTTTTCTTTGGATAATTTTAAGTTTGGTTGATGGTTTTTGTTTTTAAAAAACTATATAAATAAAAATAAATTTTCATCTAATCATTTCTGAAATTATTTTGATTGTTAAAATAATACAGCTTTTAGTTGTAGTTTTTAAATTTTATTTTACAGAGTAATTTGGTGTGCCTTGCTTGAACCATTTTTCATATACAATTTGACTATTTTCACAATTTGAGATTGTCACTCAGTATAAACATTTAACCAATTTGCATTTGCTGTAATAATTAATGTACTTTTATCATATTTAAAATGTTTCCTGGGATTTTCTGCACTCTGCTCAGATTTGTATTTTAATATTTGAGCTAACAGTCATTTTACTGAATAAAATATATAGCTGTTACCTTAACATTTAAATATTAAATGTGGGTTTCTTCAATTATCAGCATTAGACATAACCCCATATTTATTATCTTCATAAGTGAAATAAAGCTTTATCTTTTTAATGATCCCCATTCTCTTATTTTAATCTGATTAAAAGCTGTAGTTTACATTTAATTCATTATTACTTTGACAATTTGAGACTAAATTGATCATAGCTCATTATAACTGAATTTTGTTTTATAACAAAATAGTGGACTTAATTCTGGATTTAAATTTATTTTCATAATGTAACTTGATAGATTATATTTTTCATTTGTAAGTACTTTGTTTTGAGTAAACTTTAGGTTAACTGGAGTAGAGGTCTTTAGGTTATACGTACTTTCAAGAACATGAATACTCAAGGAATACATGATTTTTGGTAATTTTATAGAATTAGCTTTGAAATCTGCATATTTTTGCACATTTTATGTGATTTATTTGAGAGTTCAGTTTCTATGGTGAACTTCTATTGGAAAGTTCTCCTCCCCATTACTTTTCCACAGTCATCTTTAGTTATGCATCTCATGCACAAGTGATCTCCTATGGTGCACTGTACCACGACACAAAAATCTCCAAGGCATGAACCATATGGATAGTTTAGAATACTTGCTAACAGTAAGACCACTTAAACAAGACACTATAAATTCACCACTTTCTCCCTTTTTTAATAAGATATTTTTCTGAGAAAAACACCTTTTTCTTAAATATTTTTCAAGCACTTGAAGATATTTATGCTGTCTGGATTGCATGTGTACTAGTAATTATTGTATGATAAGTCAGTTTGAATAAATCTAAATTTATGACTAAATCTCAGAATCGTAAGTTCTCAAGAAAAAAATAAATTTATACTTATGTCTTCCTTTAAATTTGGTCACAGGTTAAAGTGATAGAGTCTCAGTAAACTATTTCAAAGCATGAAATTGCATTAATATCAGAATATTAGTAAGGAACATAGAAGAGAAAGAGGAAGATGAGTAAAGCAAAAGTTCTAGTAACTAAAGAGCTTATTTATTATAGACTACAGTAGACTACAGTATATAGGAAAAACCTGCTCATATTCTATTAGATATATTCTAGAGAGTTAAAAGTTGATTTTAAATTCCATATTTAGATTCTATTAGGTATATTTTAAAGAGTTAAAAGATCATCGTAGAAGCTGGGGAGATGGCTCAGTGGAATAAGTGCTTCCCTGGCAAGCTCAAGGGTCTGAGTTCAATCCCTGGTTCCGAAAAAAAAAAAAAAAAAGAAAAGAAAAGAAATTATACAATTAACCACTAAGAAGAATATATGCAGTGTATTATTTGTTGAAAAATAAAATAAAAAATAAAAAAAAGATCATCGTAAAAATATTCATGTTGTACAGCCTCCCCTCTCCTCTCTATCCAATAGGAATAAAAACATATGTACATATAAAGACCTGCAGACAAAAGTTCATAGCAACTTTACTCATAATCATCAAAACCTAGAAACAACCCGAATATCCTCAACCGGTAAATAGCCAAATGATGGTACATCAGTACAATGGAACACTATTCAGCAACAAAAAAGCAAAAAAAACAACAACAAAAAAAAAAAAAACCTCCTGATATATTCAGTAACATGGATGGTAGTCAAGTGCATTATTCACTTTGGCAAAATTCTGGCACTAAAGGCTATCTGTTAAATACTTCCACATATGTATCTTTCTGGAAAAGGGAAATTCTAAGGAGATAAACCACAGTTGTGATTGCTAGGGACTGGAGTAGAAAAAAAAAAAAAAGGTTGACTACAGAGTCATAAAAAACCATTAGGATGCTGAAAGTCATCCATGCCTTGGTTAAGATTTAACTGAAATGATTACGACTGAATGCATTGCTGAAAACTTACCAGACTTATAAACCTGAAAAGGGAATTTTCCACTATGCAAGCTATTTTTTCAATAAAGTTAACTTTCCAAGTGATATCATTCGACTTTTTTACTATTTGAAACTGTTCATAATGCAAAACTTCTAATGACAAGATAAAACTTGAGAGATATTTTGCACAATGTTCCTTTTAGATAGTTGGCAGGCAAAAAAAAAATAAATGCCATTAGGTTTCACAAACAATGAGTATCTGATGATGTATTTCTGTTGCACTGGTAGTGAATGGGAACCTAGATGAATATAGAAATTCTGATTCATAACACATCCTTCACAATATCATAGCAATTGTTCATCTGCTTACTGATATTTAATTTTATGATGGATAAGAACATGGTCAGGCTAATCCATTGTAGGGCATCAGATTTTATTTGGTTTCTACTTGAATGAATTATAGAAATACAACTGCTCAAAAATCAAATTTTTAACAGGAGAAACATGGCAATCACTTTTTAAAGTTGATTTTTTCCTAGATTTCTTTTCAACTTGAAAACTAGAATTAAATATTTTAAAATTATGAGATTTTGTATCATGGTTTTAACTCTTGTTTCCTTTTCTTTTCCATTTTCTTGGTTCATGTTTTGGAAATCCAAAATATCTGTCCATTAGGCTTCTTTTGTCTGCCCTCCACATCTATCAACTTAGAGTTTGTTTGTTTCTCTGTTAGTTTTAATCTTTTAACCCTGCTGTTTTCCATTTTAGAGAACACTGAAATTTGACCTCTGTTTCACTAATTACACTTTCTAGGATGTTCATTTTGTTCTTCAAGGATTTTAATACAATTTAAATTTTGCAGTGTCATTTTCAAATTCCTTATCTAATTGTTTTTTAAAATATTGGCTTTGCCTTATCATGTTGGGATGTTGCTTTATCAAAGTCTTGTGCTTTGTCATATGAATTTTATTACACACTCAAAACAGACTTAAATGCTTATTTTGTTTCTGCTATTCCTCTTTCCTTCCAGTGCTGTTCTAAAAAAAGAAAAAAGAAAAAAATTTGTATACCACTTTTAATAGATATTTTTTCTTTACTGTTATTTTCTAAATTCTCATTCTTAAACTATAAAATCTCTTTCAAGACTAAATATTTATCAAAAGAGGAATGCTGGGCCATTTATTCTGGATTATATCACTGCCCATCTGCTGTGGTCAGAATTTTCCTTTTAGATTGCATGGTATTTGTCTGGCAGAGGACATTGTCATGATTTGTTCAGGGACACAGAGGCCTAAGAGTCACAGAGTGAGGGTTTAATGGTTGGCATATTGTGTCAACTTCAGAAGTTTGGAAGTTCAACTAAGGGACTCAACTGGGGGCCAGGGTACTCACTTGGTAAACACCCTCACCCTGTGCAAAAGGAAGATATCTAAGTAGTGTGAATGCTCCACACCTCTGCTTACAACATAAGGGAAGAAAAGAAACTTACTCTCCCCTAGTTGTTCTTGTTGCTTTTGCTGTCTTCTGCCACTTTGAAGTGTTGCCTCTACACTATGCTACCCTGACTTGGAGTTAGCTGATTATGGACTAATGCCTGCACAAACTGTGTGCTAACCAAATCTTTCCTCCTTTAATTTTTAGAGTTGGATATTTTGTCTCAGAAATGAAAGAAAAGTAACTAAGATGGAATTTGGTACTAGGAAAGTGGTGTCATTGCTATGACTATATCTGACCATATGGTTGAAGGTAATTTGAGAATGGCATGAGGTAAGAGTTTGGAAAGATTCAGAGAGGTTACCTGAAAAAGTATAGTCTTGGGCTATTCCATATGGGTGATTCTGGTCAGAGTTCAGACCAGAATGCTGGTAGAAATCCTGCTGGTAAAGACCAGGCTCAGGATATTTCTGTTGGGAAGAACTGCATGGGTTGTTGGATTCCAGAATATATATATATATATATATATATATATATATATATATATATATATATATATATATATATATATGGTGGTGGACTAATTAATTGAACAGAAGAAATGTCTTTTCTTTCTTTTTTTTTAAATTTTAGGACAGGGTCTACAGAGTCTCACTGCATAGATCAGACTCATAGTGATCCTCCTGTTTACAGCCTACCAAGTGCTGGGATTACAGGCATGCACCACCACGCCCAATCTCAGTCATCATCTCAGTGCACTCTAGGGGTGGAGCCAGCATGGTAGGCCCAGGGATCAAACTCCTGGCCCCTGCATCTGCCTAAGCAGGTACTTTGATCCACTGAGCTATTTGGCCAGCCCTGACAGAAGAAATTTTAAGGCAGCCAAATGTTGAGGCAGTGGCATGGCTATTGTTGGTAGCTTTTAGCCAGATCTATGTTGAGAATAAGAACAGACAGCCCAGCAGAATGATTTCAAATGTTGTGAGTTTGGCCAGAAAGTAAACTCCAGTAAAACTGTGGTCTACAAAGATACAGCTGAGGAGATCTCCAATGCTGAGAAGCAACAGGAGACTATAAAAGATGGTCTGAGAACATCACAAGAAGCAACAGGGCTCCACCTTTTACAGCATAAATACTTCAGAAGTGAAAGACTTTGCTTTGAGGAGAAAGTCATAGAGCACAATGTTCCAGAATGGTGGAAGCACAGAAAATTTGTTCCATGCAATTGGATTCAGAGTTCCCAGATATCTAGAAACTCACTCCCTTGGGCTATGAGAGAAGGAAGCCTGGCTAGTGCTCCAGCTGGTGGCAGATCTTAGCATCATGCTCATGGTGCTAGCTTTAAGTACATGCAGACTGCCACAATTTTGGGATTAAAATAGCTTCCACCCTGATTTCAGAATGCCCTGAGTGTCCAGGCATTCTGCCCTCTCAAGGGCAGAGTGAAGCTGAGTGTAAGCAATATGAAGCTGTGAGTGTAAGCTGAAAGTGCAGTGGAGACCCTAGAAGTATAGAATAACCAGGAATGTGGATCACCTAAGGAAAGCTGCAAGAATGGAGCAAAGAATGTCCAAGCAAGAAGATGTGGGAGATGTAACCAACAGAACTGTTTTTTTTTTTGTTGTTGTTGTTGTTTTGTTTTGTTTTGTTTTGTTTTGTTTTGTTTTCAGAACCAGGGATTGAACTCAGGCCCTGGCGCTTGCCAGGCAAGTGCTTATTCCACTGAACCATCTCCCCAGCCCCAACAGAACTGTTATAGGAGTGGATTCACTCAAGTATTTTGGAGCACACAACTTGCCACAGATTGCTTCAGATACTGGAAAAGGAACTACAGGACTTAATATTTGCTTTGTTGGATTTTGGACTTGCTTCAACCCAAATTCTATTTATTTCCCTGCTGTTAACTTTTGGAATGGAAATGTTTATTTTGTGCTATTGAATATTGGAAGTGTCTAGCTATTCATTTATAGAGGGGTTTGTAACTAAGAGTTGGATTTACATTTTGGAGGAGACTTAAGACTTGAACCACATGGTCAGATATAGTCACAGCAATGACTCCACTTTCTTGGCAGCAATGCTGAAGATGTGAGGACTTTGGCAACTCTTGCATATGGCCTAAGTAACTTTTGCATAAAGATATATTCATCAGTGGGGGGTCAGGGGCAGAATGGAATCATGCTACTGTAATATAATGTTGTTAGGCTTAATACTAGTTTGTAAGGATTGTTAAACCTGTACTACACTGTTCAAGTTGTAAAATGATAAAAAAAAAAACTAAACTAAACATGTCCTTGTATGTGGAGACCAGTTTAAAGCGTGTATGGTTGTCAAGTTGACAAGAGGTAGATCATAATGCTTGATACACTGAGTCGACTTGAAAAGTTTAGAAGTTTTCTAATTAATTAATTTGTTTATTTATTTGGTACAGAGTCTCACTATGCAGCTTGAACTCATATTGATTCTCCTGGGGTCCCAGCCTCCCCAATGCTGGGATTACATGCATGTGCCTCCACACCCCAGTTTTGGTGGCCAGCATGCTCATGGTTCCAGGACCAGTATGGCATGAGGTACCAGGGAATGAAACCTGAGTCTTTGCACTTGCCAGGAAGGCAATTAGTTTACTGAGCTATCCCTCCAGCCCCAAAATTTGAAAGTTTAACTAAGGGACTCAGCAGGGGACCAGGGTCCTCACTTCGTAAACATCCTCATCCTGTGCAAGAGGAGGGCACAGAGATGGCGTGAATGCTCCACCCACCCGAGGGCTGGTAGCCTGCTTACAATATAAATGAGGAAAAGAAGCTAGCTCCCTGCCTCTTTTGCTCTTGTTGATTTTGCTGTTTTCTGCCAACTTGAACTGTTACCCCAGTGCCATGACACCCTGCCTTGGAACCAGCTGATGTAAACTGACATTGTCACAAACTGTGAGCTAGTAAACATTTCCTCCTTTAATTTTGAGTGTGGAGTATTTTGTCTCAGCAAAAAAGAAAAGTAACTAAGACAGAGCACTATGCTCTACATATGGTTTAAATGTCCTCAGAACTTTCATCAGCTGAAATTTCATCCCCAGTGAGGTATTAAGATGGTGGAAACTTAATTGGACTGTAGTGTTTAGACATGGATTCAGGTGGAGCCTTCAGGATTGAATCCTGATGTCTTGCACACAAAAGAAAGAAATCAGACAGACACATACATGTGCTCCCTGTCCTTGGAGAAATTTTGTCTTGGTCTCTCGGTCTCTCGGTCAGTCGGCCTCTCTCTCTCTCTCTCTCTCTCTCTCTCTCTCTCTCCTTCATGCCTTTGCACTGAGTTATATCCCCAGCTCTTTTTATTTTGAGACAGTGTCTTGATAACTCACTAAATGGCTAGGCTGGACCCTAATCTACAATCCTCCTGCTTCAGCCTCCCACAGTGCTAAGCTCACAGGTGTGTGCTACCATACACATCTTCTTTTCTTTATCATCTCACACTCCTCAGGTATTTCCTTATAGTAATGGAAAAAAAACTAATTCAGTGAAGGCCCAGACCAAAGGTCTTCCCATTGAGGAGGTTGTCTGTGTGCCTTGGAGCTGGAAGGGGCTTCGGTCCACGTTAGCCTTTCTATCTGAGTAAAAGCAGCAGACGTTGTAGCAGGTCAGGTTTTCCAACTATCATAATATGATCCTCTCATTAGTCACTACCATGTAGTTATGAGGCATTCTAAGTTTCTTTGGCACTCTCTTGCCAGTTGACCATGCCACCACTGCAGAAGTTGGGGACAGGCTTTAGAGCACTCCTTCAATCTGTTCCCAGCTAACATATATGTGACAGAAATTTCTCAAAACTGTGGATGGTACCATCTCTAGTTTCCAAATGCTCCTTTTTGATATTTTTCAGCTACTGAAACATTCTTCAGTATTTCATTCAAGATTTGAAAATAGGAGCTTACATTTCTTAATTTTCAAACTCCCTGTCACACAAAAATTGCTTCCACTTTGAACACAGGTAAGTGAAAGATGAGGTGGACAAGGAGAAGGGAAAATTATGGCAGACGAATGCCCAGAAGCACCACCGTGTAACTCTGACAAAAATGTGATGTGCCATGTTGAAAAGAGCTGCCCAGGCCCCCAACCAGGGCCTCCGTCCCAGGCCTGCCCCAAGTGTGAAGTGCTTTCATCAGCCTCCACTGAACTGATTGATTGGATTAGGACACTCTTCTGTCCCTCTGAAAAGCACTGACTGATTCCCACCACACTCTGCATTCGCATAGGCAACAGGCTACCCCTGGGATCCTGCACACTCCTGCCCTCTCTCTCACCTTGTACTCATATCTATTGAGCCAGCTACACTACACAACTTTTAATTATAAACCCTGAAATACCTGCAATTAATGGCATACAAACATAAGAAAATTTTGTTTCTATTTAAAAAAAGTTAAATACTCTGGAAAACTTGCAGAGTTGGTATACATACATAGTAATGGTGGAATAAAGAGTAAACGACAACTGTGATAGATCTAGAAAGGTAAATAGTGAAAATCTGGGAGGATTTCTTTTTCTGATTGCCTTGAAAATGTCATTACATTGTAGGTCTCCTCTGATAGAATCATCACTGAAAATCAGAACTTGTACATTATGTAAAGAATGTGTACAAAAATAATCAGAAATCCAGTCAAATCAGTACACCAAAAGAATGGGGTGTGGTCATTAAATGTAAGGAAATTTGCATTTATTTTCCTGGCTATTATTATGGAAAGAAGGGAGAGATCATTAGCCTTCCTTCTGTGCAAGCTCTTCCTTTTATACATTCTCTAGTTCCCTTCTGCTATCATTCTCTATCTCTTCTGTGCCTCTCTTACCTTCATTGCTGTCTTCCACAGTGTCTACTACAGAGACTGTTACCTTTGCTATATATTTTCTTCTATGTGACCATTTCTGCCTGCTGGCTTCTTCCTCAAATCCATAAGATGATCATTGCTGTGGGTGCTAAACAAGCTGCAATGTAACACTGGTACTTAACCACTGACGCTGTGGTCTGTGGGGAACCACAAGCTCGGTCAAAGGCCACAGGCACTTTCTTTTAAGTATTGTCAAGCTAGGCTCAGCCACTCCTGTAACTCACAGGCCAACTCTCCTTTTCAGACCTTCATTAGACCATCTTGTGGCTACTATAGGGAATTCAGAGATGAAGTGTTTGGAGAACAGAGAAAGAGCACATGCTAGACAATAGAATAAAAATATAAGTTGCTTAAATAAAGTCTACCCACGTGTATTGACTTATAAAAATTCATATTTAGTGCATAAAGCCAATTGTCATAGTGTGGTAAATGATGGTCTAGCAAATGATGTCCTGAAAGCACTGCTTGTCCATGGGACAGAGAAATAGCTCAGCAGTCTAAGTGCCTGCTTGGAAAATGCAAGGACTCAGGGATCTCTCCCTGGTACCGCATGCCATGCTGGCCGCCAAATCTAGGTATGGTGGCTCGTGCCTATAATCCCAGCACTGGGGAGACTGAGACAGGAGGATCACTATGAATCTGAGCTGTGTAGTAAGACCCTGTGCCAAATAAATAAATGATTTTTAAAAATTATTTAATAAAAAAAAATCACCCTGCTTTTCCACCAATGGTCTTGATTGGTAGCATGCTCCATCCTAACTCTAGAATCCCAAGGCATGGTTTCCTGATTGAAATGCCTAGTATTGCAGGAAGAGTATAGAGCATGGAACAAGATGTACTAAAAAGCACTGGAGCAATTTTTTTACTTCTCTCACAGGCTATTTTCTCACCTATGAAATGTAGAAGGTTATTGTGAGAAGTGAAGGACATTACATATGCATGATACATAGTTAGTTGGCTTAGGTGTCTGAGCAAACATGCAACAGACATGGGGAAATTTTTCTTTTTTCTCTCTCTCTCTCTTTTTTTTTTTTGCATTTTAGGGAAGGGTCTATAGGGTGTTCAGGGTCTCATTACTAGATCGGACTCATAGTGATCCTCCTGTTTACAGTTTCACAAGTGCTGGGATTGCAGGCAGGGACCACCACGTCCAGTCTCAATTGCTGTCTCAGCGTGCCCCAGGGAGTGGGGCCCACACTACAAGCCCCGGGACTGAAGCCCCAGAACCTGTACCTGCTTGCAGGCAGTTTAATCTGCTGAGCTATTTGGCCAACCCTATGAGGAAAATTTTCTTCTCTCCAGCATCAGTGCTGCTGTTGATGCCAAACCATGTGATTACAGAACTAAATGCTGAGAGTCATAGCACACAGATACAGTGCACACAGACACTCTAGCATGGACAGGTACTCACGTAGAGGGAGGCCTAGCCACTGAGCTCAGGTGCTCAGCCTGTGTAATATGTGGGCATCTGACCTGACCACGTATTAAGAGTCTGACCTTCATCTTCTTCCAGGGATATCAGGATGGAAACAAAAATGCTTTGAATTGCTGGGATAAGTGAGCGTACTTAATGGGGTGAGTTTTGGAGTCCAACAGAGCTAGTTCGAATGCTGGTTCTCCTGCTTAACTTGTGATTTGATACTGGAAAAATCACTCACCCTACCTGAGCCTAACAATATCAACTTTGCAGAGTTGTGGCTTCAATGAGGTGATGCGTGATGGCACTTGATTTGCAGTAGTAAGTACACATTGCAAACCCTGGAGACAGCCATGATAGCAGTAGATGCAGTATTTGCTGTTACTGTCATTGTCTGTCCTACTTCCCTAAGTAGTAAAGGATGAGGTGGAAACAGGCAGCTCTTCAATTTGTCACCAGTCGAGAAAGAGGGCTTCTTTGGGCTTTCTCTTTTCCCCTTTTCTTTCAAAGATCACTGAATGTCCCCAATCTCCATAGGTTATGCGAAGCCTGCACTATTCTCCACGCCTGCCACTCACCCCAGCAGTACCTGGGACCCCTGACGCTTCATGAGCCTCACTCCAGCACTTGGGATTTTGAAATGGAAATGATGGCTGACTTTATCCGGTACCCTGGCAATCTCAGCCCTCCCAACAGTTCCAGCAGCTTCTAGTCATAACCCTGTGATTTGAGAACAATGAATCCTAATATAATTGAGTTAACTGTATCATTTCTAATGTAAGACAATCTTGATTACAGCCAAAGGGCACCATTAATACGCTGAAGGAATGGCCGAGATTTTAGCATGTGAATGTTGTACAGAAAATAGAACTAATTAGCACTAATTTAATTCGAAGATTAAAGAAAATTCTGCTTTTAATTTTTAATTTAAGACAAACCATTTTACTCCGAACAAAGAAAGAATAATAAGTACATTTTCTTCCATCTGAAAGGCAATTTTTACTTTTGCATTATTACACTAATATGGGACTGTGGGAATCCTGACCCCATTAGAGATCAAATAATCAGCATTTAATTATTGACAGCAAATTAATATTTAATAAAGACACAAGGGTTCTGGTGTATGAAAGAAAGCACCAAGGTTCTGCTGACCCAGAAACTTCCAGAAGGTCCCTTAGCCAGAGCATGCTCTTCTGGGCTGAGGGTAACAGTTGGGATCCCCAAAGAGTTGTGGCAGTTTATTTCCATTCCAGTTACCAAGGCAGGAGCAAGAAGACCGGCGTCTGTGTAGTTGCTCCGCATCGTCTTCCTGCCCCCACCCCCTAATCAAGCACTTAAGCTAAATAATACATCGTATGTCACAACCAAAAAGAGGACAGTCATAATAAAAAAGTAATAAAAGAAGAGGCCAATCCTCCTTTTTATTCTGCAGAAATAATACTGACTTTTCTTTGCTGTGGGACTGCTTGTCAGGGATAATTTCTAACCAAAGAAGACATAATGGATTTACAATGAAACTCTGATGCTTTCCTCAGCCTCACAAAGATCCTGAAAATAAGAGGCATTACATTAGCAGTCCAAAGAAAGCCAAGGAAAAGCTGTTAGCTGATTTCCCGGAGAAAGGCAGAGCTGTGTGCCGACAATGGCCTGTGGATGACCTGGTGTGGGCTCTAACATCCTTTCTACACTCCCCATTTCCAGCAAGAAAACTAGCTGGGTCTTCTGTGGACCTGTTGAGCAGAGTGCAGCTGCCCCAGCATAAAGCCTCCCTAAACCAGAACTTGAGGATGAATTCTTGCCATGAGCTACCTGGCTCATGGCTCAGACCCTCAGATTATTGACCAGGTAGTCACCTTCCACACTGGCCATTTCAGTATGCAAGGCAGATGGAACCTGCACACTGGGAGGTGCCAGGTTAGATTCCTGTACTGAGCTCTGGCAATGAGAAGGAACAGCCTTCAAAGACCACTTGCTCCACATCCCTGACTTCACCCACTTATGTAGTACTCCTGGTCAACACACCATGGACCCTGTGTGTCTCCATTTAAGTGATCCCTAGAATCCTCACTCTTAGCACCTTCAAACCTGAGCTTCTCCATACTCATTAACTTTCCTCCAAATGAAAATGTGATTATACCCCTTTCTTGCCCATTGCCTCAGCCCTTGTCTGTGAGAATGCCCTACGGAGGATGCCAAATCTCCCTCCCATGGACAGAGGGCAGGAAGAGGCTATGACATGTGGTCTGGACATGCAGCTGGTTCTAAGATACATGCAGTGACCATTTCAAGGCCTTTGCATGGAGTCTGTGCATCTTTGTCCACTAGGCAGTTTCTCTGTAAACAGTGTCATTTGTACTAACATAGTGTTATCCAGAGTGCAGAGCACTTGGTCCATGTCTTATTCCTCCACTCACTATAATGAACACTTTTTGGTCCTCATCTCAGCCCAGGAAGTTTATATTTATAATTTCATGGATAAATAATCTGAATCCCATCAAGTTAATTCCAATCTACCATATCCAGTGCAACCCATGGCAAGAAAAAAAGACACTAAAATATATGTAGTTATGGGGAGCCAAGGGGTCCTAAATCTATCCCCAATGATGGCCTTGACTCAGGGATGAACCCAGGTTTTATTCATTCATGAAGGAAGGAGTGGTTTGAGGTTCAGTGACTGTGAGAATGGCAGGAAGTAGTTGAGTGCTATGAGCTGGGCTAGGTAGGAAGCCTGCATTCACCTTTACTATTGGCAGAGAGAAGGATATACAGAGAGGAATCTGCATTACACAATTGTGATAGCATCTAATGTTATGGGCCCAGTGCTTCAACTCTGATGTGTAATCTTTCAAGCCCTAGGAAGGCATAGTGTCTATCTTGAGGCTTGATCTGAGCCCAAAGCATGGAGCACTGGCTGTGCATGCCATCTTGACCTGGCTAACACTCCCACAAGAGCAGCAGGTGGGGGTTCTGAAGAAACACGCCTGCCATCTTCAAAGACTACCACCACGGATGGACTGATATGCATTGCTTAGAGGCAACTGAAGGGAAAAGAAAATATCCTAGCCAGCTCTGTACATATCAGTACATGAAAATAGGGTCAGGTTCAGCCAAAATGGAGATGACTACTCCTCTTTCAAGGAGAGTAGCCCAGGTGGTCTTCCCAAACTTGCTAGCTGGGTGACTTGGCCAAGACATTTCACTTTTCAAAAGCTAATTCTTTCACCTACAAATGGGGATATTATAGATAGATTTGGTGCTTTGAACCAAGTAAAATGATGTCATGTAAGTATTTGCATATCAGCAAAGACTCCAAGATAGCATTCTGCAAACCAAAGGCAAAACTTGATTGGCATATGTACAAATGGTACTTTCTTAGGAGACTTTGTAGACTGTGTTTCATTGGGAAATGGTTTTCTCTCAATCATCCAGTTCTGGACTTCTGCCTCTAGGCACTAATGTCATAACAAAATGTTGGTTTGAGTCCAAGTCCACATTAACCTACTGGGTAATTAAAAAGAGTCCTTCTGCATGTCATAGATGGGGTCAGACTCAAAGGTGGCAACATCCATGTCAAATTATTCCACTAAAACAACCCTCAGGCCATACTCCAGACTAAATAATTCATACAGGAAACATGTACAGCTTAAGACTGCTGCAGCCCAAGTATCATGGGCAAGAGGGTTCTAGGGTGAAGCTATACCACGTATTAGGAATGGGAATTGACCTAAAACAGTAATCACTCTCAAGAATGAACTGTAAGCAATAGTGCACATTCTCAGAGTAGGGGAACCTGGTGACAGGAAACAAAGCCAAACTCTACCCACAGTTGGATCCTCCACAAAGGACCTAACTTCCTGTGAGGCCAGGGTTAGGTCAGAGATAGCGAACAAGCCTAGAGTCACTGGCAGAGTCAGTGATGCTAGTCAGATGATAGATAATACAAACAGATAAATGTTACAGTTTACAATATTTTCATGAGGGTTCTCTCTTATAAAATCTAACATAACCACACAGTGGTGTGTTGGTTTGGTGCAGAGAACAGAAGATCTGTGTCAGATGGAAATGTTACATCACTCCATTGACTTCTGTGAGAGGAACACTGTGTTTAGGTGTATTGTGATCAGCAGCGGAATGAATGACGGTGTTGGCAGAGCAGAAGACAGATGTTCTGCAGGAAAAGTGGCTGTCAGAAGGGTGAATCAGAAATGGATATGTAACATGCAGCTCTCCTACTACATGCCAGAGAAAGCTTCCCTGAAAGGGGGAAAGGAAAGTGATGTGGAACTGCATTCTGCTTGGGCTTCATGTCTTGATGAATGGGCACCAAGAATCCACCCCATCATCAAGCCCAATAGCTCAGGCCATCCGCAGCACCTCTCTTCTGCATTCTTTTCCATATGCAGTCATCAGCCCAGCATGGATTCTTTTACACAGCATCATCACTTTCCCTTCTTCTAAACTCAATTCTAATATATGAACCAGAAATCCTCGTCTTTTACTTTAATTTTTTTCAATAGCCCCTTCATTGGACTCACAACTGCTAGTCTTGCCTCTTTGAGAACACTCTCTATAAAGGTCAGTCTTGTTCTTGAACTGATGGCCATGCAGTGTTTGGGTGGGGAGAGGGGGCCACCTTGTATGTGGTGCTGATAGCTGCTGGCTCATCTAAAGCCTGCAGTACACCTGGAGAATTCATCTACCTAGACAGAAAGGTTGGATGATGTTGTCCCAATTAATGAACTTACAAGACCTCAGTTGTTTCATTTTTAGAAGACAAGATTCTAACAATTATTCTAAAATGATTGTACTTTTGCTCCACCTCAAAGGGT
Source organism: Octodon degus (assembly GCF_000260255.1). Taxonomy (NCBI): domain Eukaryota; kingdom Metazoa; phylum Chordata; class Mammalia; order Rodentia; family Octodontidae; genus Octodon; species Octodon degus. The sequence goes on along the minus strand of NW_004524643.1, from coordinate 8,350,994 downwards.
TTGGACTTTATTCTTTCTGAGAATACTCTTAACTCTGAGGCTTTGTATCTTAGAACCCCCTTGACATATTCTGTACAGGATCCAATAACAAAGTGTTAAGAGAAAATAGAATCACATCAAGAGAATCCTAAGTGTTTATTCCTAAGGGGAGGAATCAGCCCCTGGAGACCTTGCCATCACCAGCCAATAAAGTGTTGACCCACAAAGAACAATCAGAAAGAGCTCCACATTATCCCTGGACCACTGTCTCCAATCGCACATCTTCTATGAGGTTATGATTGTATCTGGGATAAGCCATGGTCTGAAAACGTCAAGTTGAAAACAGAAAACTACCAGGCTTTGCTCACCCCTGCTACAGAAGCTGAAAGAGTATGTTAGGCATTATGCTAAATTGCCCCACACATCACATTATTTTTCCTTATAACAACCCCATGAAGTAGCCCTTACAATCTAACTTTCTAATAGTGAGAAAACTATAGCCAAACAAAGATCAGGGCTTGGAAAATGCCAAGTAATTTTTGAAAGCAAGGATTCAGACTTCAAACCTATTGAACCCCTAAGCAAATTTGTATTCTTTCTCTTACCCAAGAAATTCTTAAATTGTTTTTTATTTTCTTTTTAAAAAATTTTATTGTTGTAGTATTTGGCAGCCCAAGATTCTATGCAGACAAAATGCTTTATCTTATCATCACTTTATGAAATTGCCAAGAGCATAGCTGCACCAGTGGCCCTGGCTGCCTGACACCATAGCCAGGACCTCAGGAGCCAGTTCCGGGGTGGTTGCTGCTCTGCTCTCAATGGGCTTCTTTTGGGTCCCTTCCCTGAGATCTCTTTTATCTCAACCTGTCCTCTTCTCAGTTGCCCAATTACTTTTCCTCAGTGTGATCAGAGCAGTGGTCCCTGCTCAGAGCAGATGTCCTTTGTCTGTCTCATGCAGAGCTAGAGCCTAGGCCTGGCCTCTAGGCTCCAACACAAGCCTCAGCAACAAGGTACAGTTTTGTCCAAGTCTAAGCTGGAAGATGACCCAACTACTGCATGCCTCACACTCCCAGAGTCCCTGTCCTGCTAATTTTCCTCAGGACGTTTTCTTTGCACCCTCCCATCCTCATCTGAAAAGCCAAGTCATCCAGAGCACTTTATGGAGAAACTCCCCAGCCTGGGGCAGCTTCCCCTGGAGGTTCCTATCACTTCCTATGTCTCTCATGATTCTTGGACTTGTAGCGCAGTTATTCACGAGCCTAGTGTACCCCTCTCTTGGGGATTGAGAATTATCACTCTGTTCCCCACTGTACCCAACAGCATGCCTTATCACATTTTAGGTGAATATCTGTCAAATTGTACAGTAATTAGTTTAGTGGCAGGACAGAAGAGAACTCTCCCACAAATTGTAAACTAAGTAATGTCACAGCCCTCCATCCCATTGGTATCTTTCTTTTCTGGTTTGCCCTTAGCAGATCCCTGAAGGGAAAAAAGGGAGATGAAACAGAACTAAAAGCTTGAAACTGGTAAGCCTTTCTCCACCCTCCCCAAGAAAGGTACCATTTCGCCATCCAGCCCCCAGTGAAGGGACACACCTTCTCCCTACACACTGAGCCTGAGCAGGTGGAGCCGATGAGCCCAGTCAGGCCACCTCTGCAAGGCAGTCACCCTTGCTCCAGCCAATGGGTGAAGAGGTCCTAGGTGTCAGCTCCTGTCATCCTGTGCCTAGGAATGCAGCTCTCACTTTCACACCTGCTGGGTCACCTGAGCCATGCGACTGCCTTGTCATCCTCTTAACAGCTCCATATCCCTAAAGAAAGTGCCCTTTTCCCACATCATTCTTTCTTCTTGATCAGAGATTAGGAAAGGGGGGGCTTTAATAAAAGAAGCTTTAAATAACTAGGCATAATGGGGCCCAGAAATTCCCTTGGTAGATGATGTCCTCTTGTCTCTTTCTCTCTCTCTCTTCCTCTCCTTTCTTTTCCTCTTTTTTATTTTTATTTTAATGTAGTTAGTAAGGGTCTACAGGGTCTCACTACACAGATTGGACTCCTAGTGATCCTTCCTGTTTTTCAGCCTCCAAAATGCTGGGATTACAGGCATGTGCCACCATACCCAGTCTCAATCACCATTGCCCCAGGTGTGGGGCCGGTAAAGCAGGCTGGGGATCGAATCCTGGCCTCTGTATCTACCTTAGCAGGTGCTTTAATCTGCTGAACTATCTGGCCAGCCTTTTTCCTTTCCTCTTCCACCTCATTTTTTATCCTTTCCTTCCTCCTCCATCTCCATCTCCCTCTCTCCTTCTCCCAGTCTCTGCCTCTCTCCATCTGTCTCTGTCTCTGTCTCTGTTTGTCTCACTCTCTGTGTCTCTCTGTCTCTGTCTGTCCATCTGTCTCTCTCTGTCTCTCTGTCACTCCTTGTCTGTCTGTCTGTCTGTCTCTCTCCCCCTGCTTATCTGGTTATTCATCTCTGCTCAGATCTGCTCTAACTACTGCACTGTGGCTTTCTCTAGTATCACAAACCCATTCTCCCTTCACCCATCCCAAAGACAGATGACCTTGCCCTTGTTAGGCATGGCACCAGCTATCTCACCCTGACCTCATGTGCCCTTTTAGCTTTAGACATCATTGCCCAATAATTAATCTCTTTCCTTCAGTACAGTCTCATAGTAGAGACTCACGCTGGATTGATGACTGCATACATTGATTACTCCTGGATCAATCATTCACCTCTTGCCTGATGGTACATTGATGGATGTCCAGGCTCACCCCTTTAGCAGATATTTGGCAGGTGATAATTTCAAAGATCTTAAGCTATTTGAGATACTGTAGAACTCTCCTATGACACAGACTGAAAGAAAATAGAAGGAAGACATGGAAGTTAGAAGGGAGAGGAAATAAAACCAAAACTAAAACTGACCCTCAGTTTGTGTCAAGCACGAGTTAGGTTCTCAGATTTAAAGCATCCAGCTTAGTCTATAATAACTACTCAAGGTATCTATTACAAGTTCCTCTTTCCATATACAAGGATTCAATCTCAGCAAAGTGAACTGAAGTCCAGAGTCATCCTGCAGTTAGTGACAAGACAGTGATTTCAACCAGAGGGTACCCGACCCTAGAGCTCCGATTTTACATAAGTTTTAACAGAGGTGGACAGTCTGTGTAATATAGTTAAAGAAATAACATTTGAAAAAAACAGTTTTGTTTAAAACAATCAAAACAAAAGAGTGATTATTGAAGAATGTTAATTGATATCTCACCGCACTGGTTACTTCCGCTTGATGGTTTAATTATTAGTAGCTCAGTGGGTTTCATTAGGGACCTATTGTGCTGCTGTTGGCAAAACAACACTGGCATCTCATGTTCAATAATTAAAAGCAGAAAAAAACAAACATTCTCTTTGGAGCCCTGTATTTATAAATAGCAGTGGTATGTGATTCCTTCAATCAATAACTAGGCTATCTTCCCTGTCTTGGATAATGGACACAGCAAGCCCTCTTGTCCCTTAATTCCCCCGTTCAGCTATGGACTTACATGAGGTCATGAGGCAGAAACTGCCCTCTCTAGGAAGCCCTCCCATCCTGGACACTGACTTCAGCCATGGGACTGATTAGAAGCAATGTTCTAAGAAAGGCAAAAGCCCAACTGTTGTATTAAAATGAGCACAAATTATAAATCGAACATATGTGAAAGAATTGAAAAAGATGTTATAACCTGTTCAAGGGACAATTAAGGAGCCACAAACTTATTTAGAGGGAAGGAAAATAGATACGAATATAAAAATTGATGTGGAAGTGTTTCTTTTGCTTTTGTTTTGGTTTCTGTTTTTGTGGAGGGAGTAGAGAGGGGAGAGTCAATTAAACCTTGGCTGGACAGAACGTATTTGCATCTGTATAGACAAGAATTATTTTGCATTGCTCTCTCACTCATATACAACTCACAGCATAAACAGCTCAAGAACAACAATGGAAGGCTAAAATCAGATTAACTTCAAGATTGTGCTCTCAACAATGCATAGTTTTCCATTGGATGCATCCAGTAATCTTCCTTGCTTGTTGCAAATGCTGTACATAGAAGAGTAAAACTGCGTGTGTCTTAGGGTCAAATCTAAGCTCAGCTGAACTCTACTGCTCATTTGTCTTGAGTTTTCTTAGATGAGAAACCAATTTCGCTGAACCTCACTTTTTTATCTTCAGTTAGGATCAAAGTATACACTAACTGGCCAAAGATGAAGGTCAAGTTAATAACATAGTACTTGACCCTGAGTGGTACTTGAAATACGGGCATGCCCATAGGCCTTTCCCCCAGCTCAGTAGCCTTACGACTCCAGGAAGAAATCTCCACTTGGTGAGTAGCAGGACAGTTGGGTTAATGGAGTGAACACTGGACACTCCAGGGTCTGTGTGTGTCTCCACCTCTTGACAAATGGGGCAGAACTATCACATCACAATGCAGTGTCTTCTTCAGCCTGAGACCTGAGCTGAAGTTGACAAGTTAATATGTAATCAAATAGTATCAGAGACTCTGATTTTGGACAGAAAGAAGGTTCAGAGGCAGAAAAAGAATCAGTATATCTGTTGGAGACCTTCCATGGCCTTCCATCCTCAAAACTGATATATAAAGGAGTCTGGCTTAGCATAGAGGAATAGGAGAATGGAAATACAAGGCAATCTTTCACTTCTGTTTGGGAGAACAGGAAGCAAGGATGAAATTATTTACAGCTATTATTTCATTCAATGAGCATGCATTGATCAACTATTATATGACTACACTCAGAGGTCATTGCGGGAGGTAGTATAGCAAGTGGTTCCAATCACAGGTCTTAGACTCAGGCTAATAATGAAATCCTAACACTGCCAGTGATTAGCCATTGATCTCTGAAGAGCTCATTCACCTTCAGCCTCCAGTTCCTCACTGAGCAAAATAAAATAATGATGAGAACTTATCTCGAGTGTCATTTATCTCAAGAGTAATGAGAGAAACTTTGAATGACTAACCAAACAGGTGAACATTACATAAACAAAGCACTAAACTAAACAAAGTACAAAAGGACATGTGTCTTCCACATTGGTCTGTGTTTATACTTATTTGGGAGTGTTTACCAATGAAGGTGATAGATTTTAAATAGAAGGTAAGGAGCCATAAGAGGAGGGCTACCTTCCCCATCTATGCAGTTCCTCAGCAGCCCACGTCCAGTGAGTTGTCCTACTGTGAATATATTATGTTCCTCTACCGAGGGGGCCATGACCACATGTGCTGTCAGAGCATTCTCATCCATCTATGCCCTAGAAGGGAACATGGGGGCTTCTGGCTGTATCTTCCTTCTTCTACAATCCCAGAATGGGCTAAAGTCCATGGTTTACCCACAAGGGTAACACAGTGTTAATTGCCAGTGTCCATGTGTGGACTTCATGCCATTGTCTCCTTGAAAGAATCCTACTTTATCCTCACTCTCCTCCACCACCACCATGAAGATGCACCCTTTCAAGATAACTTCTAACTAGGGTTTTCTGTATTCTGTTCTCAGTACTAGGGGCTGAAAGAAGGAAGGACCTCTTCTTGCCCTGTGTACCTTCCAGGTGAATCATTTCTCTTTCCTTCTGGAACTCCTCCTGTAGGCTTTCTTCTTCTACTTACATCTTGTACCCCTATCCTACTGCTTCATGAATCCTGATGAGTTATTGTTTAACACAGAACCACTGACCATTGTGTCACCCTACACTGGAGCATCCATTGCCCACTCTCTCTTAGGATACCAGAGGTCAAGTCCCATGTGACCTAGAATAGGCATGTGGGTGATTCCTTGGATACCACTGCTTTACCATGTTGCAAGTGTCCTGAACTCTTCCTCTGCTTGCCTATGATCTCAGACCCTCAAATGTCAACGTAAAGTGTGTTCTCCTCACTCTGTAAGCACTGTGCATATAGTGAAGATTTTCTACTTGGAGAGTGGCTCAATCCAAACAGATTGTTAGATGTATCTGCAAAAGAGGCTTATTTTAATAAAAAAGAAAATTACATACAGGAAAGGAATAAGAAAGTTCTAAATGGGTAAAGGGAGTTTGCTCTTTTAGGATGGGTATACTAAATGAAATTTACACAAAATATGTTGTCTCTGATTTGAAATTGGGAAGCATTTTTGGACATAGGTAAGTATGACTTTTTATTTTTATACACGTGATCAAACCTGCCCAGAGATACAATGATAACACAGTGAGCCATTTTCCAGTACCAACAAAACTAGGGAAAATAATAGAAAACCCAGCATGAACACTTCACCAGGGCCACTACCTAGAAACAAGTCCAAAAGGCCAGAGGACTTGCCATTCTTCCTGAGCCGTGGGTTGTTCCTCTCCCCTCGCTGCCCAGCCCCGGGGTGTCTATGGATGAGTGATAAGCCAAGAAAGCTAACATCAGATTGAGCATGATGGAGTGTGTGTATCCCTTCTTGAGACTGTTTATCACTCACAGTGAGTGTTTTATAGCCCTGCATAAAGGTTGCCATAAAACAATATTTTAAGGCGCTCAAGGCCATATTTCATCCATTAATGTCCTCTTGCCCCAAGAGGCAAAACAAACTAGCGGGTGGCTCGGGATTAACATCTTTATTACAGATGACCTCACTATTGTGTTCTCTATAAAGAAAAAATATTACAAAGTATTAACACACTTTAACTATTAAATTAATACAGATTTACAGCTCATATCCGGATCTAAATTTCTTAGCTTGTAGGGTCATTATTTTTCTGTGACTTTTTTTTTGACAACGTTGCTAATGGGGACCAGAGCAAAATTGATATGAACCGTGATGGTGGATGCATGAATCCAGAGTGGAGGCAGGCTGCGTCCCCACATAAATCACTCTGAGGGCAGTTTTGCACTAGAACTTGCACAAGTATTTTCAGTGTTTAAGCAATAGCTACAAAGGATATTTAGCTGAGAAGATGTAAGTACTAAGATTCCAATATTTACTTTGTTCTGACAAATGGCAAAAATATGAAGAACAAGCTTTAATTACTTGGAGAGGTTTAGCCTCGCTCTCACACTCTCTCTCTCTCTCTCTCTCTCTCTCTCTCTCTCTCTCTCTCTCTCTGTCATGTTCCTCTCTTCCTCCCTCCCTCTTTCCTAAGTACCTGTTACCCATTATTTACTTTATCTTGATGTGCTGCTATTGAGGGCTATGTGCATGTATTCTATGGAATGACTGCCTTTCTAGGGTTCTGAATGACTGCGTGTTCTGCTCATTACTCAAATGAGAAACAAAATATCTTTTATATTATCACCTTTCATAATATTAATGGGCAACAAGTAGTCCAAGTCCCAAACTTTGATAAAGCCAGATTGTGAAGCAGAGCTCAAGACTAAGAAAGAATACCGCCTTTCTCACTCCTTCCAAGTTTAAAATCTGGGGGATCCTGTCATTCACACATTAAGGAGTGAAAGTGACAAGTAGCTTGCATACCAGTCAACTGATTGTGCCACAGGAAGAAGCTCAAGGAAAGCAAGAGGTCAAGAGGGCATCTGCATGAGCTACAATAACCTTGAACCCAGAAACGCGTCCATGGAGCAATATGACCCCACATATGAGGTTCTTGCACCATGTATGTGTCCAAAACTTCTCCATTGAGGGAAGAATGTGAGTATGGAAGGTACTAAGAGGTAAAAATGACTCCTCTAAAACCATGGAGTTGGGGGAGAGAAGGAGGGTCCTGGAAGGAAAATTCTGTGTTTCCTCTGGATACATGAAAAAAAAAAAAAAAAAAAAAGATTCTAGAAGGTGAAAAGTAGAGCCTTCTTATTGCAAAGGCTTTGAGTCAATCTGGCACCATCAAATCCAAGCTCCATGCACCATTTGGAGGGAGACAATAACATAACATGTGGCCCCTGGAAATGCATAAATCCTGCCTTGGCTCTTTGCAAAGCCCTGAGGAAATACATGGCCATCAAATAACCACAAAGCATCCTAATTTGAGAGCAAATCTACTCATAGATGTTATCAGTGGCCATGACTCCAAACTCTAGCTGAATTCCACTTAAGTAGATCTCAGAATCCCACTGACTTACCCAGAGGTAAATGTAGTTGCATGCATGTCATAAGGAGGCCAGAAAGGGTATGCATCTTAGAGAAAGGGACTTCCTTGGGTCTCATTACAAGACAAGAAAGCCTTTTACAATTACCATCCCTGGGAAACAAATACAGTAGTACTTTAAAAATGGCATATAAGATGGAAGCAGGATTGTTTAGCCAAGAACTGATAGAGAGGAAATAAAATATTGAATATAGGAATGAGTCTCTAAGAAGCAATGAGATTCTCTTCAACTCTAACTCTATCCTTAACAGTAGCTGCTGTCTAGAAACCTAGTCCTCAACCTCAACATCAACAGCCCCAGCTCACATACACCTTCTCACCACCCTATGAGATCTACAACCCCTCTCTTCTCCTCCCCTTGTCCATCCCCATAATGAGAAACCATGAGAAGGTTTTGCTTCCTGCACCTAGAAGGGATTGCTCCAGCCAACACTCCACCATCCCCCCAAGAGTCTCATCAGAAGAGGGGAAAGATGCATGTCCCTAACATGTCCTGATAGCTTTGGCCAACACTATTAGGAAGTCTCCTAAAAAATAAATGAAATCAAGAAAAAGAAATCTTAATAAGGAACAATGTAGTAATAGGGAAAATCACTGGCCCTGGTTTTTCTTAATCTCACCTATGAACTTAATCCTCCCCAAATTGAGATAGCTCTTTTCTCTTCTCCCTCTGATACATGGATGCTCACTGTCCTATAGTCAGCAGCCAGTCTAATGGGTATTGGTATGGGCATTGATGTGCACACTCTGTGTATAAGCATGTGCTGACCTGGGTCTCCTGTTCACACATGAGTAATCACATGCATGTAGTTGTAGGCTTGCAGGAACTCAGTAAACATATATGCACTCATGTGTATCTATGGTTAATATGCATAGGGCATCCTGGTATTTTTGTGCCCATCTTGCACATGATTCCACATGTCTTCATATCCGGGTGTACAGAGTGTGATCTGGGAAGCATGTCACATGTGTGTACAAGTGCACATATGAGTTGTGTGTCTGTGTGGTTGTATAAGTCTGGGTCCTTAAGCCCTACCACGCACCAGGCTGTTTGCAGCCAATGTTGAGCTGCTAATGATTTTAATGAGAGTGCCTTCTGGATTCATATTTTTTTCATAAAATACATCACACTAAAACCAAATCAATGAGAAACATTAATTAGGGCCTTTGTAGATGCCTTCTGTGGTGGTGTTTTTCTTTTGAGAAGCACCAGACGAAGAATGCTGGGCTTTATTTAAGCTAAGTTGTTTGACATTTAGATGAGAGAAAAAAGGGGAAGAAACTAGCCAGCCCAGGAACCATTTTTGACAGCTCTTTGTCATGCAAGGGAGAAAAAAGGCGCCGGCTGTGAGAGTCTACTTTGAAGCCCTGGAAATTTGTAATGAAAAATTTAAGATACAAGAGAGGCAGAAAGATGAGCTATTCACGGGGCTCTGCATATATTAACACTTGTAATGCAAACTAAAGGTTTCTATGTGTTTTTATAATTTGGCCGCTAATAAATATCTTCCAGAAGTACTTTGATTTTCTAAGCTTGGGTATAGAGTTCGAATCCATTAAAAAGTAAAGGAAACAATTGGCATTAGACTCCGGTCTGTGATTAGGGGACCATGCCCATCAATTATTACAGACAGACCACTGACTGATTTCAAAGCATGCTGCAAGCCCTGCAAGCTTGAAGGAAAACATGCATTTGTGGACAACTCTTCCGCTGTGGCTGCCCTCCAAGCCACCCTCCAGGCCAAACCATCCCAAGCGCTGGACCTTCCTCTTCCTTGACCTCCTGAACCTAATTATTCATAGGTCCCCAGATGTCAGGGGTCACTGAGGAAGTTCCTCAAAATCACCTGATTCACTACTGAAAGGGCAGAGTTTTGGTGAAATCAAAACAACTTTCGCCAAACTGTGAATAGATACAGGGACAAAACAATTCCATTCATACATTCTGTCCTTAGAGGCCTTAGCCAGTCTCCTCCTGCCCAGATCCCTTAATGAACTGATCCTACTGCCACAGTCAGCTCCAGGTGTGTTTGCGTCCTCTCTTTCTTCTTTCCTCTTTTTCCGCTTATCCCACAGGTCTGAAACTTCCAGTCCCTGGTTAACAACATCTTAAAACTACTTCAGCAGAGAACAAACACGTGGCACTTGGCTAGATGTATGGTTTTTACTTCATTGTGTGATTTAGGATGCGGCTCCTAATCCTTCTAATCCTCAGCCTCATTTGTATAAAGTGAGAGTACAAGCTGGGGAGATAGCTCAGCGATCTAAGCACCTGCCTGGCAAGCCCAAAGACCTGGGTTCGATCCCCAGTGCTACATGCCACGCTGGCCCTGCCCCAGGCCTGCCAAGCTGACCACCACAACTGAGCGTGGTGGATGCCTTTAATTCCAGTGCTGGGGAGGCTGAAACAGGAGGATTGCTATGAGTCTGAGCTGTGTAGCAGACAGTGTACCAAATACATGTAAAACAATTAAAATGAGAGTATAAGTACCTGCCTCATGATCACAGTGGGGATTAGAATCAGCACCTTTAAACTTCCTAGTATATAGCAGACATGCACACGTGCCCACTCAAACGCAAAACAGTAGCAGGATTCCCTGGAACTCGGCCTTGTCTTGAGAAGACTACTCTCCGTGTGGCCCCGAGGATTTCAGTCTTTCTTCCATCTGAGCTCCCCAGGAGGCCAGGTGGTACTCTGAACATTCCTCTAGCATCTTATAGACTCTTCTAAGTGATCATTCCATGAGCTTCCTGCACCGCCCTTGTTACATTGGCGCTTGTGCCCATCACACTAGGCTTTTGTCCTTCTCCTGATTCCCATCACCCTTCAGATGCTTTGGCTCCGGGATCATCTAAGTCACTCCTGTGTCCCCGTGGTTCTGTTGATGGTGCCCAGAACCTCACAGCATCTTGCTCTTCTCAGTTACCTTTCTTATTTGTTTAGTTTTGATACCAGGAATAAAACTCAAAACCTTGTGCTTGCCAGGAAGATGCTGTGCTACTGAGGTATATCCCCAACTCAGTTACCTTTAAGGTACTGGCAGTCCTTAAAATCTCTAGCCTTCTCATGTCCACTGCTCCTGTGACTGCAATTATATAAGCTGCAATTGTTCTCTGCCCTTAAAACTGCCTCAAGGACCACATCTCAGTTTTTTGTTCCAATCCCCTGCTCTTGCGTGTTCCCATGTTACATCGGCTCTGCTTTCTCCCTGCTCAACAGGAGCCACGTCGAGCTAAGCAGGGCCAGTTGCCCAGCACGATGTTATTCCTCACAGCATTAAGAAATCAGAGTTGAGGGCCGGCGAGATAGCTCAGTGGACTAAGTGTCTGCTTAGGTAAGCACAGGGGCAGGGGTTCAATCCCTGACACCACATACCACATCGGCCCTGCCCATGGGTGCACTGAGCTGGCCACCAAGTCCAGGCATGGTAGCACATGTCTGTAATCCCTGTGCTGAGGAGGCTGAAAACAGGAAGATCACTGTGAGTTCAAGCTGGGTAGTGAGACCCTGCACACACACGAAAGAACGAACGAACGAGCGAGCGAGTGAGAAATCAGTGTTGCTGTTCCAATTTTTCAATACAAAGCTGCTTATAAAGGTACTAAATTAAATCTATTCCAAGTATTTCTGAGCCTGTATTTCATTTCCCAACCCCTATATCTGATGCTTCCCATAGCGCTTTCTTCTGCAGCCTCACCCTTGTAAAGGAGCATCTTCCACAGTATCTGTGCCTGCGCTACAAGCCATGACTTGCTGAGAAATTCTCCAAATGAAATTCTTCAATATCTTCTATGCCAGATTCATTTACAGGATGATGCAGCAGCTTTAAATGATGTCCCTTGTGAGGCTTTACAGTGCCATCTGACTCATCAAGGGAAGAACAGATCATAACTGGTCAAAAAAAAAAAATAGGCCTTGTCCAAAGGGGGCAGTAGGGGTGAAGGCTGCACCTACCAAAACCTGCCTGGCATCTTACAGCAGTGCAAGCAGCGTACTTATATGCTAAAGAGAAGTATCGGCTTTAAGAACTCCAGTGAAACTTCCAAAACCTCCTACCGGGTAGGAAACCACTTCCTTTGGCAGTCCTTTGCTCTTCTGAACACCATTATGATAGTCTGGCTATGAAGAAGCACATGTCAACCTCCAATTCCAAGCGCTAACTGACCACAAACTTCTATCCTTAACATTGAACAACTCCTTTTATTAAATTCCCCACAAAGTTCACTTTTTTCCTTTCAGCCAACGAGACTGTTACTGTACCTGAAGGCCAGTGACACAGTCCCCTCCGCTTCTTCAAATTCCATTTTAATAAAACACATGCTAATCAGCACCTGCCTCTGTCTTTCCTCTTCTACTCTGTAAGACTTCCTCTTCCCTCCTAATATTAACTCTATAGTGAAATGAAAGTGACCATAAATGAATTCCTTTGCCACAGCTTACAAATGAACAACCTGGACACATGTTTACCTCAGATTTAGTTTTGCGTTTGACAATGAATAAGAAATGTGTGCTTAAGCAACCCCAGACAAAGTGACAAGTGACTTTTGGCAGTTGAAGGATGCAGAGAATCACTGTTGTCCTGGAGACAATATCAGTATGCCTAGAAACACCAGACCGGTGGGCTAGGCCTGCTCCAAATCCTCGTGAGAAAGGGCAGGTGAAGTCCTCAGGAAGCCTCCCTCATTGCCTAAGTTCAAAGTGCTGACATTGAGAGAAGATCCAAACTATGAACTTAAGAAGCCTCCTTTCTCTAGTCTACATGTTTCACTTAAAAAAAAAAAAAACAAATAAAGCCAACAACCAAAACAATAACAAAAAAAAATTGAAGCCAGGCCTGGTGGCACATATCTATTATCCCAGTATTCTATGAGGCTAAGGCAGGAGGATCACAGCTCAGCAACTTAGCAACTTAGTGAGACTATGTCTCAAAATAAAATACTAAAAAGAGCTGGAGATGCACGACAGTGTGAGGGTCCAGGGTTCAGTCCCCAGTACCCCACCACCCACTAAAAATGTTAAAGGATCTCAGGGGACAGAGGCCACAGGGTGTGATTTTGCCTGGGATCTGAGTTGTACACCCCCCCCCCCCGCCGCCGTAGCTCTGGCTACACTGACACTGGGTGCCCAGTAGCTTCATCCCTCAGGCCTAAGCATCACTTCCTGGTACTCCTGATCTGGCTAACAATGCAGTAGTCAGCAATTCCTAACTTCTATTTATATTTGGGATCAGAGATTTCTTAATGCAGGGAATTTCCTACTGCATTTTAGGATTTTTTAGGTCTCTACTTCCTAGATGCCAATGACATAGGCCTTAGGTTGGGGCAAAAAATGCCTCCAGACATTGTCATTTGTCCCTTTCTCATTGCAGTTGATAACAGCTTTGACTGCTAATCCACTAAGAAATTGGGAGAAAATAGTGCAAATAAACATACTTTGTAAAATTGCATAGAATAACTTTGGTTGGTTCAATAGAAGCCAAACATCAAAAATCTAAGTTCCAGCCTCACAATCCTACATCCCCAAGGGATGCCCATCTCTGCTGAAGACCAGTAGATACACGGATTCTCTCTCTATGCTAAATTATTAGCATATCCTACATTATTTCTAAAAATGGACAATATCAAATTATAGGCACATTTGATTTTCCATAAGAACCAATGTTGGAGTCCAGGCAAAGTTCTCTTTAACCATAGTTATGGAGTGGAAGGCAAGAGAGAAATTATCAAAGGAGATAAACTGGGAATCATGGAATCAGTCAAAGACCTGGAAACACAAGGGTAGCAATGCATTTGAACTGGAACTTAAAGAGAGTCTGACAAAATAACTAGGGATATGAATAATTCTTGTTCTTTAACAAGAACCAGAAAGGTCAGGGCTGAGGAATCAACCAGAAGCAGGCAGTGAAAAGTGACCTGGGATATCTGAAAACAAAATGATAACATGCCTGTGGATAGTGGGTCTGCAGTATCTGAAAAGCTCACTTCTGAAAGGGGGCAGGTTTACTTAAAAGACCAGAGGAAAGACATACTCAACCTCAATTCCTAAGCTATGAACTCAGCTTCTGGATCTACTTTATGATCCTGGCCAAGATGAGGACAGATATCTTGTCTGTTTCCTCTAAATATATCCTCTAGTCCTCTGAATATGTTCTCCAGTCCTAAATGCGGTGCTTGACCAAGAACAATCACTAGTCTCATGTGTGTGTATCTGAGTCTGTGACCCCTGGGATTCCCTCATCTGCACCATACAGCCTGACAGTGGTCCTGTGTGCAAAGGGCTCCCAAGGGCCCCTGTCCAACTGCAGGCTCTCACATTCTGCTAGCTCCTTTGTCAGAAGTGAGAATCTTCCCACAAAACATGCAGTTTAAACAGGGTCCCAGGTGCCTACACACTCATCAGTTCCCAAGGCTGCTAGTAGGAGGGCAAGAAATAGAAACTTTAGAGGATAAAGCTTCTTATTCCACAAACTGGACAGACTTTCACCCAATGCATGTGATAGCCACCTTGCCATCCTCTCAGAGGCAGATATTAGGATCCTGGATGGCTCATGATGCTAGGCACAGAGGCCCCAGTGCACAGTTCCAGCTCCTCTTTTGTGAGACGTATACCTGGGTCCATGGTACCACTTAACACCATTTCCTGAAAATAATCATTTCATGTACCAGAATCCTCTAAGAAGCCTGGGAACACACTACCTCAGCCTTTCAGGGTGTGTGCACATTGTTCAGAGACCACTGCTGCAGAAATCCCCTCTCCAGGTCTTCTCCTAGCCAGGCAATAAGGGTCATAGCCCAGCCTTCTCTACACAGCCTTTGGTCTGGCAGATGAGCTTACCGGATGAGGGCCAGAAACCATACAAATAGTGTGTCCCTGCAAAAAGATTATAGTCTGGAAGGAAAAGTTTTTAAAATCTCATTTATATTGATCTGAAGCATACAGGAATCAGTGGAATGGCCCTGAAAAGAAGCATCCCTGGCTTGCTGACAGGAATGAACCGCAGTGAGGTGGAGGTTGGTGAAAGCAAGACAAAGAAGGGAACAGAGAATCTACCTAAGACATCTACGCCTTATAAGCAGACTCTCATCAGCTGAGCTAGATGCTTCCTCACAGTTACATCCTATGGGTAAGACATTCCCCACTCCATTCCCACTTTGCTCCTTCCATTTGTGATGACTGGCACAATTCTAGGAAGGATGTTGTGGCAATGTTGGTTAAGTAGCTCCATCTCTAGCTCTTCATTTGAAGCTGAGTTCTTAATTATGCACCATTGCCTGGACATAAATACATTTATGTATATTAATTTTTGCTCCACTTAGCAGAGTGGTCACTTAATTAAATGTCTTCAGTTGTTTGATTGGGAAAAAAAATAGCCCAATGCTCCTCCCACAGCATCTCTCCCTCCCACTCAGCTCCCCTGTTGTGCTGCGAATTTAAACATACTATTTGTTGCTTTCCATTCCATTCATTTGTAACCCCAATGCCACTGCATTTGTAGGACCTGATATTAAAAAGTAATATCCAAGACTAAAGTCACTAGACTGTTTAGTAGATTTTTAAATTGAAACCAAAATTATACAGATTTTTCATTCTGATAATTCCACCAATTCACTAATTCTTTAATCTTTACAGGTCATTGAACAGTTCCACATTAATGAGATGTAGTTAAGAACAAATTTTACACTTTTTCCTTTTTTTCTTGAAAAATGTTTCCTATCATTTGTAAATTAGAAAGAACTTGTTCCATTTATGGTCCATTTATTTAAAATAATCGAATGCATGGGATCTGACTGAACACTGTGTGTAATGATGCTTTTAAACAAATTACCATTTATTTATAAGCAAGAAATAGACTTTTAAAAAGCACCCAGACTTGGTTGCATTATTAATGGTTTCTCTCCAGGTCCAACAGCTCTGGAGTGTATGTGCACGGTACTGGGGTGCATGTGTACACACAGACAGAGACAGACAGACAGACAGACAGACAGACAGACAGACACACACACACACACACACACACACACAGATTGAATTCCAGTGGGAAGATGGTGGGTTTAGGAGTAAAATATTTCAAAAGACTTCTAAGAAAGCAGCACAGTTTTCCATTTCAGAAAATTTTAACTGTTGCTGAAATTCCAGGTATGCTGATCCACTCATGCCAACTTTTCACTGCAAACGCACAGCCACTGCCACCACGCTCACACAGCTAAGAGCAGAGGCATCTCCCATCCAGTCTGCTTTTAGGGTGTCAGGCTGAAGATACAGAGCAAACAGAGAAAGCCTTCATCCTAGCTCAGGCAAAAGCAAGGGCAGGTCTTCCAAGCTCACCCCTGTTACCCATGGCGCAAGAGTTTTTACTTAGAGAATAACTGCATTTTTATGAAACGCTGGAGAGTTAATTGCTTGGATTGAAGTATTGTAAATTACTATTATTCCTTACCACGCACTACCACAGGGAGGAAAATGTTTATCTTGTTAAGTGTTATTTAAAGAGCTGGAGTTGTGGAGAACCAAGGGAGATGGCAGGCTGTGTGCTAAGAATTGATAGGGAGTGATTATTCCAGTTTCCTCAGTTGGGGCTCTACACATTCACGAGAGGGGCTCCGTTTGCTTTTTCCCACTCCCTGTTGACCAACTAAACAATAAACAACTAGTAGATGCTTCCCAGAACTTCCAATATTCTATCCCAGTCCAACTGCTTTCAATTTCCAGAAATCATGCAGCTGTTAGAGATCACCTGCCTCGCCGCCCTGGAAAAGTAAATGAATTAATCTTATTTACCTATTTTTTGATTCTTCGAGAGATCTTCAGATCTAGGGGCAAGGAAAGAGGAAAAAGTACGCCAGCAGGCATACTGCAAACAATGGACAAACTGCCTTCTTTATAAAAATGTTAAAATAAGACACTTAAAATAAGAGAATTTTGTTCCACATATATCAACTATAGTACACATTTTATACGCAGGCTGTCTCGGTTACTCTTCTCTCGTTGCTGGGACAAATACCTGACACCCTAAATGAAGGAAGGAAATGTTTGGGGGATTTTTATGGATTTAGTACAGGGTCTAGAGGGTCTCACTACACCGATCAGACTTGCAGTGATTCTCCTGTTTTTCAGCCTCCCAGACACTGGGATAACAGGTGTGTGCCACCACACACAGTCTCAGTTGCTGTGTCAGTGCACCTGGAGGCGAGGTTGGCACTGCATGCCAGGGATCCAACCCTAGTCCCTGTGTCTGCCTAAGCAGGTGTTTTTATCCACTGAGCCATCTAACCAGCCCAGGAAAGATTCATTTATCTCACAGTCAGTGGTGGTTTCAGTCCATACTTGGCTGGTTGCAAGGCAGACTGGCACATGGCAGAGAACAGCCAGTCACGGTGGTCACAAAAAGCAACAGAGCAAGAGGACTGGCAACAACAGCTACACACAGCAAGTCTGTCTCCCTTATGTTGCATTCAGGTTATCCACTCCAGGCTGTGTGTAGCACCCACACGTGTAATCCCAGCAGCACTCACACTCATAATCTCTGTAGATCATGAATTAATTACAAACTCTAGAAGTCTATCCCATAACCACGTGAGGCTCTGGGTGGAGGGACAACTAGACACAAACGATAACATAGACCAAGATGATTCTTTTTTATTCTATGTGATTTGACAAGCCAAAAGCTTTGGACAGACATCATAGGCAATAGAATAGGGGAGATCAAGGAGAAAGGGTGAGACATAGAAGGAGGAAGGGAGAAATGAAGCTATATGGAACAAAATAAAGTCAGAAGAATCAAAGCTGCCAAGCAGAGTAAGTAACATCTGCATACCTAAAGGAATATGTGGGTTTTGCTACTTTTTCTCAATGTCTTTTGAGAAATCAGGAAAAGCATTAATGAAAAATAAAGTGTGCAAAGATAAAACGAATGAAATAGATATGACCTTTGTATTGCCAGCACCAAGGACAGTGCCCGACTTATGAAAGTCACTGATAGATGTTTGTTGAATAAATAATAAATGCACAAATGACCTTGTGCTGGTTTTCAAAAAAGACAGAAAACACATCTAGACGGTAAAAGCTAGTTGCTTATCACTACCAAAAGCAGTAAGTACTACATCAGTTGGTTTGAAAACTTAGAAATGAGGAATGATGGTCATTTCCCTCGGGGACAAATCTTACCAAATCAACATCATGGAACTTTTTCATTGAGTTGTCAGTAGAGATAGTATAGCTGATTTTTAGTCAACTGTTTGAAGAAAATTATGTTGTAATACACTCAGCAATGGCCTTTCCTGGAGTAAGCATCACATCACAAGTAATGCAGAATGGACAGGTATGTTTTTCACAGTGGCCCCTCTCTGCTGCAACCAAAATAAGCAAACACAAATAAAAGGCTTTACAAGATCCTAATTTTAGCCCTGTACCTCCCTCATCAATAAAGCAAAACCCTAGTTTAATGCCTTGTTATATCATTAAATCAAATAATGGTATAATCCAGAAAAGAACAAATGCTAAAGATGTTTTTATTCAAAAAATTGACAAGTTTTCAAGCATTTAACCCTGTAGAATTAATTAAAAAGTCCCTAGCACCTATGATTAGAAAAGTCATTTTACTGTGTACTAAGTCATTCTATACACTGAGGTATGTATTCAGGATACAGTTTTGTCAA
>NW_004524643.1:8315784-8331110 GCF_000260255.1 Octodon degus | reverse complement strand
AGAACTACTTTTCTTCTCTTACTCCATCCAGTAGAGTTTCTGAAACCATGTTCTGAAATTCTGAACAAAAATGATGGTAGTGATGTTAGGGAGCATTGATTTAGTCTCCCTTTGGGGGTAATTGTATTGTTTCTCAACCAAGAGGACATAACGTGCAAGGTCCTGAGTAACAGACTTTCGAGGTGTGAAACAGGGAAACATATTTCTGTCTCTGTGAGACGTTAGGCTCTGTCCTCCACGATTCAGTATCTTTGCAAGTTCATCCACTATCAATGACTTTTGTATACTTGACATATGTCTGAGCAGAAAAATATAGAGAAAACATGTTTTAGCACTTAGCCCGTTGATGATTGATGTTCCTTTAGATAGATATACTCTAAGAATATAACATTGTAGACCTACATGGCTAAGAGGCCTTTTCCCTTTTGCTTATATTTTTTTATTTGAAATTCATAGGAACTTCCATTAAATCAGTATTAGAAATCTGATACAATTATATAATACATTTTCAAATCTTACAGAGTGTGCTTTTTTTTTTTTTTGTAATTTTTTTAGGGAAGGGTCTACAGGCTGTTCAGTATTTCACTACTAGATTGGATTCATAGTGATCTACCTGTTTACAGCCTCCCAAGTGCTGGGATTACAGGCGCACGCCTCCATGCCCAATCTCAATTGCTGTCTCAGTGGGTCCCAGGGCAGGGCTGGCACAGCAGGCCCAGAGATTGAATCCCCAGCCCCTACGCCTGCTTGCAGGTGAGTGTACTTCTATAGGAAGCTAAAGGTAGCATTTCTATTACCTATTGCCCCAACTTGTCAGCATTTTGGTTAGAACATCTGCAGCTCCATTAATCTTTTATACTCCTGGTTATCACTAATTCTTTCATGCATCCCTTGCTCAGCCCTACTGCTAGCTATATCTTTAGTTACTTTTCTCAAGTTGGTGAGACACAATACCTGCTGCCTAAAACTAAGGAAGGAAAAGTTTATTTTGCTCACAGTTTGTGGAGGTTTCAGTTAATAATCAGCTGCCTCCAAGGCAGGGTGGCTCGG
This sequence comes from Octodon degus, assembly GCF_000260255.1. NCBI lineage: Eukaryota > Metazoa > Chordata > Mammalia > Rodentia > Octodontidae > Octodon > Octodon degus. The sequence goes on along the minus strand of NW_004524643.1, from coordinate 8,330,060 downwards.
CACGGGGACAACAGTCCACAACAGAGGAACATAGCAAGTGCAACAAAAAGAAAAATCCGGGAGAGCGAGCCTAGTTTCTTCCCTTTTACTCTAAGTAGGCTACTTACCCTGGGGCAGGCGCAGCATTCGCACCACCTTCCTGCCCTTCTCTTGCATAGAGTCAGGATGTTTACAGTGAGGACCTTAGCCTCCTGCTGAGTCACTTGAACTTCTCATCTTCTTGAGTTGACACAATGCACAACCTTCTAGAGGGGTAAGTGCACATCTTCCATTCCCTGGGATGCAGAGCTGCTGGGTTAAACTTCTAGACCTCTCAAGATGACACAATGAATCAGTTGTAACGTATTCTGTGTCACATGCTCTGCCATTTCTGTGCCTTGACTCACGTTCATCTAATTCCTTCTTCATTTCCAGGGGGCCTGCCCTTAGCTCAGTTCTTCAAGTGGCGGCTTCAACAAAGCAGTCAGGCTCAGGTTGCTGTGGTTCGATCCCCACAACTCAAGCCAGCCAAACCTGCCCTGAAGGCATTTGGAGCCAAAAAAAAAAAAAATTCCTTCATTTCCAAACCTAAATCCAATGCCACTTTTCCTATGAAAACTCACTGATATGACCTCTCCCCACTTCTATACCTACTTTATTTCTGCACGTCCCAAATGCAACTAATTTGTCTATAGTGTAAATGCCAATTTGTTTTCTATCTTCTGATAGGTAGTGAGTTTTTGAGGTATCTCTGCTAATTCACTTTTGTATTCCTGGCAGTATTTTATGAATAAGTACACTGTGAGAACCTGGACACGGAATAAGTTGCCTGCTTCAACTCCAACTGTGTCTCTTTCTAGCTAATCTTGACCATTCTATTTAACTTTCTTTGCCCTTAATTTCCTGTGTAACATAGAAATCTCTAGTTTACCTTTTAAAATCTGCCTACCTCAGAGTGAGGGGCAGATAGTAAGGTAATATATGCAAAACATTTGAAAAACTGGATAGCAAAAATGTTGTTCCCAGCATGTTTTATTTATTATAGCATACTAGGCTACAAGACCAGACTCTAAGATTCAGGGAAAGGCGCTTCCTGCTGACACCTATCACTTAGCACAGTTTTTAGTATACAGAGTGTACATGATATTCATTTAATAATGATCAATAAAATGAATAAATATGTGGGTGATAAATCTACTCTTTGTGAGTTTGAATTCTACTGTTGGTTTCGGGTTTCTATTATTTCCTTCACTGTTTGTTTGTTCATTTATTTTATGTGTTTGGCACGGGGTCTCACTACGCAGCTTGGACTCATAGTGATCCTCCTGTTTTCAGCCTCCCCAGTGCTGGGATTACAGACCTGCGCCACCACATCCAAACTTGGTGGCTGGCTCAGTGTGCTTGTGGGTGGGACCAGCGCGGCATGTGGTACTGAGGATCAAACTCAGGTCCCTGCGCTTGTCTAAGGTTTCCATTATTTCATTCAAAGGAAATAGATCTCCTATGCCACAGAATCCACGAAACTCTACGCTATGATTTCCCTGCCTATGGAAGTTAGATGCTCTCCTGAAATAAATGTGTAACTGGCACAGGAAAAAGAAGTTATGGGGTCATTGAGAGTCGGCGAGGAAAGCTGAGAACGGCTGCCACCACGGCAATCGTCATCTTAGTGGTCACAATAAATAAATCCCTTCTTTTTTTGGGGGGAAGGAAATAGCTCAGGTTCCTCTTCTCCTTCTTATAAAGGCATGAAGGATAAAAGACAAGACACAGAAGGGAGAGCATACACCAACTGCCAGGAAGAGAACATCACCCAGCAGTGGGAAGACAGTGGTTAGAGCAACGGCCTTTAAACAGAGGCAGATGCACCGACCTAGGAACAGAAATACAATGAACTGTTTCAGGACACTAGAGCAGAGATCATTAAGCCTCCAAAAGGCTTCACTTGGCAAATAACAAAACTGAGATTCACACAGTTCAATAACATGTCCAGTGTCACAGAACCAGAAATTAGAATGACTGCTACTTAGTTTATTTGAACATTTAAGTATTTTAATTGGTATTTTTTCCATATTATTTTTCCTAAAAACAACCTGTCCTCCTCTATCATAGAAAGTCACCGTTCAGGCATATCCAAGTAGTTTGGAAAGGGATGGACCCAGAACATGAAACACAAATAGAATTTTTGCCACTGTATTACTGAGAATAATTTTATCTGAATTTTTATCTAAATATCCAATGTTCCTGACATGCCCAATGCATTTATATACACAAACTGTCTATATTTGTGTTTAATTAACATAGAGTAAGGGAAACTTTCCATATGCAATATGTGTAACTGCTGTTTTTTCTTGCTTGTGCTTTTCACAGTAGTATTAAAAACATCCGTCTCTGAAATCTGACCTTCCTGAGGTGAAGTCACAAATAATCTTAGTGACAACTCCAACCCTCTGGGCCTCAGTTTCCTCAGGCCCGTAAAGCTGCTGATGTCACTGAGATAGCCCATAACCCGGACCCAGACCTAAGACTCTCCTTCCCATCATTGTAACGTTTTGTCATTTTTATGAATAGTTTTTTCCTATATTAATGAGTTTTCCTTTCCATTCCTGAAAAACAGAAAATAGAAAAAAAGTCCTCAATATTTATGTCATGCCACACACACACAAAAATGACATAAAATAGATTTTAGATCTAATTATGAAACCTAAACTATAATTTTCTTTAAAAAAATATTGTGATCTTGGGGTAGGCAAATATGCACAAAAAATAAAAACCATAAAAGACAAATTGTATTTCATCAATATTAAAAATCTTAAAACATTTGCTTTCATCAGGCACTGTACACATTAAAAGGTAATTGAGAGCTGGCCAAATAGCTCAGTGGATTAAAGCACCTGCAAGCAGGCGCAGGGGCCGGGGGTTCAATCCCTGGGCCTGCCATGCCAGCCCCGCCACCACAGGCACCCTGAAAGGGCAACTGAGACTGGGCGTGGTAGCACGCACCTGAATCCCAGCTCTTGGGAGGCTGTAAACAGGCGGATCACTATGAGTCCGATCTAGTAGTGAGACCTGGAACACCCTGTACTCTTCCCTAAAATACAAAAGAAAGAAAGAAAGAAAGAAAGAAAGAAAGAAAGAAAGAAAGAAAGAAAGAAAGAAAGAAGTAATTGACAGAGTGGGAGAGAAGATTCAGGAATCATGTATCTTGATAAAGGAGTCAGATCAGAATAAACTCAAAATATGAGTAACATAATCCATAAAGTAGTGGTAAAATATATGAAGGAATATTTTACTGAAAAGATATATGAATGGCAAATAAAAACACAAAAATACGTTCAACCATGTCATTAGGGAAATGCAAAAAAAAAAAAAGGAAAGGAATGCACAATAGACCAACCCATTGCTACTAGCTTGATTAAAATTAGAAAGACATCCTAAATGTCAGCTGTTATCAACTACAACTTACACATATAGCTAGAGGGAGCAAAACAGATACAAATACTTCAGAAAACAATTTGACAGCTTCTTTTTAAAGTAGGAATATATTTACTATCGGACCTAGCAATACTACTACTCCTGTTTTCCAAAGATAGATGAAAACATATGCCTACAGAAAGACTTAGCCTTTACTATTTAGAGAAATTTTATTTTTTTAAATCTTCTACTTATTTATTTGGTACAGGAATTCACTATGCAGATTGGACTCATAGTGACCCTCCTGTATCAGCCCCCCCATTGCTGGGATTATAGACATGCGCTATCACACTGGGTTTCAGTGGCCCACATGATACCGGGCCAGCATGGCATGAGGTACTGCGGATTGAACCAGGGTCCTTGAGCTTGCCAGACAGGTGCTTAGACCACCAAGCTATCTCCCCAGCCCAGAAACATTATTTTTAATAGCCAAAAGATTGGTGGATGGATAAACAAGTGCTGGTATATGCATACAATGACATACTTCTCAGCAATAAATAGAACTTACTGCCAATAGATGCAACAACACAGATAAATCTCAAGAGTATGCTAAGTGGAAGAAGTCAGGCACAAAGACTATCCTTTGTGATGCAAATTACGTAAAGCTAGGAAACCTAACACTATAATCATCAAAAGTAGATCTCTGGTTGTCTAAACCTAGGAGTGGGATTGAGATTTGACTCTACAGGGCACAGCATGCTGTATGAGGTGCTCAAAATATTCCATACCCTGATTACATTGGTGTTCACACAACTTCGTATACTTACCAAAATGTGTTACACTGCACACATAAAATGGGTAAGTTTTCTTTCACATTAAAGCTGTTTATCAATTAATTACATCATTCCCATGCTTGAAATCTTCTAATGTCTTCCTATGATGCTGATATGAAGAGATCCTTGTTGAGGCCTGTAATGCTTCCCATGAGCCACACATGACCTGGCTCCCACATGCCTCTCCCGGCAGCTCCTCCCACTCCTCAACTCTTTTCTGCTGCAGTCACAGTGTCCTCCTGGGAGGCCCCAGAACATGCCAACTGTGTTCCTCCATCAGACCACACATAAATGCCTGGGATGTCCCTTCCCTCCTATAGCCTCCTTACTTCTACATTTAACTGTCACATTATCTAGGAGGTCTTTTGTCTGCCCTGTACCATAACACCACCTCTTTCACCATCAATCTCTCTCTTCTGTCTTACTTTCTTCTTACACTTATTTACTTTGCATACCTGAATTAGCTCCATGGAGGCAGAGATTTCTAGGGACCATATTCTCAGTCACCAATACAATGTTTGGCATACAGAGGACCTTATATACATACAAATTATTTGATCCCAAACAATGCACATAGACTCAGTCATAAATACTTATATTATTAAATAAGAATGAAACTCAATTAATTAAGCTCTGAATTGAAGGAATTAAAAATAAAATGAAAAGATCTTAAGGAAAACAAAATAAATTAATAAAAATAGAAAGCAATAAATTGCAAAATAAATTAGGAATTGAAGTAACAAATAAATTCAAGGTATTTCCTTGGGGGAAAAATAATAAAATTGGTAAATCACTGACATACTTTCTCTTGAATAAAACAGACAACATAATACATAAAATCATAAATAAAAATCAGGGGACTTACAATAGGAGAATACTTTATTAATTATAAGCAAAAAGATGTGCTTAATACAAAGCAAATGTAGTTTAGAGCACAGAATTGTTTCGCCCCCCAAACATTAAAATCTTCGGGATTATTTGACTCTTTTTAAATCACTGGAGATTTTATTCCACCTCGTGGTCCCTAGGTCTTTGCAATATTAGACCAGAGAGAACTAAGAAGCAGTTGTTTTTGGCTTGATGACATGTCATCTGAAAGTGTCAATACAGCAAAGTGGTTGTTATGGTTTATGTCTAGTTGTTCCCTCAAAGCCTCATGCAGTCATTGGGGTGGCTTCTATAGTTTATGATTAATTCACGATCCAACGCAGGGACTATAAATGTAAGTGCTGTACCCACCCTGGGGCAGATAGCCTGAATACAATATAAGGAAGGGTGGGGGGCCAGGGATATAACTCAGTGGCATAAGTGCCTGCCCAGCAAGTACAAGTCCCTGAGTTCAAGCCCTGGTACTGTGGGGGGGAAAATATATACATACTTGATAGCTTCTGAAGCTGTTGCTGCTCCTCCCTTTGCTCTTTGCTATTTTCTACCCCATAAACAGTTGTCCTTTGCCATGTGCCGCTCTGCCTTGGAGCCAGCCAAGTATGGACTGAAACCTCCACCAATTGTGAGCTAAATAAGCCTTTCCTTCCTTGATTTGTGGGGGTTGAGCATTTTGTCCCAGCAACGAGGGAAGAGTATCTGAAACAGTGGTTAAGAGCATAGGCTCTCAATTCAGCCCATTGAAACTCTATTACCTACTAGAAGACCTCTCCCAATATCAATGATTTGCCTCTGCCATTAGCAGTGATTTTGTTTATAAATGGAAGAATATCCTATAAGCACTGGGGAGATCTGATCATTCAACACCAGGGGGAAATATTTTTTGTTTGTTTGTTTGTGGTACCGGGGATTGAACTCAGGACCCTGTGCTTGCCAAGCAAGCACTTATTCTACTGAGCTATCTCCCTGGCCCAAAGCGGTCTTTTTTTTTTGGGGGGGGGGGCAGAACCAGGGATTGAACTCAGGTCCTTGCACTTGCCAGGCAAGTGCTTATTCCACTGAGCTATCTCCCCGGCCCCAAGGGGGAAGTATTGTGAAGCCTGACTCACCCTACTTCTTCTGGCCCCTAACTTAGTCATGTAACACAAAATAGTTTGGTCAATGCCAGGCCACATAAACAATAATGGTCCTGTAAGATTACAGTGGAGGTGAAAATTCCCTATCACCTAGTGACAACATAACCATCAAAATGCCCTCATACAACCCATTACTCATGTGTCTGTGGATATGCTGGTGCACAAACCCATTTAGATATATATTGATACCGAGATACTAATGGATCATTGTGTTAAAACTGACTGTGGTATCCAGTGCAGTAATATGCTATGCGGGCTTGTAGTTTGTGTGTGTAGGAGACCAAACCATCTTCCTTTATGATGTAGGTTTTGTGATGTTCACACAAGGATGAAATCACTTAAGGTTTCTCAGAAGATATCCCTGTCGTTAAGTGATGCACAGCTGTATTCAGTCAGCACTGGCTAAACTGTCACTGAAAATACAGGATGGGAGTGTTTAGAGACTGAGGCCATGGTTGGTGCAAAGGGAGGCCTCCTCAGCTATGACCTCTGTCCCCTAGGGAACTTGATCTCCCAATAGTAGTGTCTTCATTTATGAATGGAAATATAACACCTCCCTCCCAGGAGTGGATAAGAAAAATAATATAGGTAAAGTGTTGGACATCCAAGTGCCAATTAAATGTTCATTAGTTTAGTTTTCAAGTTTGTAAAAACATCATTGGTTTTAGTTTGCAAGTACAGTCTGGATGCAAGAGTACATTGTGAGCCCTGGGGAGATGGTGGCACAAGGCACACAACCAGACTTCTCTCTTGTGTGCTCAGGAGAAACTTTTCCAGGAAATGTCTTGTAGGAAGGCTTCCTTAATGCTGGCCCAAGGCTCTCTCAGCTCACCAGATTCTGTGCGTCTGTTCAGGCCAGAGTGGGGCATGTACAGATCTAAAGGAGGCAGTTAGCATCCCTCAGAACTGCACAATATTCATTTGGGCAGTGGTGGGATGCTATGCCTACCACCAGAGGAAACAAATGCCCCCAAAACTTCTACAGTTGGCTTCCTAGGCCATCCAAGGAGAAAGCGGTGGAGTAACAGGTGTGTCCTAAGGCAGAGTCACAGGATAAAACATGCAAAATAATTGTCCTCACCAATGCCTGGGAGATTGCAACACCAAAGTTCCAAACAGAACTGGATTTGAATGTTTTCTGAGAAAGTATAGGACAAAAAGGATGATATTCATTTAAGGACGAGTTCTTTGCCTTTAAACTTGACATGTGAGTTCTCAGAGATATTCCTCACATATTTAAATTTTTACTTTTAACAAGAAAAAATAGAACAGTTCCTAGTTCATGTCCTTCCTAGATTCCTATCAAAGACACCAGCATCAGTGAATTAAGAACTGTAGCCTGTTGGACATGGAAGGAACTTGAAGAAACCCCTTTCCCACACCTCTCATTTGACCCCAGAGAGGCTGAGAACAGGAAAGAGGTCAAGATCAGGTCAAGGTCAAGCACATGGCAGGTCAGGGGAGGGGCCAAAATGAGTACTGCTAATCCCTGCCCTAACACTGCTCTTCCACATTGAACCACAGGCGGGTGCAGGGTGGCTGGCCTGGTTAGCTCAGTTGTCTAGAGCTTCTTGTGCAAAATCAGTCAGGGGCAAGGGACTACAGTTCAATCCCCAGCACCAGACCTGCCCTTAAGGCAGCCTGAGCCAGCCCCCACAAAAGAGAATTCTTCCCAATTGTACCCCATGACAGGCTCACACTGATGTAGCTCAAAAGCTGCAAATAGGGAATTCAGATTATCTGAACACCTTGGGAGCTTGTGGGTACCAGATGTTTTGCTTATGTCCAGATGTTGTTCAACTTGTTAGGAAAAGGTCTCAAGAGATCTGTAAAAAAAAGAGACATGAACTGGGTGAATTTGATGCACTGGGTATTTCAGGGAGCTGTGCACATGCCGGGGTTCGGCAGCTTCTGGGTAGCCTCCAACTGCTCCTCACTTCCCTGCTGCTACCACCCTGCAGCCTCTCGCTGTCATCTCTTGCCTCAGATTCTGACTGCAATATCCAACCATGGCTCTGCCTGGCCCTCCTACATGTGATTCCCAAGAGAGTAGAGTGATCTTCTTCTAACCAAAGTCAGATTGTGCCTTCTCTGATCATGTATGCTCTGGTGATGAGCATGGTCCCTTGCCAGGATCCATGGCACCCAGCTCTAGCACTGTTCATATTGATAATTTGCATATAAACACCAGAGGACTTCCAAACCTGTGCTGTCAGATTAATATTCTGCATCTTCCTCCCTGCTCATTACATGATATCCAAGCAGAGACTTTTCTTCACAGTTGAACAGGGGGAAAACTGAGCCCCTGCTTTTACAACCATGTCTAATAATGCAGCACTTAGTGTCAAAGATGCTTACAGAACAGGAGAGAATTATTCACATGTTACCAAACCTTTGGATTATTTTATTGTATCTAAAACTACAGGGTAACTTATTAAAGCTCCACCAGCACTGTGGAAAGAATTTTAAAAAATAGCACAGACCCATATTCAATCTTAATCTGGCTGATCAAGAGTGGGAGGAACAGAGTGGGTCTGGTAGCTCATGGCTACAATTCCAGCACTCTGGGAGACTGAGGCAGGAGGAGTGCAAACTCATTCTAGCCTGGTTTATTGGACAATTTCTCAAAGTCCTCTTTGAAGACAAATATTAGAAGACCTGAGGTTGTAGTTCTGTGTGAAGATCCTGGATTCTGTCCCCAGTACCGCTGTTTAAAAAAAACAAAGGAGAAGGAAGAAAGGCAAAGACACTCTTATAGGAATAACCAGCAGCTACTTTTCAGAATGCCATTCCTAAAGAAGATTAGATCTATTTGACATATTGACATTGTTTGGATCTGTGCAGCAGAACAAGGATGGCCACAAATACAGCTAGAAACTAGAAATTGAGCAGTTAAAAGGACAGAGAGTAGGGCCAGCCAGATAGCTCAGCGGATTAAAGCACCTGCTAAGGCAGGTGCAGAGACTGAGGTTTGATCTCCAGAGAGCCATGCAGGCCCCGCCCCTGGGGCATGCTCAGACAGCAACTGAAACTGGGCATGGTGGTACAAGCCTGAAATCCCAGCACTTAGGAGGCTGAAAACAGGCAGATCACTCTAAGTCTGATCTGTGCAGTGAAACCCTGTAGACTTTGTACTAAATACACCACTAAAAAAAAAAAAAAAGGACAGAGTGTGATCCACAGTTAACAACCATGGCTGCTACAGATGAGCAACCGATTCAGGCACTTTGTAAAATAGGAAGAGAAAGTGTTTTGCAGAGAGGTAGATAAGCTGGAATCAGATCGATAAAGTTACAGGCTGCACACAGTGACTGAGCAGAGGTATGTCTCTTTGCTCATGACTGCTTAGAAGATCCATCAGTAACATTATGAGGAAGGACTGGTGGTAGACCTGAACCATCTCAAACTTCAGCAGAGACTTAGTCATAGTCTTTTAGCACTAGAGCAGGACATTTCACCGGAAATGCTTGATGCAATGGACTTAGCAGGGTCTACTCAGAACAACCAAAGAAGGGTGTCCCCTGCAGTTTGTACTTTGACAACTCAGGACTTTCTGAGACCACAGAACTTTGTTATTATTGTATCTTACCTTGAAAATTTCTGCTGCTTTCTGTTTGCAATCTGATACACAGATGATGTTTTATATATTCCTACATGGCCTTATAGCACTACTTGCTTTGGAGGAATGAGCTCTAAATAAATCATTTTCAATGATTCACATTAGAAGAATGAGATGCTTAAGTGATTTCTGCTTAGTTTATCTTTTCCAATGTTTACAGAATTCTCATTTGGGCAAATAGGAGTTTCTGAACAAGGTGCCCATTGATAGGTTGGTACCTAAAAAATGAAATGGAGATGGAATATCAGGTGTAAAATCTAAATTTTTCTTCCTTCTTCTCTAGGTTAGCTGTTACTTGATTTACTTTCTCTGGAGAGAAGAACCACGCACTGATGGGCAGTGAATGGAAACTCTCAATTTTTAAGTCTCTTCTCTGCAGTAACACAGCCACCTTCAAAATCCTGTGCCAGGTTCTTTTAAACCAGTAGATTCCATGAGTGCATTAAAAGAAATAGCTTACTGAGATTTCTTACATAGTATAATATTTAGAGTTTTCAGAAACATATGTCTTAAAATTAAAATGAGTTAACATAGCCCCCAGAAATATTATTTTATCTCTATAACTAATGACACCAATCCAGTTACTTGTCTCTCATTGCTGAGACAAAATACTTGATACCCAAGATAAAGGAAGGAAAGGTTGGTTTAGCTCACAGTTTGTGGAGGTTTCAGTCCATACTTGACTGGCTTCAGGGAAGACTGGCACAGGACAGAGGGCAACAGTTCATGGTGGCGGAAAACAGCAAGAGCAAAAGGGAAAAGTAGCAGCAACAACAGTAGCAGAGAGTAAGTCTGTCTCCCCTGTGTTTCACTGAGGCTCTGTGCCCCAGGCAGGGTGTAGCACTCCCACCCATAATCCCAGCACTGGATCATGAATCGCAAACTCTAGAAGTTTGCCCCATACCTGCATGAGGCTTTGGGGGGACAACTAGACACAAACCATAGCAAATGCTCAACATCTTAGTGTGTACCAAGTGCAAGTTGCTGTAAATCAATACATATTTAGCATTTTATTGACCCTCATAATCTTCTTAAATATTATCACCCTCATCTTTTAGAGGAGGAAACGCAAACATGTGGTGGTGCATGCCTGTAAGCCCAGCATTCAGAAGGCTGAGGCAGGAGAATCACTGGGATTTTGAGACCACCATGGGTTACGCAGTGAGCTCAAAGCCAGCCTGAACTGCACAGTGAGATCTTGTCTCAAAAAGATTTTTTTAAAAAGTTGTCTTAATCACTTTCATGTGACTGAAATTCAATAACTGATACTACAAATTAAAGGAGGAAAGGTTTACTTCTGGCTCACAGTTTTCAGTCCGTAGTCAACTGGCTCCATGGCAGGGTGGCACAGCAAAGTGGCCTGGCAAAAGCAAGGCCAGATTTAGCCATAAAGTCATCAGTAGACTAATCCATCACCCCCACGACCAGTCACCTTCCCAGAGCCCCACCCATGACTGAGTCTTCAGGGGGACACCTAGATATAAAGATCCATAATAGAAGTTCAGCCCAAGATCACACAGATTTCTATCAACTCAATTATTTGTCTCTAAAACCGGCTTTACACTCTACTCACTCTGTGCGCCTAACTCCTCTGGACCATCTATTAAGGTATGTTCCATGTTCCAGAACAAAAAGTAGAGGACGGCACTTGGATATGGCTATCATTGTCCCTTGACCTTCACAGATAATTGAGCCAAAGCAGGGCCAGATGAAGCCATTCGTAGAGGATGGTGACTACCACTAAGCTCCTAAGAACCCTCCAGCTCTTTAGAGGCTGTCAGGCAGGCCCACAGAATGGACATTTTTCCTCTATTGGTCTCTCTTTATACCTCCTTCCTCCTGCCTGCTCTCTCCTTCATCTTCTTATCCATTCCTCTTTTATTCAAGATCAAAAAAAAAAAAAAAAAAAAAAAAAAAAAAGATCGGCAGAAAAATTTAACAGAGCTTAAAGGCAAGGTTTAACTTATTTCAAGGCACATATATCACTTGAACTTGTCTTTGCTTAGAAAATTGTCCATGTTCTTTGCATTTCACTCAGTGCCTCTCAGTTGTCCCTGATGGACCATCTTCTAACAGATATGAATAAATATATCCCAGAGGGACCCACTTTGGGGAAACGTGAGAAGCAAGGCACACAGTGCCTCCTCCTACAGCCTTGTCCTATGCACTAGCACAGTGAGATTCCAAGAAGTCCTAGGAAAGAAAATCCTTAACAAGAGTAAGCAACATTTCATGCAAAGGTAAATATTTTGGGTACCTGTGGCACAAGCCTCTGTTCTAAATGCTGGAGATGTACTAGTGAACAAGACTAAGGCCTTCATTTCACACAGCTTCTGGTACAGTAAGCATAACTTAATTGTGCACTAAACATTGTAACATTACTCTCTTAAGAAATGTTTGCCTTGGGTCACCAGTTTTCAAAAGATTTTCCTATAGACATTGTGTTATTACATAATACATGTAATACATACATGTAACACAGAAGGTTGTGATACAATATCTTAGTTGTAGATTTATACAGTTTTTTTTCCCTGCACTTGCTAAAAAAATGTATTTCACAAAATACAGTGTTTACACGGGAAAACATTCTCTAGTAGGACCTGAGTGAAAAGGATTCCCTTCAAATTGAGAGCAAAAGTTACATTGATAAACTTGCCTTATTTGTTTCATGTCAAAACTCCCCATCTGATGTTTTAGAGGCATCTTCTATATGTCTTTTCTCTAAAGGTGCTTCTGGGAGAAAGAAAAGGCTTTGAGTTCTTACACCATGATTCCTACAAGCTTCCCAGGGTCATTAATGTTTCCTAAAAGTCTCAGGACTAGATTGTCCTCAGTGTATTCTTCTGTTATACTGTTTTCAGAACAGCCCTTCAGATTCTAGGTTGAATAATGGTAGAACATTCTCTTTGTTGCTACACTGTTCTCACTGGTAAAAACAGGTGGATCTAAAAGGCTTTCAGTTCCGCGCTTCTCAGCCTTTTGGCTAAGATCAATGGTAAGGCTTTGAGTTCAGGATGAGGTGTGTGTACGGTTAATTGGTCTGGGCAGGTAGAAATAAGCAGGATCACTGCACACAGACAGACTGGCCCCAGGGTGAGGAAATGATTACAGGGCTAACACACGCCCTGTGACCCCCATGGAGTAATATCTGGGCGGGCTCCACAATCCTAGGCTGTGATCCCGGTGTTCCCCACTAGGGGTGAACAAGTTTTCACCACTGCACTTCCTTTCAAGAAAGCTGCCCAGGGATCTCCTTCAGCAGAGGGAGAAACGAACCTTTAGCAAGAGGGGTACAGTGAGAATAGAAGGGTTGGGAGAGAAGCAGGAGTGTCACCTAGTTACAAATTATGGGCTTGTCTGTTAAATGGGACACTCAAGAAGTCCGTATGTTTATGCCAGTCCTTCACTCAGTTTGGGAAACACGGCAGGGTAATTGTTGACTTCCAGAGGGTAGATCTTTAGCAAACTCCCTGACACCCCGCCTCAAACTTGAGTATGAGAGAATTCCTTTGGCAGAACATCAAACCCAGGCCTTCACACATGCTAGGCTAGCCTGCTACTGCTGAGTTATGCTCCCATGTCCCAAGAATTCCTTTTAATTGCAGCCTTCTGACTAGCAAATGCGTATTAACCTAGTCCATCCTCTCTTTGAGGCAGCTTTCTCAGACTCACAAAGCACTCGCTTCTACCTAATCAGCCAGTAGTTAGCTTCATGTAAAGTTTTATTAGAATCCAGAAAGACAACCAGACCAGGAAGAGCCGACTAGGTGGAGATGAAAGCAGAGATTTGTATTATGCATCCACTGGGCCACTCAGTGAGAGACCCAGGGAGCGCAGCCAGTGCCTGACACCTCTGCGGGTACTGGGAGTGCAGTGGTGAAGGGGGTGGGGGAGGCGCTATGCAATTCTAAGGAGGGCGGACATTAGACGGAGGAACAAGCAAGACCTTTCAGAGAGTGATCTATGTTTTGAAAATAATCAAGCATGGAAAAGGGAAAGTGAGGAGACAGGTATTCCAGCAGGGAGGGCACACGTACAGGTGGTGGCCCATAGACACAGGGCTCTGAAATGCAGAGGGCCTGACATGCTTGAGGACTTGTAAGCATGGCAATGAGACAGGCACAGAGGTGGCTTAAGAGAGGCCACATTCTGGAGGGCCTGACTGAGGTCACTGTGAGGCTGAAACTTGAACTTATTCCAAGTACAGTAGGTGTCACCCAAAGATTTTTAAGAAAAGAGATGATGTCATTTGTTCAATGTTTAATGTTTTCAAAAGCCAGTCTGTTTGCTCTGAGAAAAAAGTGGTAAGGGTAGGGGCCAGGAGTATAGCTCAGAAGCGTAAGGGTCTGCCTGGCAAGCACAAGGTCCTGTGTTCCATCCCCAGGACTGCCAAAAAAAAAAAAAAAAAAA
>NW_004524643.1:8291197-8315659 GCF_000260255.1 Octodon degus | reverse complement strand
GTATTCCCTTAAATAGAAGAGGATCTTTATTTGCTCCAAAGTGTGTTGTTGCATAGGTCCTGCTTTACCTTGGTCTTAACCATCCAGAAGAAAAGTATAAAAACGAAATATAAGAAGTAAAGCCATGCTGTTATATTGAGCTGTGGGGGACTCAGGTCATCAGTTTGTGACATTGCCAGTGAAGCGGAAGACCCAATACTATTGTGGGCTGCTAGACTGTTTTGGAATGTTTTGCTGAGTTTACACACCTATAATATTCAAATAATGGAACTTAACCAAAAAAAAGGTATAAAGATTAATGTTCATTTTGTATCTGTGTATTCAGAGAGGATGGGATAGATATATAGTTACATTCTCTTAATGAATAGAATGATTTGTTCTAATGGTGTTTGTAAATGGGATGTCAGGTCCGCATCTTGTATAGCAATTAACCACTAAGAAGAATGTATGCAGTGTGTTAATTATTGAAACTGTCCTACGGATTTGATTTGAAACTGTCTCATTGCTATTTGTTTATCAATAAAATTATATAAAAAAAGAAAGACAAAAAATATGTGTTGTCTTATGCATTGGCAGGACTGTGCAAAGACATCATTACCCACCATCTGGCCTCTTGCACCTTTCACCAATACTTTGCTGGTAATCGCCGAGGTCCTTTCTCAACAGGACAAGGATTACCCAGCACACTATCTATTCCTGTCAAAAACACACAGAAATGACTGAGGTTGAGATAAATGAAGTGAAAATCCCTCCCACCACTCCCTATACCTGAGGGCTGCCGAGGTCTTCCTATCTGAGGTAGCAAAGACAGACTAGGAAAAGCATCTGGCCTTCATGAGCCTTTTAAGAAGTTTCTCTGTCACCTTTGCAGAGAAACCAGCTCTTTCACCTCCTTGATTTTGTTGACTGCCCCTAATATCAAGAGATACAACTACTCTTTACTTCAGATACTACTTTAGTATTTTGTCTAAAGAGTAAGACAGCATGTACAAAATCATGGAATGATCATATTAAGATGGTTTACATGGTTCTGCTTGATTCTTTTTCACTTTTTTGTCTGCCTGGTTAGCATTCAGAAACCATCCAAATGCAAAAGTCAGCACCATGATGGTTTAAATCCTCTCTACTTCTAAGCCCAGTTAATGAGACCCGGCAGCAGTCACACCGGTGTGGTTACATACGGGTCTCCTAGGTAAGGAGTACCGAATGGCCGGAATGGTTATTAACCATCAGGAGTAGTGATGTTGCCAGGTAATGTAGTAAGAAAGATTTTCCTAAATAGTTGAGGGACCAGTATCCTGAGAGGGCAATTATTTTCAGTGTAGGAGATACACGCTGAGCTACTTTTGTTCTTCATCATGGCAAGAGGAAACTCTGATGTCATTAAATACAAAGTTAGTCTCATAGAAATTAAGAGTAGATTAGTGTTAGGAGAGGATGAACAGAGAAATGTCAACCAATAGGTGCTGAATTATAATTTGACAAGGAAAAGAAATTCAGGTGTTCTGTTGGACAGTAGGATAATCATAAATGATGATAATGTATTAAAAGGCTAGGAAAAAGGATTATCAATTTTATCAGAAACTATAAATATTTGAGGAAACACATTTATCCTATTTGAGAAATGTAGGGCACATTCAGGAGTTAAAATACTACATGATAACCCATAAATACACATAAACTTACATAGCATTTAAAAATGAATAAATAAAATTACACAAGGTATTAAATTCAGCCTCTACCACTAATGAATGAGGTCGCATGGCACACAGATAGGATTCAGCCCATAATCAGGATCTCCAAACTCAGGTCAGTTCATGGCATTTCTTTTTCTTTATAATTTCTCAGACTTCACATCCCAGCTCTGCTTCGCACTGTCCTGTCTCATGGAAGTTGGAAACCTCTGAGGATCTTCTGGACAGGGGTAACAAATCACAGAGCTGAAGTCAGTGGGAAACTCTACCAGAGAACCTGAGACAACAGAAAGCTGATACTCCCAACCCCTCAGGTTCATAAGAATCCCCCTGAGTTACGGGAGTGTGCGCCAAGGCTCACTGTGAATATGATTGTGCACCAAACAGTTTATATGTAGCATTTCACTGAAATTCCCAGAACTCCTAGGAAGTAAGACAAGTGTTACACAGTGTGGGGAAGAGGTGGACTCCAGGGCAGACAGCCTGCATGCGAACCTCATCTGCTGGGCTAAACAGTTCTATGAACTGACCTCCGTGACTCACACTCTTCTGTATAAAATGAGAACACTGATATTGCTAATTCACAGAAGCTGTTATGATAATTCAGTGGGTAGGTTCGTGTGACATACTTAGGAAAGTGTATCATATAGTAAGTACTCAATAAATGCTGGTATTATTATTGTCTGTTTTACAGATGAAGAAAGTGGGACTCATAGAGAACAACATGCTTAAAGATTCCCAATGTGTAACAGAATCATATCAAAGCACAATATACAATGGCTAAAACCTGTGCCATTAGTTCCCCTCTAGCTCAGTCCCCTCTGGGGACACTCAAATGTGACTTCTGTTCCCATTCGCCTGGGCTGCTAATCTGTAGCACACTGGCATTGTGCTGTCAGCAGAAGGAACTGGAGTAAATTCCAAGGGGTGGCAGCTGCTCTCCTCAGCTGGCCCAGCCCACAGTTTTCATCTCTTTCCCATCCCTCTCACCATCACCTTCCACAAGCCTCATGGAGGTCCCTGTGGAAGCTTAGCAGAATCCATGTCTCACAACTCTGCAGAGAACTGCATCTGCCTGGAATTTTCTGTTGACTTTTTCCACATAGAAAACTTCCAGGTGCTCCAAATCCCCCTACAAACCACAAACCTACCTACATTATGTTGAACACAGTTAGTCACTGCAAGGACAGGGGCAGATTGGTAATGAGAAGACAATCCCTGCGTCAGCAGGACCAGCATCTCTAGGCCCCTCTTCCCCACCTGACAAGTAAACTGTCTTAACTTCATAGACAGACTTTAGCATCTATAAAATGGAGTTAACATCTTCTTTGCTAGATTTAGTGGGGATCACTTAATAACATACACCACACTAGCTGTGATAGAGAATCTCAAGAAATGATAGGGACATGATCATATTTTCTATAGTTTGCTCAAATATTATTAGAGATTTAATGCTGCTCAACTATGATTTCACAACTGTTTCCTACACTAACCTGCAATTTTTGCAAGGGCAGGTAATAATGCTTCCAGGACACAGGACTGGTATGAATCGGCGGTCCCTACATGGTGATAAATGAATTTAAACTATCACCTAATTTATTTATTTGTCTGTAGAATAGATCTATAGGAAAGATACTGGTTTTGTAAGACCTCACTCTCTCTAAATTGGAATGCATTTGCAATGGCTTATTAAGTAATGTTATGTCAATGGTATCAGATCTCCTGCAGAACTTGTTAAAACAAAGGCTGCTGGGCCAAGGAGATGGCTCAGGAGAATAAGCCCTTCCCTGGCAAGCACAAGGGCCTGAGTTCAATCCCCGGTTCCACCAAAAAAAAAAAAAAAAAGATTGCTGGGCTTCATCCCGGAGTTCCTGATTTGATAGCTCTGTGGGCCTGAGAGTTTGCATTTCTGGCAAGTTCCCAGATGCTGCTGAGGTGGCTGCTCAGTGCTCACATTGCCTGTGAGCTGCTGCCTGGTCAGCCAGCCTGAGGCTGTCCTTAAATCTAATCTGACAAAAACAGTTCAGTTCAGCTCAACCGAACAAAGTTTCATTGAGAATCTAAAGCCCTGAAGACAAGATGCTAAAGTCAGTCTTCAAGCTCTCACCAGTGTAGTAGAAAGATGAGTCAATCCATAAGTAAGATTAGCAGCACAGTTTCAAAGACACCTCTTTGCTGAGCTGTCAAAGGCTCAAGTCAACAACTTCTGACAATGCCAGTCTTACAGAAAACCCACTACTATTATGGACTACTGGACTATATGGGAATATTTTGCTGAATTTACACACCTACAATATTTAAATTACAATGGAATACCCATCTCTAACAAAACTAAACAAAAAAGGGGGATACGAATGAACGACCATTTTGTATCTATATATTCAAAATACTTAGGATAGGTATACAGCTGCACTGTCTTAATTCAATGAATAGAGAGATTTGTTCTAATAGTGTTCGTGGACAGGATATCATGTCTGCATCTTGTACAATGAATAACCACTAAGACAACAGTATACAATGTATCAATTATTGAAATTGTGCTAGTAATCAGTACTGAAAAAAAGACACTTCTTGAAATAAAATATCACCATTTAAATACTGCTACATAATAACTGCTGCAGGCACAACCTACTCTAAGTGCTTAAAGTAGTGGACAGGCCGTTAAAGAAGCATAGCATACTCTACAGTTTCAGGCATCTCTGCCAAGCATTTATTTATCATTAGGATACGTTCGTTTGTTTCTTTGTTTGCTTTAAAGTATGAGGGATTGAAGCCAAGGCCTCCTACATGCTAGGCAAGCACTGTACCACTGAGCTCCACCCTCAGTTTGGAAATTGTTTCGTGTGCCTCCTTTTAAGACATGAAGCTACTTGTCTGACTCAATGACTCGTTTGCAACATACAGCATCTCTATAGCACACAGCAGTGATGCCCAGGAGAAGAATCTAGTGCTACAATAGAGAAAAATCTGATCCACCCCAATCAACATTAGCACTGCCAGTGACAAGCCCCTGGGATCACATACCTCCAGTGTCCTGTAAGGAGGGTACTTCACCTGTGTGGGATCCTGTCCAAAAAAATCTATGACCTCAGTCCAACCAAGAGACAAAATCAAATCACTCCAATTTGAGGGACAGTCTATAAAATAACTGACCAGAACTCTTTAGGTTTCAAGGCCCAGGACCAAGAAGGACCAAAAATGATCACAGATTAGAAATTAGGGATATGTGACAACAAAATGCAGTGTGATGCCCTGGAGTAGATTCTAGAATAAAGGACTTTAGCAAAAATAAATACAAAACTGGTAAAATCCAAATATGTAGTTTGCTTAATTCTGTGTCATTTCTAATGTTTCTTTGTTCCCTTTTATTTTTATTATTTTTTAGTCTCTAAAAATAGTATTCTTTTGAAATTCTATAGTTTTGACAAATATTCTATGGTCATGTAAGATAGTAATATGATGGCAGAATTGGTGGTCTTACTGTGACACAAAAATGTGGAGCCACTTGTCCAAACTCTATGAAGATTTTAAGGTAGAATAGCAGAAAATAAAGCAAGCACAGGCAGGGAGATGGTTCAGTAGAATAAGCGCTTCCCTGGCAAGCACAAGGGCCTGAGTTCAATCCCCAGTTCCGCCAAAAAAAAAAAAAATCAAGCACAAGGCCCTTCTGAGCCTGAGGCCCAGAGAGACTGCAGAGATGAGTGGCTGTGAAGTGGGCCCCATGCTTGGGGAAGCTGGACCTAGCATATTGTTAAGGGTGCAGCTGAGCTG
This sequence comes from Octodon degus, assembly GCF_000260255.1. Taxonomy (NCBI): domain Eukaryota; kingdom Metazoa; phylum Chordata; class Mammalia; order Rodentia; family Octodontidae; genus Octodon; species Octodon degus. The sequence goes on along the minus strand of NW_004524643.1, from coordinate 8,310,194 downwards.
GGAGACAGAGCCAAACCATCAGCTACTGGAGCAGCCACTTAACACAACAAGCCAAATCACAATTAAGCATTATCTTTGCTCTTTTCATTGTGGTTGCTGTAACAGCACTGAGGCTGGGTAACATATAAAGTAAAGTACATTTGGAGGTCTAAAAGCACAGCACCAGCTTCTGTTTGGTTCTGGTCAGGCTCCATAGCACAAGCCCTGACATGATGATGTCAGAAACATGTGTGGAAGAGAAGCCAGAGAGATTCAGAGATCAGGCTCACTCTTTCATGATAACCCACTCTTAGAAGCACTCATTCTATAAGACTGGCATGAATCCTGCTGGGGGCAGCACCCCAGTGACCCAGTTACCTCCCACTCAGCCCCTTAAAGGTTCAGCCATTTTCCCACTGCCACAAAGGGGACTGAGCTTCCAACACATGAACCCTTAAGGACACACACAGACCATACCCAAACCATGGCAGCTTTTAATCACTTACTGTAATGGCATTAGAGCAGGCTAAGGCCAGAGGAAACAGTTATGCCCCCAGATCCATTTTTCCCATCCACCTAGGGAAAGAGTCAAGCGGGCCAGCATAGTTACACCAATCTACTTTCTGATCAGAGAGCATGAAACAAAAGATTCTCATAGCTTTATGGACTCTAGGGCCAGCGGTGAAAGGCACAGGACTAAAAAGGTACTGGGTACTAAGTCAGAAGAGTGGGAAACACACACCCAACCCATACACAGAATGGGCAGAACTGCCTAAGGAGAACCACGTCCCAAACCTCACATAAACAGACCTAGGAATAATAGTACCCAGGTTAGGGATGTAAATCTGTGGGAGATCATGACCAGGCTCTGGAGCTCCCTACGGAGACTGCAGCACGTGAGCTGCGCATCGTGTCTGGCCAGGGCAGGTCCTCTGCAGTCTGCCATGTTAGAAAGTCACCGTAGGTTTTGATTTCAAGAGCTAGGCATGTCAGTACAGAAAAGGCTCAGTACTCTTTGCCACTCTTCTCTAAACCTAAAATTAGTTCAAAAGAAAAAATTTAAAAATAAGAATGTGGCTCTCTTCTCCAGTCCATCATTCTCCATCTCCAAAGCCTACATGTAGAGTTGTTTGTAACCGAGACTCATAAACCCATTTCTTTGTCCTGTCCCAATCACTGGCACTACACCAGGCCACTTGGCCGGCTCCTTTCCCAAATGCAAATAATCAACCCTGACAGTCTCACCTCAGAGTCCTTGCTAACCACGGTGCCCTCCAGGAAAGGTGCCGTGTGCACTCATAGAAACTGGACTGAGCATCCTGAAATACCAGCTTTTTGTTTCTGCCAAGATGGCTAATTTTTTTTCTCCTTCCACCTATTTTAACACTGAAAAGAACTCCACAAACAAGTGGGAAATTTGTAACAGCCATAAAGTATGAGCTCCTCAGGAACCAGCAAGCATCAGCAAGGCAGAGGGCATATACACAGACTCACGTGGCTGGAAAGTTTGCAAGTCAAGGTGTGGGCCGCAAGCTTGGACGCACTGATCTCGCTGCACTCCGCACCACCTTAGACAAACCGCAGCCCACAACGGCCACAACTGAGGCAGCCGGATGGCCTGACTGGGTCCAGATGATAAAATCCTGTCCCAGGCTGGATCTGCTCTTGTGCTCCTGTTCACCTTCACCCATCCTGCATCTCCCAAAGGAAGAGCTGAAGGGCCCCACCTAAGAGAATGCCTCCTACCCACATCTCCGCACCCTATAGGCTTAAAATTGAAACCCAACTTGAGGAGGCCTGGGGGCTGTAGGCTTTCTACCCTGGGGCTCCTAGTTACCTCTCTCAAGAACAACAGACACCTGACTCTCTCCAGTGCATTATAGTGAATTGCTAACTGGTGGTCAACTTGTTACACCCAGCTGAATTGAACTAGTAGAGTGCTGGGTGTGGCAGGCCCACCTGAGGACTGATGCCAGCAGCAGGAGAGGCAGAACTGGTGATGCTTTTGCGACGCCATTAGGGAAGCTGTTTGGAGACGATGCTGGAGCCTCATCATGCTGGCTTTCCTGATGAACGTGGCTGTTCTTGTTGGATGAGGAGCTCAGGACCTCAGTGTTGCTGAGAATGGCTACAGCTCATTTTTGGAGAGTTCTGGCCCTCATCCTGAGCATCACTTCCTGGATCCAGAGGGGAGGATGATGCACAGCTCAGCCTCCTGGAGAAGCTTGTTGTGTTGGCTTTCCCAGTGGGAACTCAACTTTCCTCAACATTGGAGGAGCACGGCACCTCACAGTTGCTGAGACTGGTTGTGGTATTTGTCAGGGGAGCTGTGGTGCTTACCTTGAGCACTGCTGCCTGGCTCCAGTTCAGATCCCTCAGCCTGACAGCACAAATCCTTCACCACAGACCTTTGGGCCTTTCCAGAACAGAGTCAAGAAGCAGGCCTGCAAGAAACATTGTCGTGGGCTCTAGGCCTCCAGTTGGACTTTGTGGGAGCCATTGTTATGAACTCTAGGCTTTTCAGCTAGACTCAAGCAGGATATTATGATTCAGGATTCTTTGGTTTTTAATATGTGGAGAGATTTCCTGCACTCTTTGTATATGATTCGTTGGGTGATTATGAAATAATCTTATAAAGTGCATCCTGTATTGTACTGTTCTCCTTGCAAAACCCCAAACCATAACACCCATTGCCACAGTGGCTGATTCATACTTTCAAGGAAACATCATTATATAAACTAAGATGACTACATTCAAGGATTTAATTACTACAAAGAACACATAGAAGAACTCTTTGAGGCAGAATTACTGAAACAAAGATGCAAAAATAAACATGTTGCATACACTTAAGGAAATATTAGAAGAATTCTTAGTAATACATAGAAAGTAACAAACATCCCAGGTGATATAGCACATCAAAAAGATATACTCAGCCCAGGTTAAAAAAAACACATTCAAGGGGCTGGCCAAATAGCTCAGCAGATGAAAGCAGGGGCCAGGGGTTCACTCCCAGGGCCTGCTGTGCTGGCCCTGCCCCTGGGGCGAGCTGAAACAGCAATTGAGACCGGGTATGGTGGCGCATGCCTATAATCCCAACTCTTGGGAGGCTGTAAATGGGCAGATTACTATGAGCCCTATCTAGTAGTTAGACCCTGAACACCCTGATTCCCTTCCCTAAAATACAAAAAGAAAAAACACATTCCATAAGATAAATTACACATTTAATTTGATTGAAGAAAAATGAATTACTGAACTAGTAGGTTGAACTGAGGAAATGACAGGATAAACACACAAAAGAAACACTAAGAGATATTAAAGATAGAATAGGAATATATAAAGAGGAGAAAAAGTACTGTGAGACATAAAAGGACAGAGATTCTATCTGAAAAAACAGGAAAAGTTTAATACAAATAAATCTTAAACTTGGGGTGGGAGGTAAGGGTCTGCCAGGCAGGCAGGCAGACAGGGAAAGGAAATAGTTTCATGCAGGAAAAAATGCTTGGATGCCTGAATAAAATTGATAACCATGATGCAGGAATACCATGTAGTCCATAGAGTTTCCAGAGCAATGACCATTTTAAGGAGATTCAGAATGGCCAGCGTCAAAAGGCAACCAAAGATCAGACCGGTTAGCATCTTGGGTGGCACACAGCATCCTTTGCTCCACTTTGCATGTGAGAGAATTTAGTCAAACTCAGATAGATTAAGTGAGCTGCCCCAGGTCAGGGTTTCACACTGGAGAGCTCTTATCTTCCCTTCCCTCTTCCCATTCAAGGGAATCTCAGAGATTACTCAGTTTAAAGGTTTTAGTGTTTGGAAATGTCAGTTAAAAATTTAAAAAATTCAGTGACAGGGCCAGCGAGGTAGCTTAGCAGACTAAGCACCTGCTTAGGCAAGACCAGGGACGGGGATTTGATCCCCATCACTATATGCCACGCTGGCCCTGCCCCCATGCACACTGAGCTAAGCACTGAGTCCAGGCATGGGTTGCCCACGCCTGTAATCCCAGCTCTGCGGAGGCTGAAAGGAGAGGATCACAATGAATCTGAGCTGCACAGTGAGACCTCATACCAAATACATTTTTTAAAAAGATGAATGAGATGGGAGAGTAGGTAGGAGATGAATTCAGGATTGAGTGAATTTTCGATCCAGAGGACAATAAGACATTTAACATTAAAAATAGGATAGAGGCTACGGATAGAAATGTGGGAGGCATCGGTATGTAGGGGGAGGTATATTGTTGGGAAAAATGGAGCTGCAGCAGTAGCATCCCCATAGTGTTAGCCAACATTTTCTCAGGACAGGGCCACAGAGATAGCTCAGTAGAATAAGCATTTGCCTGGCAAGCGCAGGGTCCTGAGTTCAATCCCCAGTACTGAAAACAAACAAACAAACAAACAAACATTTTCTCAGGACAGAAATCCAAACCAAGAGGAGGCACTGTGAATTCCAGGTACTCAGGAAAGAGACCTTTTGTTCAGAAGATAGATGCTATCACCCCACCCTTATAGGTAAGGAAGTTAAGCCTTAGAGAGGCTAAGTGACTTACTCCAAGTGACTGGCACGATGCAAAGCTGGCGTTCAAAGCAAATGCAGGTGCCAACAGATGGAGATGGAATAAGAGTGAATGCTGAGTGCCCAGTAAACATTTCTCTCTTGCTGTCTCAGAGCCCAATGCTCAGAGAAGGTCAACTGTTAGAGTTCGTGACCTCTGTCCTAAAGCCCATGGGAGCTGAGCTGGGCATACGATGGGGAAGAAGCAGCCCCGTGCCACTGTGAAGCAGAAGCACTGGGTTCCCACCTGAGCTTGGCCATGCTTGAGGCACTACTGCGGCCAAGTCATTTCCCCTCAGTCGTCCAAGTTCTCTCTGCATATGGAAGCCTCTGGGATCCCAGGACTCTGCACTTGACTGGAAGTGAGGGGTTTCCCTTCAACTCCAAGGCCCACCCACCTAGGCTGGCAGCATCTATTTCTCTCTTCATGTTGCCTTTCCTCCCCTCCATTCATACCAGCCATTCCAGCTTCAGCTTCCCAGCTGAGGGCCGGGTGTGGACTGTTTGAAAGACATATGGCATCCCAGTGCAGCCGAGAGTCCAATCTCAGGGGAAACCATTGTTCATTCATCTGGACCAAGTGACATTCTTTATGCAAGAATAACTCTTGATTAAAGGGTGAGTTTTAATGGAAACTAATTAGGCAAACTCTTTAGCCTGGGCATAATGATCAAATGAGCTGTCACACTGTACCTGATACAATGATCTCACTCGCTACAAGATTTTATTCCTTAGCAATTACACTCCCACATGGCACTGCGTGCCGTTATTGCCTGGAGCACACATGTCAAATTAAAGAGCAACTTATGCACCTGATATTTAATTATTGCCTAGTACTACAGACACCCAGGGAATGTCAAAGTGAGCAGTCCTGCTTGGGAGAAAGAAAACTGAAATCTTCTGCTAGGGAGTGAAAAAATAGGGATAAAATATGTATAGGCTACTACAGTTTCGTATTCAGCCACCTTACAATTCACAATTATGAAACCTCCTCTCCCCAACCTTGAATAATTCACCAATTTTTTTCCTTCTCTAGAAAAGTCAGTAGAAGCAGGGTTGTAGGTGCAGGCACCAGGCCCTACTGGTGTTTGCTGACCCCTGGGATTGATGTGGGCTAGATTTGGCCAACGTTGAGCCCTTTCTGCAAGTGGTTCTTCTAACAGGCTCTGACAGGGAAGAGGGGTTTCCTATGTCACCCCAGCCCAAAGGGCAATGTTTACCCTGCAGGCTGAACCCTCAGCCAACACCCTCTTGTGCTTCAGTCACATTTGATCACAAATTTAAAACTTGCCCAGTTTCCCTCAGCGCACTTGTCCAAAAGCTTAGAAAGTGAGAAGCCATTGAAATGTTACGTTCTCAACTTTGTGCATTAGAATGATCTTTTCAAACTTTTCAAACACACTGATAGTTAGAGCACCATTCCAGACTAATTAAATTAAAATCTGGCAGCATCCATTTTTCTCCTTGTGTTGCTCTTTAAAGCTTCTCAGATGTCTGTGGTGTTGAAGCCAGGTTGAGCACCGCGGGTTTGAAGAATGAACAGCCACACACAGGAGGTGCTTAGAGTCACAAGGCTTTCTACTGAAACAACAGGCACTCGGGGCTTGGTGCCGGGGCACGTGCTGTTCTCTCCCCTGGCACAGTCTTCCCCTGTCCTCTTTCTACTCAGGAAAACTCCACTTATCCTTCAATGTCAAGTACAGATGTCACTTTCCCCTGATTTCCTCAGGAAGAGTTGCTTCAGTGCCTGTCAGGAGCCAGACACAAGGCTTGCTTCTCAAAGGATCATTAAATCGAACTGCCCTCCTCAGTGGGGGCTCAAGAAGGGAATTCGCGTGTCTCAAGCAACCATCTGTGTCCCCCAGCTGAGAAAATTCTGAGAGTATCTCAGTCTCCTTTGCTCCAGATAAAGAAATTCAATTACCAGTTATCAGAATTGTACCGCCTAATACTAAAAGGCCTTAATAAGAGCGCTTTGTATTTAGTAAACTGCACAGCTTGTGAAAACCCCCTCCAAACATCTGGCAGGAGGCCCAGCAGAGGTAAGGCTGGAACCTCTAATGATGGCAACATGTAAACAACTGTTTTGTTTCCACTGATAGTTATTAACTTCCAGTGTCAGCCTTATCCCCAGAGGTCTGCTTCTTCAGCCTTGCAGGGGCTTCTGGGAAACGGCAGCTGGGGCGAGGCCTGTGCACACCCAGGGAGGAGGGAGAGGGAGACAGAATGCTCCCATGAGGACAGGACAGCAGATCTACCCTCCTTTTAGGGACTCTGATGGGAGGTGAGCACAGACTCTCACTATGTTATCGGCTCATCTTTTGACCTAGGACAGCAAATCTCAGTTTCTATAGCTTTCAAGGTATGGAAACAGGACATGGGACAGTTGTTAGAAATCATTCACAGAATGTGCTAATGAGGGTCCTGATGCAGCAGTGCCTTAAAAAAGGCTTCAGATAAGGAAATTTCTTCCAACTGGGATTTAGAAAGGTCAGAGGACTCTTTGCTTACCTCAGTGACTACCAGCTATTCACCCCACCCCCGCTGGCCCGAAGTTGGTGACATTTGCGTACATGAACACTTACATAAAAGCTCACATAGGACAGCTGGCTCTTTATCCCTTATGACCATTAGTGAATACTGGGCCTAAGCAACCTTTCATACCCTAACTCACATGCAAACAGCAATTCATTCCATAACTACCCATTAACTGAGTAGGTAGTATGTCCCCAGCACTGTGCACACTAAGCTGATGCAGAAGTAGGCAAACAGCTCTGAGGGGACACTGAGGCAGATATTAGTAGGAGGATTTTATTAAGGGCTGTGTTTAGGATCCACACTTGTGGACAAGAGGTGTTCTGGACTGAACTGTATTCTCCCTAAATGTATATGCTTATGCCCTAACCCCCAATGCAACTGTATTTGGAGCTACGGCCTTTAATGGGGCAATTAAGGTTACGTAAGGTCATGGGGTGATCCAATAGGTCTTGTGGCCTTAAAAGAAGAGATCAGAGATGCACAGAGGAAAGACTATGTAAAGACACAGCAAGAAGGCCGGGAAAGGGGGCTTCATCAGAAACCAACCCTGCTGCACTCTTGCTGTCAGACTTCCAGCCTCCAGAACTGAGAGATTCACCGTCTGTTGTGTAAGCCACCCGGTGCTGCAGCAGACTAATTCAAGAGATAAGGGAAGCAGCAAAGTGGAGGCGAACACTGAGCTCTAATGCAGGCCCAATTCCGACCTCAGATGGCCCCGCAGCAGCTCCTGAGGCGGGCTGGCCTCTCAGCCACGTGGAGTTGGAGTGCAGGGCTGGCCAGGCACTCAGGACTGCTGCATCTTCAGGCACTGGAAGCAGCCCCCCCTGAAAAGAGGCATCATCCCAGCAGGGCAGTCTCCTTCCACTGAGTCAGGCCTGGGGACCACACTTCCCAGCAACTCCTCACAAATGGGAAGCAAGGAGCGCTGGCCCCTCCACAGAGCCCATCGTGTGCGCCAGGCACCGCTCATGTCATCTTAGTTGATCTTCACAGTGCCCCTTGTGAGATGATACTGATTTCACACAGAAAGTTAAACGACTTGTCCAAAACCACAGTGCTGACAAACAATAAAGCGGAAATTCAAGATGTAGCTCTTTTCCCCAAGGATCACTGTCACCTTGACATTCTGCCTTCTTATAGGAAGTGGTAAAGATTTCTTGCAAGAAGCACTCTCTGCCCACCCTGCCTCTAGCAGTTAACTGACCCCATGGTACCCATAGATCTCTCTTCAAAGCCTGCATCCCATTGCCTTGTAACAATCCTATCAAGCAACACTTCTTTATCATTACCTTGTGCCAGGCACCGTTCCAGCACTTTTCATATATGATTCATTTAGTCTTTCCAATAGTTCTCAGAGGTATTATTCCCACCATTTCTATTGCATTTATTTTATTTTACTGTACTGTTTTCAGACAAGAATTTGTTATGGCACTAGAGTCAAGCAATCCTCCAACTCCTGTGTAGTTGGGACTACAAGAAGCATACCACCACACCCAGGATCATTCTCATTTTATTAATGAAAAGGCTATTATTCAATAATGTTCCCAAAGAGACCTCAACAGGATTTGAATGCAGGAGGTCTGTGGGAGAATATGACCAAGACTTGATCATCTTTTCCACCCCAGTGCATTACTTGGGACTGACATATACCAAGCTCTTTGTAAGATTTTCCTAAAAAAAAAAACTTAATGATGCCTTGCACAGGACCATTTTGAAAAAAAAAAAAAAAGCTATTTGATTTCTATGAACAAAGCTCAGAAGAAAAGACAGACACATAAAATATATTTTCTCTATGGAGACATTAATGGGCAAATTTTAACTCTTACTGTCTGCAAATGAATAGGATATCATTTTGTTTTGTTTTGCTTTGTTTTGAATGTATTTAGTACAGAGTCTATAGGGTTTCGCTACACAGATCAAACTCATAGTGATCCTCCTGTTTTCAGCCTCTCAAATGCTGGGATTACAGGAGCATACCACCATACCCAGTCTCAATCTCCCTCTCAGTGGGCCCTGGGTGCAGGGCCAGCACTGCATGCCAGGGGCCAAACCCTGGTCCCTGTGTCTGTCTGAGCAGGCACTTTAGTCCACTGAGCTATTTGGCCAGTGCTGTTTTGCTTTTGTTTTTAAGACAAGGTCTTGACATCATCCTCTCCCTGCCTCTGCCTCCCAAGTCCTCGGAATTGTAGGTGCATCCCACTGTGATTGGCTCTCAGAATGTGACTTCCTGCTGCTGTCCTTGAGGTCTGATCCAGTCCACACCCCAGGCATCACCATAACGTGATATCTTTCCAGGGTTATCATAACAAATACTAGGTGAAAAGATCTCCTATGACCACTGCAACATTTGAATAGAAACCCAAATACCAAGAAGTAGTCCATGTTTTGACAGTCTGGAAGAAGAGCATTTCAGGCAAGGGAAAAGGGGGCACAAAGGCCCTGGCGCAGAACTAAGCTGTCCCGAGTTCCCTGGGACAGAACATAGACCAGTGGAGTTGGGGTGCATGAATGAGGGCTAAAGGAGAAGAATGGGAGAATGATAAGGCCTGGGAAGTAGGAGGGAAAAGAAAGACCACCTAGGTCTTTACAGGCATGGCAGGAGGTTTGATTTTCATCTCCAGCTGAACAGGGACCCACTGAAGAACACTAAGTAAGAAGGAAATGGGCTATGACTTCTGGGCTTAAAAGGTCATTCTGGCTGCCAAATGAAGAATGAATTATATGATACAGAAGTGGAGGCAGACAGGTACCATCCACTTTTTGTTGGGTGTCTGCCCAAGGGATCTGAGCCATGTTCCCAGCCCCAAAGTTCCTGCTTGGCATCCCAGATCCCTGGTTCCTTCCACTTCTACCCTAAACACCCTCTAGACTCACCCTGCCTTGCTGGTAGTTGCTTTGGCCTTCCTTGTACAGCTTGTACTGTGCTGTACAAGCCCAGCTGGTTTCTGACTCAGATGGCTCGCTCGGATCACCAAAAGACAGCATTTGGCTTGTAAAAATCACTTTTAAAATCCAAACCCTTGGAGGTGGGGAGATAGCTCAGCAGTCTAAGCATCTGCCTGGCAAGCGCAAGGAACTGGGTTTGATACCTAGTACTGCATGCTGTGCTGGCCCCAGAACCCCTGGCATGCTGAGCTGGCCACCAAGTCCAGGTATGGTGGTGCACACCTGTGATCCCAGTGCTGGTGAGTCTGAGACAGGAGGATCACGACAAGTCCAAGCTGCATAGTGAGACCCTATACCAAATTACTTAATGAATTAATGAAATAAAATCCAAACACTTGGCAAGATGGATGAAAGCAGAACAAGAGTTGACACTTCCCAACAAGTCACACAGAGCAGGAGCCCCATAGATGCAGGTCATGTGGTGTGCCGCATGCTTACTATCAGGCTAAGATGAAGGCAGTCACGACTGGTGGAGGAACCATAGGCCAAGTCCCCAGGAGCCACAGGCCAGCACATCATACAGCCTGTCCTCCAGGCTCCACACTGGCTGGAGGACAGCTGCCCACAGGCTCCTTCCTGGATCAGCTAGGGCCCACCGGCTGCCAGGGTAGTTCGTCAGCAGCCTGATGTCACACATCTGCAATTAGGTAATTTGTATTCTAACTGTTGCCTTCCAGCTGCACTGAGAGGTCAAAACTTCACTTCATATGAAGTTGGTTATGCATGCCATAAAGCTCACAAAGGGGTAGTGATCATGAACAGGGCTTAGAAGTCCACAAGGGACCCAAGACAGCCTCAATCTCCATATGGAATGGATCCAAACTGACAAAGGATGTGTGAGTGTAAGACTTTCAGCACACCAGGAAGGGTCTGTGGGTCTGTTGCTGTCTTAAATCATTCTAGTACCAACTTACCTAGATTCAAGTCAGAACTAGAGCTTGATTAGAACTAGATGTAGAACAAAGTTATTTCTTCGAAGCTCTTTTCTGTCTTTTTAACTCCTTCCTGATATCTCTATATAATATGCAATATTTGATTCTACTCTTATTGAAATTTTTTAAGGGAGGCCACCCCTCATGCCTGGCAATGGGACAAGAAAGGATTTTAGAGGATTGACACAAGGTCTGAATTCAGAGACTTGGGTTCTGTTATCATATTTTCCACTTAGTTATGTTACCCTAAATCATTTACATCACCTCTGAGTTTCAGTCTCCTCATTCATAAAATATAACCACAAAATTGCCCTTTTTGACAGGGTTATTCTTAAAGGATAAAAATGACAACACTCCTAGAGACTTAGTTTTAGGTACTCAATATATTGATCCATTTAAACTCATCAACACTTCTCTATGGTGGGCACTAGTGACACTTAGTTCATACAATGTAGACTAAGAGGTTGGAAGGTTGGGTCAAGGTCACAGAGCTGATTAGCAGAGGCACCAGGATTTGAGAACAAGAAGTTGGAGTCCAGAAGCCAAAGAACCAGCCTAGTACCTGGGAGTGGAGTCTTTTTGAATAAATGGCAGTGCTCCTCGCCTTTCCATATGCCACGGGCCAACCCTACACACAAACCTTTGTTACCATCACCAGCCCTTGGATATGGTTTGAGGTTCTTATTAAAGGGGGGTAGGGATGACACTGAAGGCCTCAGAAGAGGGGAACAGGGTCTGGGGCCCTCAGAAGCTAGATCCTCTGGCTATGGCAGGGGTAGGTAGAGCTTGTCCCCAAGAGTAGGACTGAAAGAAGAATAGCAGGAAACTGACACAGAAAAGAAGACCACAGACATGCGCCCCATGACACCAGGGCACATCTAGGCCCTTCTGGACTACTGCTGGGATTCCGATGAATAAAGCACAAAGAAGAAAATCCAGGAAGCTCACCCTCAAATGAGGCTTAGACTAAGGAGGCAATGAGCTTTGGGCCAGCTGTGCTCAAGGTTTCTTCTTGGAGTTCACTTACCATGATCGCTGCTCCTGCTCCATGCTGCACGGGGGTTCAGGTTTAAACAGAGAACCTGGGAGAAAGGGCTAGGATGCCAGAGCCCCGGCTTGGCCCCAGAGGTCTACGGCTTATCCCCAGTTAGAGCCTTCTGGCTCTAGTTGTTCCCACGTGAAAAATGAGGAGGTCAGTTGAACACATTGTAATATCCCTAACATCTTGAAAATTCCAAGTCCTCAAGCCTCACTTCACCTACAGCCATAGACTAATATCCTCAGGGCAGAGCGATTTCATTTAGGTTAAATGATTCCCTGCATATAAACAAGAGTGAAACAAAGGCCCCCTTTCTCTGAGTTGTTAGCGTGTGTGAACACACACACACACACACACACACACACACACACACACACTTGTGCACCCTTGTAATGCTTATACAACCCACCCCCACCGCAGTCACGCACAAAGGCACACACAGGCCGGCAGAGGCACAAACACCTGGACTCTCTAAACTGCTACTTCCCCCACCCCCAGTCCCCGCCCCCCCCCAACTCCCCTGCTGTGGAGCCAAGGGGACCCTGAGCACCACCGTCTGTTACCTAACCTGATGGACTGGTGCCACCCAATGGTCAGGATTAGAAGTGCAGTGTTGAATCCAAGACCCTAAAGGCACTGGACAGAGCCCAGGGCCATTCAATCCATCCCTCTCTTCTATGAGGCAGAATCCAAAGCTACTTTAGGTGAATGAGGCTGCCTGTCATCTTAAAATCTTTCAAGTAACTATGTTCTTATATCACACTCTTAGGTTTTTTTTTTAAAGATCTCAGGGTTGCCACTAACACTCAGAGCAACCTTGTTGGGTTGAGCTAGAGTACAAGCATGAGTCGTAAACTGTGTGGTTGGGCACCATTCTAGCAGCTTTATCTGTGACATCTTCTCCATATTTGCACCTACTATCTACACAAGACATGTATTATTGTCTTCATTTTAAAAAGCTACCATCAAGAGAGGAGGACTCTCAGACACGACTCCAGTTCTAACTCCAAAACCAGTGCTTTTTTCAGCAGCCTTTTGGCCATACTGGACTTCAGTTTTGTCATTTGTACATGCTTAGTTGCAATCACTCATTCAATCATTCATTCCTTCAGTGAACACTGAGTGAGCACCTACAATGGGCCAGGATCTGCATTAGAGGGTGGGAACTGGGCAAGCACCAGGGTGTGGCCCTTGCTAAGGATCCCTTGGTCTTCTAGAATCAGTAACCTACAGGTCCTCTTAAACCCTGCCTTGAAAACCTTACTTCTCTGCCAAATTCTATACAGGCCTGGAGGAGAGTTCTGGGGGAGAAGAGTGCACAAGCTGTAGCTTGGAGCAAGAAAGGCACCCAGTCCTCAAGGAAGGCAAGCAATCGCTGCCTTTGCTCAAGTGTCTGCTGATGCACATTTTAGAAGTCTGGGTCTGCCTCCTTGCAGGGCCCGGATACACTTGAGAAGGAAGGGTGGCATCTGGGTTGATCTGGCTTCACAGCAGTGTCCTTTGTGCTGCTGCAGAGAGGTCAGAGCAGAAGTAAATCAGTGGGGAGAGCTGGAAAGTGAAGCGGTAGAACTAAGCCTTGGTTATAATTCTGTAGCCCATTATTCTGACCCTGCAGCCCCTGTGACCTGACCACAACTTGTGTCCCTTGTTGTCTCTTTCCAGCTGCCCCTTGTTCTCTTTCTAGACCCCAAACACCCCATAGTTTATCAGTTTAATTCTTCGTCTCTCTCTCGCTCCCACTTTTTTTTTTTTTGGCCAGCTGGGCCCGCCCTATAAGTGGGTCTGGCGCAGCATGTGGTGCCAGGGATCGAACTGCGGGGCCTGCACTTGCCTAAGCTTGCCTAAGCTTTAGACAACTGAGCTATCTTGCCATCCCTGAGTTATCTCATCAGCCCTTCTTACTAAATAACAGACAAAGAAATAGAATAATGGAATGTCAAGCGCTAGAAGCCATCAATCAGCCTCAACTTTATGGATGAAAAAAATAGGTCCACAAAGAAAACGGACTGGTCCGAGATTACAGAACCAGCACACAGCATAGAATGACCAAAGAAAGACTGGATCTAGAATTAAAATAAGCTGTTCTAACATAAGGACTATTTTCTACTTTTCTGTTTCTTCTATACCTGTAATTAAACATTAATGAGTCTACTCCAATTCTAAAATACCATTTTATCCTTCCTCTCCTCTCTAATTCCCCAGTTCACATCCTATTAGCACATAAGACCTTTGGAAATAGAAAACGTCTTTACTTTTTCCAAGGTTTTAACTCTAACACAATAATTAACCTGTAAATTCTTAAAAGTGGATGGATGGATTGATGGATGAATAGACTGACAAAAGGATAGATGTAGATACATAGTATGTGGAACAGTGAGTCTTTTATACTGGATGACTTTATTTATATTGCAGTTTTCTCTCTCCAACAACCTCCCCAAGCTGGCCTATTTTCCACAATCAGAGTGACCCTTTAAGAAAATAAACCTTGAGTCCTTTTCTTCCCTGGGCAAAGGTGTTTGAAGACTTTCTTGTCATCTAATGGGTAAGTCAAGACTCATTACCATATAATGCTATATGCATGGCATTTGCCTTCCACACCAATCTTATATACACACCCTAAATTCAAGAAAGACCTGACAAGTTGGCATTCCCTGACTAAAGCACGGCCCTCAGGCTTTGGTAAGCCTGGTCTGCCTCATCCCTTCTACAGTGGTATCTCATGACCTCTGCTTGGACACCATAATGGGACATTTGTGTTCATCTCTTCTGACACATTCTTAGCCACAAACCTTACATGCAATACAGTACATACTCATTTGGTATTTGTGAAGTGAATATACTTATATCGTATGTTCCAATTGCTTCTGAAAAATTCAGTCATATTTTGTTCTAAAACCACATAAATTACTTTCTAGATCATTATAAACAGGAGCCCTACAGGAACTGGGAACAGCATCTCCAAAGAGCCAAAATTGTAGCACAGGTATAAGATTGGATGGTAGGCAGGGGAGACACTTGACGGTCAAAGCTCCTCCCTGGCAAGCACAAGGACATGAGTTTGATCCCTGACACCACATTCTGTGATGGCTACTGAAACTGGGAGTGGTGACATGTGCCTGTAATCCAAGTTCTGGGGAGGCTGAGATAGGAGGATCACTATGAGCCTGAGTTGTGTAGTGAGACCCTGTATCAAATAAATAAATAAATAAATATTGGATTGTAGAGCTACAAAGTAGTGTTTATGCAAGAGGACATCTCTCAGAGACAAAGAGTATCCAGAAAAAAGAGGTAGCTGTCATGGATGGGAGCATTAAAGAGTCGGATTTGGATCAACGTGAAGATCTTTCGAATGGTCAGAGCTGAGCCACAAAGTTCCCTCTCAGGAGAGAGCGAAGCTTCTTGTCTTGCAGGTATCTAAGTGGTGGGCATAGATGACCGCTAAGAACACACCTGAGGATTTGGGGTATTACATAGAGAATGGCAGCAAGAATCAAATCATATTCAACTGCAACACTGAGACTATGATTTCATCAAACTCCAGGACTGACCCAAGCAAATTAACAAAAATGAAAGTTGACGTTTATGGCTCAATTTCTACCCTTCACTTCAGTGTCTGCTCTTACCCTGACCCTCCAAAAATCTCTGTCATCATAATGTTGCCTGGGACAGGTGATACTCTTGGTGCACTGGTGCCCCTCTCAGATTCCTCATCTTGTCTCTAGGTCACTTGTGTCTCAAGTGTATAGTTCATCCATACAATAACCTTCCAGAAAATCCTAGTGGAGTAGAGGCCCAGAAGCCCATGCAGTAATTCACTCACTGTAGTGCAACTTTCTTCAATCTGTGGATGTTACCATGGAGACCATGGAGCTTACACTCAACTGGCCTTGCAATCTGCCCTGAGGGTCAGGTGGGCACGTAAGTGGGTCATGGAAGTGCATGGGCTTGAGGTCCTACTATGGTCCCTTCTCCCTTCTGCTCTGGCACTCTTCTCCTATGTGCTTTCCAGCTACTGTAAAGTAAGCAATTTTTCTCTGCTAAGCTTTGATACCTTGTCCCTGAAACAACAGATGGGAGCCTTGAGCAAATTGAACCTTCCCCTTTACTGTGTTGGTGTTGGGTCTCAGCAACAAAAAAGCTGACTGATAGGTTAAAATGGATATCTGGTGCACATCCACACTACCCAGTGTTTCCTGGCATCCCTCTCCAGATAACTTACCATCTTTTTGTCTCAGGGTCATCATTGTGGAATTCAACCTGTTCTTTATATTGAAGGACCAAACTACAACCTTTGTGGTTGATCAGCACTAGATAGAGAGCCCACTTCAACCCTGAGCAAGCAAATAAACCTATATGAACCCTTCTGAACAAGTAATGATAGGTTAAAAACTACCCGCCAGATTTCATGGCATTGTGATGAAGATCTCTATAGGAATTATCACAAGAGGAGAACTTCCAGAACTACCTAGGGAAGGCCTAAGTCCAATGTCAAATGTCTTTATGAAAGACAGAAGACTCAGAAAAAAAAAAAACACCTGCAAATGATCAGGGAGGGACTGGAGTTTTACAGACATGAGCTAAGGAACTCCTGTGACCACTGAAAAATGAAGAGGCCAAAAGAGATTCTCCCCAAAACTTTAGAGTTTAGGCCAGTTGAGTGGAAGCTCCATGGTAACATCCACAGACACTGAAGAAAGCTGGACCCTGGGGACACCTTGATTTTGGAAGTCTGATCTCTAGAACTGTGAAACAGTAAAATTCTGTGGTTTTAAGCCACCAAATTTGTGACGATTTCTTATAACGTCTCTGGGAAGCTACAAAGGATATTAATACCCTTGTTTATAGATAAGACTTCCAAAAAGTGAATGACTCAGAGTCACTCCATCCGAGTATGGTAGAGCTTGGATTCAAACCCAGGTCTACTTGAATTCACAACAAACACTCATAATCACCACATCAGGGGAAATAGAGCACTATGCCTAGCACAGGGCCAGGCACAGGATAGATGTTCATAGAGGATTAATTCATTCATTTTACCCAAACATTCCCTTCCTGTCATTACCAGATGGTCAAGAGTTAATCAGATGACTGTGTTCCTGTTAACCCAAGAACTCCTGCATCAGCCTTCCTGGAGTGGGCTTCTACCTGGGCTACAATTAAGCATGTCTAGAAGGCCTTTCAGAATCAACTTGTCTGGTATTTCAGCACCATGGCAGCTGGTGAAAAAGATAGATTGGGGCCTGTGCCTTGAGTTAATGTCAGTCTGAATTGAAGATGTGCCAGCCTCATCAGGACAGATTCTTTAATTAACCTGCTAATCCTGTCAGGCATTGGGTTCACTTTCCTTCTCCAGAAATGTGTTATGTGTCTCTTCTTTCACCACTTTGTCATTTGCTCTATTTCAGATTCAAGGTGTCCTTTAAGCTGTGCTTCAGAAGACTCTGTCCTCCAAGTCAACAGCTGTTGGAAAAGTGGTCCCTCAAACACCATTTTATTGCTTAACCATCACATTTTTCACCCTGTGCCTGCACATAGCAAGGAATAAAACTATTTTGATGTGATAAAGATGTATTGTGTTAACTACGGAGTGCCTGGCCTTATCCTATGCATTGCTTTGAGTAGACAAAGGTGTAAGTAAGAGCTGGGTCTTGCTTGTAGGCACCGCCTTTTGGGGGCTGGGGTGAGGGAAAAAAATGAGTATTGTGTTTCCCAATCTTTTCACTTTGCAATAAGCACAAAATGATAATAGCTTTAAAGGCAGATGGGGATAAATTTGTAAAGCTGCTTGAAGTCAAAGGAAATGAGCCCAGGAGCCCCAGATCCTGAGACCCTACCAAGTGGCCACAGAGACAGTATCTCCTGTTCCTATCCATTTTCTGCAGCTCTAACTGAATAGCATAGGCTGAGTAGTTTTTAGTGAATAAGAAGTGTATTCTGCTCATAGTTTTGAAGGCTGCAAAGCTCAAGATCTAGCAGCCATACCCGTGAAGTCCTAAGGGCTAAAGGCACCGCGGAGGTGGCTGAGCATATCACAAAGCAAAGCAAAGAATCCTAGCTCAGATCTCTCCTCTTCTTATGAAGCTCTGTCCAATGGGATTGGGGCTCTGACTCTATGGTCATGTTTAACCTCAATGACCTCCCTCAAGTCTCATCTCCAAATACCATAATGAGATTGTTGCCACCCTCTCACCACCTCATCATATTGCTTCAATGTCACATGAGCCTTGATGAGGATATTCTACCTCACTTTGCACACAAGTAATCACTCATTTGGAAGAAATGTGCCACAGAGAACCTGAACTCTAATCTTTCTTCTTCGCAGGTTTTTGTGTTCAACAAATGGTCCTACAGCTAAAACCTAAGTGTGGCAGTACTTTTTATATTTGTGGAACACAATATGTCAGTGAGGAACATTTCTTTTTCTTTAAAACTTTAGGTTCATCTCCCCTTAGACTTGTAGATCAGGCTCAGAAAAAAACACAAGGAAGAGCAAGAAAAAGTTATTAGGAATGTTCAGAGATAATTGATAATGTTTAGTCTGACAACTTACATGAAGAGTATTGGGTGGAAGGTTTATGCTTTTCACTATATATTTAGATAGAGAAACATTCAATCCATAACAGTACTGCAATCCCAGGTATTCCACAACCTGAATGGTTTTGAAACATCAATGAAACAAAGCAAAAGGTAATGAAGCTGTCCTCTGCAAAAGAGCCAATCGAGGCTATAGAAATTAAATTTTTCATGGGTGATGAATGACTGAATGAAAACTTGAAATTTCCTCTCAAAAGATATCCTTGGGCTGGCCAGATAACTCAGGGGATTAAAGCACCTGCTTATGCAGATCAGAGTGGCTGGGGTTCGATTCCTTGCATGCTATGCCAGCCCTGATCCTAGAATGCACTGAGATGGCAATTGAGACTGGGAGTGGTGGTGCACACCTATAATCCAGTGCTTGGAAGGCTGAAAAACAGGAAGGATGACTACAGGTCCGACCTGTGTAGTGAGA
>NW_004524643.1:8276414-8291037 GCF_000260255.1 Octodon degus | reverse complement strand
AAAAAAAAAAAAAAAAAAAAGTTATCCTTGATAATATGCATGGTTTTCTAAGGATTTTTGCCTAGCCAACAGAACATTCTGGGGTAGAGGAAGACACTGAGGACCCCCAATATCCTGTGCTGCATTCATATTGACATAACAGAACTCAGTGGTTTGTTACCAAAAATTCACAGCACTATCATAAGCCTGAGAAAAAAATCATACAGACACAAAATTAAGCCTTTTCTATAATACTAAGATTATTTCAAGTTACAAAGGTCAAAATTTAAGGACTAAGAGACAAATAATGACATACAATGTTTTGTATTTCTCATTGTTTCCCTCTCTATATATTATTTGTTTCCTCCCCTTACTGCCTCTACGACTTCCATCAAAAGAAAAGAAAAGCTAAAGTAATTCTGATATTCCCTAATGCAATATGTATTACTAAAAGTGAAAAAGAAGTTGACTGACAGTATGGGACTTTTTGTTTGAGGTACAAGCAGAGAAGTTTCGTAGAAAGAGGTGGGCTTCTATTTGCTGCAATTTATTTATACATCTATATCTGTTATTTATGTTTTTTCTTTCTAAACATTTAAATTTAGGGATTGCTCTTTAAGAAGGACTTACACATGATAGATATTGTGTCACCTCCCCAAAACAGTCTCTACTGCTGCATTTTTTCATATGTAATCAAGCCACACCAAAAGTATTCACGAGGAGATCTCGGTTTGCCAACTGTATTAGTCTGCTAGGACCGCCACCACAGAGTATCACAGACAGAGTGGCTTAAACAAGAGCAACCTATTGTCCCAAAGTGCTGGAATCAAAAATCTTATCCCTAAATAAGGTCACATTCTGAGAGACCAAGTGTTAGGACTGCATATGAATTTGAGGAAAATATACTCCTCTACATAATATTACCTCTGTCCTTCTACAGTTAACCCTTCACAGGTTTAGGAATCCAAGATCCCAATGTTTAACTAATGTATATAGGTTGGCCAACTCCAATCTATTTCAATGATCTAGGATTTCACATTACCAAGCCTGCACTGAGAAGATAAACCAAACGTTGGGGAAATCATATCAGCAGCCCAACTCTACTGCCTTTTGAATTGTCAAGGTTGTTATATGTAGGAGTTGAACAATAGTAAATTCTTCTTTCATTTCTCAATTTCCTAGGCTAACGTTTTCTTGTTCGAGGGGTCAAAGGTCTGTAAGAGTACAGGCAAGGTCTAGGAACATGGCCCAGTGACATAAGCACCTGCCTGGTATGCACAAGGTTCTGAGTTTGATCCTTGGTAAAAAGAAAAGAAAAGAAAAAAAGAGTAGAGGCTCCAACTCTCATGGCACTGAAGCACTTGACATCCTCAACTGTAAATAACAAGGTGTATGAAATGTAATCCTAACAAAGTTTGGGCTGAAATAAAATCCATCCTTTTATCTAAAAGGCATCAGGATTCTGTCTCAATCCCAAGTCCAAAATAAGGTTTCGATTAAAATCACTTGGCTTAAAAAAATTACCTTTCATTATGTTGCATTTCCTCATTTTTCTTCCATATTGAGAGTGACAATTTCCATTTGTGATCATCAGCCACAACATAGATGCAAATGGGCTAAGTAAAATTAGGTGTATCGGAGCGACTGTCTTATAAAAGACTATTTTACATCCTAACCCAGCAAGCGGAGAATTACTCCTGCTCTATGTACTATATGCAAATGCTCAGATTATAGCTAATTATATTGTTGCAAAGCAGAGCCAAGAAACTGCTACAATACTCCCAGCCTCCTTGGGGAACATGCCATGAAAGAACTTTTTTTCTCCTTTGTAAATTACACTATGATATAATTGGGTCTCGCTGTTGGCGTAACACTGCACTCGGGTGGTGCAAGAGAAATGAACAATGTCTTACTAAGTCCCTGTTAAGATCATTAAATGTAGATCACAACACTCTAGCAGGCTTCCAAATCTTAATGTGTCACAGTAACAAAACTGGCAAAAGAGAACAGTGACAAGTTGCGTCACATTATTTTTCTCTTACAATGGATTTTAAGGTAATAAAGTGTTAATGAATTCGGCCCCGTGTAGTTGGCATTGCGAAAGACATTTTTTTCTTATTTTTTACTACATTGTAGGAAAAATTGTCATATTCTGTTAGGCAGCTGTTTAGAGAAAGGCTTTGACAGTGTATAATTGACTCTATTTTTACTGCATTTTCATACGGCATTGTTAGGATTACACACTGTACTGGGTTCTGTTTTTCAGTTTTACACACTAAGAAAATTTCTCCTAGGATAATTTCTCACTGGAGAGCTGTCCAGTCAAAAACGGCACGTCACCAGCTTCTCCTCTTGGATACCTTGGTGGGACTTATTTGAATTACAGGGGTGCTTCCAGGGAAAAAGAACCTGAGAAATTAACCCCTTCCTCCTACCAATGGAGGCATATCTAAGTGTATTTCTGAAATTATACACTCATGGCCATCAGAATGGCCCCAGAGGTTTATTCTGGGAGGTGAGCTTGTAGAATTATGTGTGATTTTTTCCTATTTTGTTTTCTCTTTTGTTTTTATATTTGTCTTTTTCTTTTTAATCTTTCCTTTTGTCAGTGGTATCTTTTCCCCTGGAAAATGGGGGGTGGTTTGTTTCTAATGTCAGCTCTTCCGGCTCGGGTCACAATGCTCCTTTCCTTCTCTCTTACCGAGTAGGTGTTGCAAACACACTCGACCATTTTATAGCTATGATTTTGTGTGCCTTAAAATTGACTTCCATTCTACTCCACATTCAAATCAATGCGTCATAGGTTCTAAGAAATTATCTCCACATTTCTCTCCCTGCTTCTTAGCTCTGACCATAAAGTTGTAATATTGCCATCTGGTTGAAAATAGCAGTCGTAGTGGAATGACTTAGCAGCTAGTGTGATAGGGGACACGTCCATCAGAAAAGGGGATGACTTCCAATAACCTGTGTTTCCCTGTTGGACACTGACAGTGCTACATACCGTGGCCTTCTGGGGTCAGAGAGACTTGTATAGTAGTCCTGGCTGCATTGCACACTGACCAGGTTTCCTAAGCAGGTTAACCTCCTAGAGTTCCTTGAAATGGTATCACTCTTCCAGGATATTGTGCAGGTTCAATGAGAACTTGTATTTTTGAGGCACTTAGCAACATGCCCCACATATGGTGCACATTTAGTAAGTGATTGCTCCAGCTCTTGTGATCCACACTGGACAATGACTCAATGCATTATTTTTGTAATGAAAGAGGAGTCTAATACTCTGTCTTGATGACTCTTACACCGCAACCCCAACTGTGCACCTCCCCTTGTCTCTTCATAATATTTTTATGAACTTGTTGCTGCTTTCAAATGAGTATAGCAAATGGGAATGGTGTTTTTTAAAAATACATGTGTCAATGTCACAAGGTGAAATAGTTATCATTGTGCAGCCCATCACGGCCCATCACATGCACAAGCACATGTACAAATGTGCACACACACATATCTTCATACATGTAAGAAAAATGCATGGCTTGTGTCTGGATTATTCTGTGGCTCTTCAAGAAAAGAAAGGCCACAGTTCTCAGTGTAGAGGTGATCAGGTGTTCATGCATGGAAGTAAGAGGATGATTTTTTATGCTAGATTGTTTTATGAGGGTTTTTTATTGTAGATTAACAGCTACAGCTTGCATACAGGACTGTTGCATGCCCTTTATCCTACCTATTAATAGGACAATTTCAATAATTAATACCTTGCATATTGTTGTCTTTATAGTAGTTATTCATAGTATAAGATGCAGACATGATACCTTGTCCAAACATTATTAGTACAAATCTTTCTTCTCATTGAATTAAGAGAAAGTAGTGGTATATCTATCCTAACTATTTTGTATATACAGATACAAAATGGCCCTTCATTTATATCCCCTTTTTTGTTTAATTTTGTCAGAGATGGGTATTCCATTGCCATTTAAATATTGAAGGTGCATGAATTCAGCAAAATAATCCAATATAGTCCAGTAGTCCATAATAGAAGTGGGTTATCCGTAGGACTGGCAGTGTCAGAAGTTGTTGACTTGAGCCTTTCACAGCTCAGCACATTGATATAGCTTTACTTTTTATACCTCATTTTTATACTTTTCTGCTGGGTGGTTAAGACCAAGATAAAGCAAAACCTATATAAGAAGAAATGTATCTTTTGTATTTGACAAGGTCAGTCAAATCCCCTCAGGATTTACCCTGAAACCCTGTACCACAGTTTGAACCTTACTTTCTAAGTTTGATAATAATCACATTCAGTTCTCTGTTGAAAGCCCCATGGCCAATGTTAGGCCCTTGGTACTGGATCTTATTTCTTCTAAGTGGTCTTCCTCTCTATACCTATGACTTGTCTCTGCCATTCTGTTCTCCAGCAAATAAACAAAAGTTGCATGATCACCCAATTCATTTCCTTTCCCTTCTGTCATGCTGTAGCAAATGGACAATGTTGGCAGAGCTTTACAATTTGGTAGGGCCGCGTAACTGGCTTCTAACCACTGGAGTGTAGGCTCTTCATCACAATGTTGCAGGCAGCCGAGTTAGACAGAAATATTATAGGCAGTCAGACAGGGCCAGGCCCTTGAAGGAGACAGCACACAAGATGAGATGCCTTACAACTGTGGGAGGGGCGGATGCTCCTGCTGTGAACCAGACCTAAAGACCTAAAGGCCAAACAAATGTTAAACAAGTAGCACCTGGGATTGACATTCTAAATAGGTATCAATCACCTAGAAAGACCCAAGTGAGTCACTAGCCCAACCCCCAACAGAAAAAGACCCTATCCCGCATTCCAACCCCCAACAGAAAAAGGCCCTGTCCCATATGTAATCCCATTGGTTGACCATAGTTTCGTCCCACCTCCTGCCCACCTAAGTGAGTTCTCATTCTCTCTACCTTAGCCTCACATGGTTTTATGCTATAAAAGTCCCTGGAAGAGCCAGCTTCCGGTGGGGGGGGGGGACTACCCGCTCCGGTCCCCCCTCCTATCCCTCTCTCGGGACAGGAGCTTTCTTTCTCTCAATAAATATATTCTGCTCATAACCTCCATTTGTTCCTAAAATTCATTCTTCGGTTTTAGAGAACACGAACTCGTGCAGGTCAGGTCCAGAGATCGGTTTTCCCTATGTTATTTGGAGGTTCCCTATATGGTTTGGAGGTCACCCACCCAAGACCAGTTTTTCTCCTTGTATCAACATTACCTGTGTGACCAATAAAATGTCCCACTTGAGACCATTCACTGCCTTCCCATTTCACAGTAAGCATATATTGATGTTGAGAAAAAAACACTACATGGAAGAGCTCAGGTTCCTGGGCCATTATCAAAAGAGTGTCACTGACTTTGAAGAGAAAAAAAACAAACGTGTTTATTGAACTCATGTCCCTGACGTTTGGGGTTCTCCAAAATTAACTTCCTTTAATTTTCTCTCCATCATGATAGATGAGTCAACTTTAAATGGAGTTCCAATCTGATCATTTCCAGAATTTACCATATATTTTTCTATTCTCCAAGGATAGTCTTTTGGTCAGGGGCATACCCTGTTCATCCTGAAATCCCCAGTACTCATTATAGAAAAGCTAATAAGTAAAACTCTTTTCTTCAGAAAACATTTGAGAACTCTTATTCTGCACTTTCAACGCTACTGAAAGCAGGTGAACACAGATGAATTCTCTGATTTTCAAGTTTACATAATCATGTAATCATGTTCTTTCTGGATGGGTCCTTTAATAATATTACCATGAAATTTGAGCTCACAGTAGAAAGACAAACTATAACCTTTTTAACTATTTGGTACAGGGTCTCACTATGCAGATCAAACTTGTAGTGATCCTCCTGTTTTCAGCCTCCCTAGTGGTGGAATTACAGGCACAGGCCACCATGCCTGGACTCAGTTGCCAACTCAGCGTGCCCAAAGTTGGGGCCAGAGCAGCATCCAGCACAGTGACTGAACCCTGGTGCCTGTGCTTGCCTAAGCAAGTGCTTAGTTCACTAAGCTATCTCACCAACCCTACACACTACAACTTATAAATAAGCAAGTATTTTAATATAATTTCTGATCCTCATGATGACAGAAATGAAGGAAAACAATTGCATAGGGACTACGGAAGACATTGCACACAAGATTGTCACAAGGAGGCTTCACCAAGGAGAGGTCATTTAAACCAAGATGTAAATTTATCCACTCACTAATTTTACAAATATTTCTTGAGCATGTCATGTTACTGTGCCAAGAGCAAGAAACATCTAGTAAAACTGAGTGAAACTGAGTAAAACCAGATCAGATTTACCATGAAATGCAGTTATGTTGCCTGGCATTCATGACAGCTCCCACTTACCTTCAGAGAAAGAGGAATCAAGACAAAGAGGAGAGAAAGAAACACAATGTTATTGTCTTAATCTGTTCAGGCTACCATAGGAAAAAAAACCATAGACTGGGTAGTTTATAAATAACCGAAATGTTTTTATTGTTCACAGTTCTGGGGGCTGAGAACTCCAAGATGAAGGTGCCAGCATATTTGATGATGGAGAACTTTCTTGCTGAGGTTCTACAGGGAAGAGAATACAAACAAGTCCCTTCAGACTTATATTAAGGGTGCTAGGCCCATTTGTGAGGGCGGAACTCATAACCCAACTTCCCAAAGGATCCAACTCTCAGTACCATCACTTTGGGGACTAGGTATAGAATGGACATTCCTATTCCAAAATGGAAGAAAAGAAAGAGGAATAGAGAGAAAGGAAGGAGGAACAGGAAGAGGTACATAGTCCCAGGTAAGTCCAAAAATAACAGGTTAAGACACACGAATTCTTGAAGTTGGAGACTCATCTTGTCCATCATGGACACCTGGAGGAGAGGCAGGGTCTCCCCAAGGCTCCGGGAAGCTACAGTGCCATAGCTGTGTGGGTACAACTCCCACGGCAGCTCGCAAGGACTGGGCTGGAGTTTGGTGCCTGTGGTTCTCTCAGGTGGGCACTGCCTGCTGGTAACTTCATAGGTTTGTATTTCATGGTTTTGCTGAAGCCAGCACAAATCCAACTTCTAGTTTTGACAACCAAATATGTCACCATAACTCATCAAATATCCCCTGAGGAGCAAAATTACCCATCATTGAGACCAATGCTCTGGATGCCAAAGAATGGCTCTTGTCTAGGTCCTTACAACATAGAAAATGCCTGTGATCCCTCTTTGCCTTCTTAACATTCATTTTAACAGGATATAATGGCTACTCCCCCAATACATTATAAAATCATGAAAGGAAGAATCTACATCAACCTACTCCACCTGACTGGTCCATAGAAAGCTTTCAATAAATAAGAATGAATGAACAAGTAAACCAGAGTTAGGCCTTTGGGATGTAATATGTGTAGCTCATTCTTCCACACTTGCCTTTAGCCAGTCTGAACTCCCCTAAGCTACCCATCCTCCCTTGTACAGGTTTTCTCTTTGGTGTTCTCTGAAGCTAGATTTCCATAATCACAAGTTCCCTCTACTCCAGTCAAGACCTCTGTCTTCCTTCAGTGTTTGTTGCCAAAACAGTAAAATAAATTGTTTCTTTGTAGAATTGAGCATAGAATTTAAATTCTAATTTAAAAACTTTGGTCATCATTCTTCCCAACCTCACAATGGCAGAGTGTTCCTCATGAAACTTCAGGTCCTTGAGGAAAGCTGTCTGCTGTATTCATTTCTGATTCTCTAATCTCATCCTGAAGCCCAGCACCATCACCTGTACGCACAGATGCACGTGGGAGTCCAGCAGGGCAATATTTTCTGAGGACATGGAAAGCATATGCAAGTTCATGCTCAGAAAAGGCAATGGAGCTGTTTCATCAGTGAGCTGCCAAGCTCTTATGAATGAAAAAAAGGAAGAAAGGAAACAAAGAAGAGAAAGAGAGAGAGAGAGACAGAGAGAGAAAGAGAGAGAGACAGACAGACAGACAGACAGACAGACAGACAGACAGACAGAGACACAGAGAGGAGAGATAGAGACAGAGAGACAGAGACAGACACAGACACAGAGAAAAGATGAAAGGAAGGAAGGAAGGAAGGAAGGAAGGAAGGAAGGAAGGAAGGAAGTAAAAAAGAAGAAAGAAAGAAAGAGAGAGAGAGAGAGAAAGAAAGAAAGAAGAAAGAAAGAAAGAAAGAAAGAAAGAAAGAAAGAAAGAAGAAACAAAGAAAAAGAGATAGATAGATAGATAGATAGATAGATAGATAGATAGATAGATAGATAGATGATAGATAGATAATAGACAGATTAGGCCCAAGGTTAAGTGAGCACTGTTTTCTTCTACATATGTGTTTCATTTAACTCTCATGGACAGCCTATAAGTACTCAAAGTAATCATCCTTTGATACTGAATCAGACAACTAAGAAATGATCGCCTGAGGTACAGACTTAGATCCACCTGACTATAGATTCCACATTTAAACATTTGCTAAATGATCTCCACCTTCTTGCTGGATAGAACTGCACCTTCTTCCTGACAACTGACTACTGACAGGAACTAAAGTCCCCGGTGATGTCAGGGACACTCCCTACAATAGTCCCACTGGGCTTGAGGTGCTTCATACTCTTGACTGGAGTGTAACAAGTCTCTCTAGAAGATTTTTATCACTGGCTTGTGCAAGGCTCCTCACCGCACACAGGGAGCAGAGGATGAAGAATGGGAAGCATCGCTTAGAGAAAAGGCTGCAAGCTCGTGTGTCTGGACAGGAAAACAAAAAGCTGGGGAGATGGCTCAGTAAAAAAAAAAAAAAAAAAAAAAAAAATCTTTGAAAAGGAAAACGATAAAACAGAGTCTGAATTGAGGTCAGAGGGGAAGATGAGAAGCTCAAGGCTCTGCAGAAGGTCCTACTCCAACACCTTAGACTGTCCCACAGGGGAGAGTTGGGCTTATTTTGCACTGTTCTGAGGTGCTAACAGGACCAGAAACACAGGCTGAGAATGTATAATAATGATGGGTTCTTAAAAGTCAGATCTGAGAAAGAAGAGGGAGGCAGGAAGCGGAAGAGGAAAGGAATGGAGGAAAGGAAAGGGAGGGGAGCAGAGAGCTGCCTTGGGTGGGTCTTTCCTTCTTGTAGTCTATGAAGTTGGAAGACTCTAATTTCCCGTGAGGCTGGTAGGTTCTTACCACAGAGAGGCCATTATTTAGTTACTGTTGAGCCAGCCGCTCTCTAAGGTGTCTTCTCTCTAGGAGCCCAGCCGCTCACTCAGAAATCCCTCCAGTGTGACGCTTGCCTTCTTCATAGTGATCGTGCCATCTCACCTCCACTGCCCTTCAGTGCTGTCTCTTCAATCTTTCCACCTCAGCAATTCAAAATACTCTCCTAACACATGACAATAAAGTGCAAATAGCAGAAATCAAGTCCCAAGTTTCTGTCAAACCACCTTATCATAAAACTGTCAAAGTCCAAGGCAGCCAGTCTGGCGATCAAAGGCAGGCCCTCCCTGGCTCCTTCCTGTTCTCTACTTTCTGCTACCATGATGTAGCCAGCTTTCCCCTCCCCAGCCCTTCTGCCATGCCATTTCTGCATTTAAGCTTGCTGAACTTGAACTGAAACTGAGCCACAGTAAACTGAACCTCTCCTCCTTCAAATTATGTATGTCAGATATTTGATCCCAGTGGCAAAGTGACAAAGACATCCAAGTTCAGCCATGACTGTTGGCAGCTAAACCCTACTATGCATAACCAATCATTCTCCATATTGGTCTTCCTTAGTCCCTGTTGCAGAACAAATACATACATACTAATTTATTATGATATACTCATTGTGATAATGCTTTATATATAACTGCCATGTATTAGTGCATGTCTTCATACATGCACTTACAAAGCACATACATATCACTATAGTGGCACAGGATTATCAGGACATGTGGATACACAGTACATGCATTTTACAAATGGAAGCATATACATGAACACACACAAATATACATGCAAAAAACATAGTAGTACGGCATATGAATGTATGTGCTCATATAAAAGCATGCGTATTACCCTAGGCTCTTAGTGCAAGTGATAGAAAGTCAACTCACACTGGCTTTACTTAAATGAGGCGTTTATTTCTAACAGAATCTAGGTGAGGGATAATGAAGTTGGAGATGAAACAAGGATGTAGTTGGGTCTCAGGAGCAACTGAACTCAAGACCATGGACTTTATCAGCTTTGTGATCTATCTATCTATCTATCTATCTATCTATCTATCTATCTACCTATCTATCTATCTCTCTCTCTATCTGTCTATTGATCTATTGATCTATCTATCTTCCAAATGGAAGAAAACATGGCCTTTCTCTATTATGGAAAATGTGGCCCCACATCCTGATCTCTAGCCACAGATTATAACAGAGATTATTATAAATTGTCTCTAGGTACAAGATTAAAAAAAGGAGGGACAAATAACCCAACAGCCACATGTTTTAGTCAGCCTAGGATAGGTTATGCTGCAGTAACAACAAAACTTTAAAATCTCTGCTGCTTACTCCATGAAGCTGACTTCCCACTTGTGCTGCATGGTTATCCAGGGCCAGTGGGGGCTGCACTTCAGGCCATCTCCTTTCTGAGACCTCGGATGACAGAGGAGTGTTAGCTGACTCTTTCTCTGAATAGCACAAGTCTTATAGAGGAAGACACAGAGAGAAGAGCTGGCAATCTGGGCAAGGACTCTTCAGCCTGCTGCTCAAGTGGGGCACATGCTACCTGTGCTCTAACACCCTCCACTGGCCTCAGAAAGTCACCTGGTCATGCCGTAGGTCCACAGCAGGAAGCAAGTAATGTACAATCTCTTAATCACCTGACCAAGTGAGGGGATCCTGGAATTGACTCATCCTCTGATTGAGTCAGAGATTGTGCTGCTGTGAAGTCTTTAGTGTTCCGAACAGGGCTGCTGGACAGGTCTCTCCACTGTGTTTTGGAGATATCTGTAATGAGTTTGTGTGCGCACACATGTCTGGCTCAATAAACCACACATCAAGAAAGCTTAATAATTCTCACACACTGATAGAGGTACACAGATGCAGGTCCGTACACACATGTACACACATGTGAATCTGTCATGGGGCAAATGTACAGATACACACACAAAAAAAATATACACTGGCATCCAGCCTACCCTCATTTACATGTGAACCTACACACACATGCCACCCTCAGGCACACATGCACACTCCAGCTCAGCAGGGAGTGGCTGCTTCTGCCGCTGGAGAGATCAAAGGCAGCTGCTCCCCCTGCATATTTAAGGAACCCCTGCTGCTTCCTTGCAGCTCTTAGCTGAGCCCCCTGCCTAGCCAGAGCCCCACTCTGGGAAATGCCTCTTACCTCCCAACTCTACCCCAGGGGAAAGGCTTGGGGATCTAATCACTTCCTTCCCTGAATCTTTTAGGAAGGACCCAGAGAGAGGCTCCAGGCAGACCTGGAGGAGCAGGCTGGCCCCCAGCTGCAGAGCCCACTGCTGATGGAGGGCATCAAGCAGAGTGGACAGCCCCACTGGGTAAGTTGAATTAAGCCCCAGGGAAAGAAGGACTGAGGCTGACTAGACATGGAGAACGTGCATTTCCTCTTAAGGAACACTCCTGCTGCCCAGAAAATTGAAGAGGGATTTGAGGTCTTACGGAACAAGCCTTAGACACAGAATCAAGCCCCAGCTTGAATTCCTGCTCTGCCATAAACTCGTTCCAATCAGTCACTTCTCCCTTGGAACCCTAGTTTTTTAGAAGGGCAGAGACTCAGAACGACTGGAAGTTATATGATCTGGGAACAGCGGAGACCAGCACACCCGGCCCGGCCCCAGTGTGTACCTCGCCACAGCAGATATCGCTAACTGACCACAGCACCTTTCTAGCCAATTCTATTTTCCAAACTCTGAATAACTTTCCATAAGATATTCTTTGTAGAGATACTAATTCATCAAAATAGACTCCCAAGAAAAAACCTATCAGCAGCCCTGATGTCATCCTCATACTCCATTGAATCCTGACAAAACTGAAGCTCAGCAGAGGAAAAGCTCTTTTTCTAATCTCTCAGAAGTAAATTAGAAGGTGGAAAGAGAGGAACCCCTAGTCTCCACCTCCTCCCCTTACACTTTTCGACAGGAAGTGGTAAGTAGCACTCATCTTATTTGTCACCTCTGATCAGCTGACAATGGCTACTGGAAGTGCCACATGAGAAGCATACCACAACTCTGCCTGGACTCCCTAGAATAAAATACCATGAATGGTCAAAATCATCAGCCACCACATCAGGTATGCAAAATTGAAACATAGGCTCAGTTAACTAAGCTCAAGACTTTGGGACAACCACATGCTTTTGTACACGTGCAAGGTAACACTACTGACCTGCCTGCAGAAAGAGGTATCATTTTCCCTTGGGAGTGAGAATGCTTTGGGGTGAGCCCTGATGTGTGTGTGTGGGGGGGGGGAATGTGCTTAAAATCCTGTATAAAATGTCACTGTCAAGGACTAGATAGCTCATTAGTTCATCATCTGGCCCCTATTCCTTTAACACTCTGTTGGAGTCTATTTCTGTTCATGATAGAATCACCCATCAAGAAACATGAAAATATTATCCATTCTCTCCTGATTCTTTATGTGATGATAATAAAATCACAACAACAACGACTTATTGAGCATCTACCCTATGCTGGGTCTTGTGCTTGACTGCCAACAATGCTGCAACTAGGTTGCATATCCATGTTTTACAGAGAAGTGGATGCTCAGAGATATAAAGTGATTGCTCAGTAATACTTAGGTCACAAGAGGGTAGGCTTCAAGCTCATAGCTACCTGGTGCCAAAATCGTTCCTATTTGCATGAAACAATGGTTAGACAGGCTTTGAGCAAAACTGAGAAACAATATGAGGTCTGTGAGTAAGAGGCCTAGCAGGCTTGGGGGTGGATGAAAGGACCTGGGTATTGGGACTCAGATTTTGATGGCATTTCTCCCATTGCTGACTGCTTCTATTCTGCATCTACTTTTCAGTCACATGTAGAACATGACTCCCAAAGCCTCACTCACTTACAGGTGGGGCTTTTGGAAGGTGATAGGACTGTGGGCTGTGATGAGTTTATAGCTAAATGTGATGTCAGGAGGAGGTGAAGCCCTGTCTTAGGAGGGGGTCACTAGGGGAAAGGCTTAGAAGGGTCTGACTCCCTCTCTCCTCCCCCGATGTCTCTCTGCTTCCATGGCATGAGCTGCTTCTTGGCAATGCCCCTCTGCCAGGGTGCCCTGCCTTGGCACTGACTAGAGACTGAAACCTCTACAAACTATGTGCCAAAATAAGCCTTCCTTCCTTTAAATTATGAGTGTCAGGAATGACTGCCAGCAATGGGAAAGTAACAAGGACATAGACTACCAGCATCATCTAGATTCCCAAGGCGAACAGAGATTGCAGAAATTTTATTTAAACTGCAGTATAATAAGACTCGTTCCGTTTTTCTTACCACCAAAACACTTTTCTTGCCACCGATGAAGAAAATGAAATTTAAGAAAGTACAAAACATAATAAGAAATATTCTTGATTTA
Source organism: Octodon degus (assembly GCF_000260255.1). Taxonomy (NCBI): domain Eukaryota; kingdom Metazoa; phylum Chordata; class Mammalia; order Rodentia; family Octodontidae; genus Octodon; species Octodon degus. The sequence continues at coordinate 8,277,507 of NW_004524643.1, read as the reverse complement.
TTAATCCTTCTACCAGAAATAGCCATTATTAATGTGGTAATATACCACTTTTCAGAATTTTTCATATATACTTTGTTTGCACATTAAATTGATACCACCAGACTGTTTTATAATCTGCCTTTTCTTTAAATGACACTCACGGTATTGATCTAAAGCATCATTTTAACTCCCTAGTAACCAGCCCTTTGTATGGATATATCATATTTTATTTAACCAATAATATTATTATTGCATGAAGTCTTATAGCTACTCTTTTACAACATCATCATAGAAAATAAGTTTCTTAGAATAAATTGCTAGAATCTGAGGACCAAGTGCCCTCCAATATCTTAAAGTTCATGTCATCAAATCCACATTGCCCTTTAGAAGAATGTCCGTCAGTTCACTAATTCTATCAGCTTCTCTAGATCTTTGCCCAAACTGAACATTTCATTTTGAAATCCATGCTTCTTAACACTTGTGAACATGAAAATAGAGTGATGCACTTTGGAAATGTCCCATGGGCCACCACATGGGACCCAGTCACTGACTGTGGCAATGGATGTGTTGATTTATTTAAGTGGACAAGTGTCAGCATTACTTGAAAAGAAGACGCTGATATGCCACATCACGTGATGGTGCTCCATAGAACAGCACTGTTGAACTCAGATTCAATGCACTCCAGATTGCTAGGCTCCAGGCTAGAGAGTAAGCCACCTGAGTTAGGGATTGTGCCATAGTTGCCTTGGAAATATCCTGGGACTTAATGCAGGGACAAAGACACAATGGTAGTATTTAGAAATATATTATCTCCATCTCTATCAATGTTGAGACTTTGGGGGACTTAAAGTATCTAGCCAGTGGTACTTAGAAATGATAATAAAATAGCTAAAAAGGGAGAGGGCCTGGATCAAGGAAATAGGCACCAAGTTTGGATTCAGGAGTTCTGAGTTCAAGTCTGACTCCTCTACTTCCTTAAAGACAAATCCTTAATCCTATGAATCTACTTGCCTCACTTAGAAGAAGAAGAAGAAGAAGAAGAAGAAGAAGAAGAAGAAGAAGAAGAAGAAGAAGAAGAAGAAGGAAGAAGAAGAAAGAAGAAGGAGGAGGAGGA
>NW_004524643.1:8259735-8276314 GCF_000260255.1 Octodon degus | reverse complement strand
AAAATAACAGCTGTACCTGCTTAGGCAGATGCAGGGACTTGGGTTCATCCCTGCAGTGGTGTACCAGCCCCATCCCCAGGGTGCTATGAGATGGCAATTGAGACTGGGCCTGGTGGCATGCGCTTGTAATCCCAGAACTTGGGAGGCTGAGAAACAGGAAGATCACTACAAGTCCGATCTGTGTAGTGAGACCTTGAACACCCTGTAGACCCTGTACTAAATACATTAAAAAAAGAATACTGACTACAACAAGCTGAGATAACTAAATGAAATAATACAAGTGAAAAAAAGTCCTCACAAATGATAGACACTGTTTTGATGTTCCTTGAACTACAGCCATATCAGACAGTTTATGGACTCCCTTTTACCTAGGGTAAAAACGCAAATTCAGAATTCATAAGTTTAAACATTTCTCCTTTAAAATATCCTGATCAGTGATGAGAGTTAGGCATTCAAGGAAATAAATTTAGCTTTGAACCCTGGATTTTCCATTTGTTAGCTTTGTGATGTTGGTCAAGACCCCCCAAAATATTTCAAATCAAAGATCTTTTTGACTGTAAAATGAAGATAATAACAGTGTCTACTGCATATACACATACACACATAAACACATGCATATATACACTCATGCATGCACACATACACGCACATGCCTGGTATGAAGACCAAAGGAAAAATTATAAATAGAAGTCTCCAGCCCAGCGTTAGGGTATAGTAGGAACTCTAGAAATAGCCTCTTCTCCTTTCTAACAGTCTGATGGCTTACCTATCAAGCAACCTCAGCCTTCTGTCATGTCTTATTCTGCAACAAAACACTCCAAAACATTGGAATAAAGTAACACACATTAATTTAGCTTAGAATTCTGTGACTCCACTACTTGGGCTGGGATCAGCTGGGTGGTTCTTCCGCTGATTTCTACCAGGCTTGTTTGCTCCTGTGGCCCCTGAAGCTAACAGCCAAAGACTGGCAAATGGCTAACTACCAGCAGAAGAAAAATGGAGGTGACTTAGTTTAGATCTCCACATCCTGCACCCTACTGGAAACTCATTCCCATCATAGTGAGTGTTAATTTCCAAAAGCAATAAAATACCAAATCACTGTGCACAAGTTGGCTCATGTATCTCTGGCCAAATTGACCACCAGCTAAACTGAAGTTCAAAAAGTAGAGAGATACCTCCATGGGGTGGGAGGCGCTCCAAAGTCACATTATACTTTTTAAAAACAGGAATGACATACAGAATGCCATGGGAGTTATTTGTGGTCAGTTTTGCAACCTACCCCAGAACTAAAGACTTCTTCCAGAACCATCTACACTCATTGGTCCAATTGATCACCCCAAAGTAAATTCCTCTACACATGTCAGAAAATTTTTCCATAATTTTCCCAGGGTTTGCTCAAATCTGTGCCAAAATGGTGCCATGATCTCCAGCCTAGAAGCCTGCCGAGCAGGAGACAGAGACAAAGGAACAAATGCTTCAATTATCTGATGAATGTCAGATACATTAAACTAATTTATGTAATAATGTAAGCACAGTGATGGGAAGGTAATATGAGAGACATAAATTATACATTATTATTGTCAGCACTAGCACTTATCTTTGTAGCGTGTCAAAATACATCCTGATATGTTAACATTTAGAGAAATGAACTACAAGTGCCTGTGCTCAGGGCTCTGGCAGTGAGAAGCTGGGTGTCATTTGCATGCTTGCATCAAGTGTCATTGTCTTTCTCAGGACTGACAAGGTGAGGAGGAGAGGGTTCCCTGTATCTTCAGCATCCCTAGAGAACCGTGGGCCAGAATCCTGTTGGTATGAGCCTATCTGACCCTTGAGGGTCAGATCCACACCATACAGTTCTTTGATTCAAATTGTTTCCTCTCTCCAAACCTCAGTGTCTATACCTCTGAAATGGGAATAATAAATCTTTCTTTGAAAGATGGCCATGAGGACAAAATGAAGTTCCTTTGTTTTCCTTCTCTCTTAGTGGAGATCGGAGGTCTGTGGAACACTTTAGACTTTGAAGCCTACAATAATCCTGCCCAATCCATTCCAAGCACAGAAGCAGAACTCAGGATTATCTGAATTTTTTAAATTATTATTTACCCCTATGTAACACATGGCTACTGTTTGATATTCTCCATCCTTGCTATGTTGTCCTGAGACTTTCATTCTTCTGCCCAGAGCATAACAGCAGAAAACTCCTAATAGCAAAGGGCTGGCAAGGTCTTCAGGAAACTGTGGGTTGACTTTAGATACTTCTAGGGCTTGACCCCAGTGACAGGTAAGACTATCTTCAAACATCAGAGGAATCTGTTAGTAACAGAAAAATACAGACACCTGTCTCAAGGAGGGAATCAATTGCACAGGGTCAACCAAGTGGAAAGGCATCCTCAAGAAACCACGAATACACCCTGGCTTCAGGGCAGGAAGTAGGGCTGGTCTCCAGCTAACTCTAAACCACGCCCTGAATTTAGGCAAGAAAACAGAGTTCAGACCAACAGCAGTTCATAAAGCAAGCCCTAAAGGGATTTGACAAATAACTCCAGGAAGCTCACTATTTCCAATAAGAGCAAAAGAAGAACTAAGGGATTTACGTCCTGTCCCAGCAGGGTACCAACTAATCTAAGCTCAAGAGTAGGACAACTCTCAGGGGATAGAGGAGGGGTGGTGAACTCACAAACCAGAGATGAGGAAGCAGCAGTCAAAGATGGGACCTAGGGTAGCAAAGGTCCTCAGTAGGGACCCTGGGACCCGAGAATTTGCCTTCTTTTTCCTCTCTTTCCTTAAAACTCCCCGCTTTCTACACATTTCATTCCCTCCACAGTTTGAACACAGGTGACTCAGATATCTTTCTAGACTTCTGTTTCTGTATATTGAAAATGAGCCCAAAAGGCCATGTGTCTTCTGGACCAGCCATCAAAGCCAGCACCTTTGAGTGGCACCTCCTGAACTGTGACATCCTGATGGTTGCCACACCTGGTCTCAGCCATGTCTCCTCCACCTCCCAAGGCTTGTTTGGAATGCTAGGGTTTGCAGCAACGAGTATATTTAAAGATTCTTAGGGCCATGCGTGCTCTATTCTAACACATCTGTAGATATCTAACTCAACAAGTCAAAATAAATCTTCTCACTTTCATAGTAGATTCAAGACAGAAAACTCCTCCAAAAGAAAGTGACCTCTTTAAGTTGAGGATGCTATTTCTTTAAAACTATCTCTGTGTACCTATTTGCCCAGCTGCCTAGCACTTTAGATGAAGGTCAGAATATATTTGATGACTGGTAAGTCATAGGTCTCTTTCACTGAATGAATTCTGGTTGGTGTGGCAAAACCAACACCTGACATTCAACTAGAGCAAGAGGTAGCAAACTATGACTCTAGGACCAAAAATGGCCCCAAGTCCTGTTTTTGTAAATGAAATTTTACTGAAACACACTATAAATAAAATTTCCTGGCACTCTCCCATGTTTGTCTAAGGTCGATTTCATATAACCATAGCATAGCCAAGCAGCTGTGAACATGAACTATGTGGTCAACCTTTTAAGAAAAAGTTCACTGAACTCTGACCTAGAGTCGTAGGATATAATGCATGATTAAGTGTAGATTGCCCTGTGAACAGATTTTAAATGTTGTGCTAAAAATTCCTCATTATTTCCTCTACAGTATGGTACCTTTGGACTCAGTGTACTCAAGTACCACACCGGTGCAATGACCACAGCTTCCTTTGCCACTTCTGGGGAGAGGAAAGTGAACATGCCCGAGGATCACGGTTCAGCTGGTAGAAAGGCCGATCTGTTCCTCATCTTATCTACAAGCCTCCTGACAGTCAAGCAGCAACATCATACTCCCCATCTTCCAGCAAAGCCAAGCAACTTTGCCCACCCATTTGCCATTCAACAAAGTCTTTTAAACAGATGACTTTTAATAAGTTAATCCATTCATTGTCTGGAGCTCTGAAAACTGACATAAAAGCACAATGACGCCTAATTAAACTTGTTCTGTGAAAACTAATTTGTCAAACCCAGAAGCACAGTTCATAGATAAATGCTAATATTTGAAAGTCAAATTAAAGTTGAAAAGGTTTGTAATAACAGTTAATTAACTCTTGTTTTGTTTTCCTTCACTGCAAACTTGAACCAACTGCATTGCAGGCGCCTCTTTAACATTTTGGACCACAAAGATAAAATTCAAAGCTTTGAGATATGCCTTTGATGTTGGTATTCTCTGCAGATTTGATATTATTTTAAGTCTCTTTGTTTAAAAATTCATTTTTATTATCCCTGCATGAAATGCATGGCAATTCCCCAAATAACGAGCCATCAGTGCAATTAGCATCGTCGATCGACACCAGCGTCCTGATAATTAATACAGACGCGCTGCCTCCCCAGCGAGAACTGTAAGGGCTTGGTTTTTCAGAGCAACTGTTCATTTACAGGCTCAGCTTCAACCTAATGAAAATGGATTGTGAAACTTTAATGAACAAGACTTTGCTGTCATAATAATAAAGACTTTGAAACAACGCGGAGGCCTCCCTAGCAAGCGTCTGGCGCTGTGCTTGTTGCTACGGTACATCAAACCAATTAAGCCATATGATGAATATTTACACCCAGTTTTTTTTTCGACTCTACGACATAAGATAAACTCGTAAAAGTGAGCATTAATTCTGCATCAACAGTTTCTGACATTACATTGGAGCAGAGACACGTTTGCCCAGTCAAGAGGCTGCGTCTGCCCACCTCTGTTTTGTCTTCATAAATGTCAACAAAGGATTAGAAGATTCCGAATATCCAATTTGCATATGCAGGTTGTGAGCACAAGTGAAAGGAAATTACTCTCATTGAGGTGCACATGAGGCTGTGTTTATTTTGCTTGTGGGATGTGTATGATAGTCCTCCTGAGGGTCTGTGTCTGAGTGTGCTCATTTCTGTACTTGGAGGAAAGTGAGCCCACCTGTGCACGTGGCTCTACGGATGTAGGTGTGTAACCATGTATGAACACGTCTCTTGATGCATGTATCACTTTGGTCTATGTACCTAATCTCTATGCCTACATATGTGACAGTAATTTTGTGAGCAGGTTTGGATTTCTGTGACCATTTCTTACATCTGTTCAACAATTTTTATCAAGCACCTACTATGTATGCTTGATGAAAAGTTGAAATGAAAAGTTATGGAATCTTTGAAAGCACTTCTCCTTGTAAAACTGTGGTCTGGTGAGGGGTTCTATATATTGATTAATAACCAATCACCATAAAGCAGGATACATATTAAGATGGGGGAAACGTGTATATATAACTGGGACATATTGCATACATTAAGGGAAATGAGAATTCTTCCGAGGAAGTGGGAACTTAAGCTAGGGCCTAAAAATAAGGAAGAGTTAGCAGGTAAAAAGAGCCAGGTGAAGACACAGTGAGGCACCGTTGTCAACATGTACAACTGTGTGCATGTCAGATGGGTTTTGTGCAGGGTCTGTGTGCATGCCTACGTTGACACACATACACTTCTGTATACCCAGGTGTCAATGGCTGGGAATCACGGCTCTCATTGGGAAGCAGGATCTCAAAACTAGAAAAGATTCCTTGGTATAGTAAAGGATCTCTTGGGGGGCAAAGGAAAGGTTCTCTGGAAGACCGAAAGCAGCAACTCTGTATCTTATCTGAGTATGTTTCCTACATTGTTAATCTAAGCCAATTGTGTAAGGCAACTTCTTTATACCTATCATTATCTAGTGCCTCATGTACAGAAGCATAAAAGATCTCAGAGGTCTGTGGCAGATGTATCGGCCCTCTGATTTGGGAACTTCAAGGAACTTCAAGTCAGGAATTTTTAGTTAATCTCCTAAAGGTAAGAGTGTCAGATACAGCAAGTCAACCATGCTACAGTAATTTCAGAGCCTAGCTGAATCGCAGCCACACAAAATTGTTCGAACATGCATAGACATGAAAGAGTAAATCCTGGCACTAGTGCAGAAAGGATGAGAAGGAAAAAATGAAAGTTGGAGAGTGGACACTGCTACTCAGCTGCCCCTAGACTTCTTGGACAAGTGGTATCAGAACAATGTAAGATTCCACGACCTCTTTTCCAGTAGGAGAAGGGTTATCACTTATACTTCACACATCCAGAGCACTTCCAGTTACAGGGAAGGAAGTAATGAACATTTGAAACAGCCAGAAGACCTGGCACAAACCCACGTAGTTTATCCATGGGAAGCCCTTCAGGCATATGGGATCTCATTTTTCTTACGACATTCTTAGACGTTGTTCTCCAAGCCTAAAAAAGAGGAGAGGAAGCCAGCTTGAAGTGTAAAGAAAAGCTACCAGTCCAAATGCATCAACAGGAGCGATGAGACAGACATATATTCTAGAGCCATTTGCCATGGAAGCAAATAGACCTATACACCTTCCCAAGGGCCTTGCTCAGCAATGGCAGCTATTCATGTGACAATGATCCCAAGCCACCAAAAGATGACTGGCAAAGAATACAGAGAGATTTTAGCTAAATATCCTTTAAAAGATTAATATGTAAAGGGTTAGCCCTTGATCATCCAGAAAGTCCAACTACCCAGATTGAGATTTACTAATACCTGTTGAATGCCAGCCGAACATTAAGCAAGCACTACCCACCAATCATCAAAGGGAATCCCTTCAGCAGTACATCTCACTGCCCCCGTTTTAGAGTTAAGGAAATGCAAGCAGAGAGAAGTTGAGTGGTAAGGAACAAGGGACAAGGCAGGAGTTCTGGTTCTCATTCCTTCTCTTGTCTCATTCCTTCTCCTTGTCTCATTCAGAGACAAGAAGTAGATCCAGACAGGGTTCTAGAGATATGAGATCTATAAAAATGCCTAGAATCTTTCCATCTGTTAATCAGCAGCTTGTGCCAGTTCTTTGAGAAGCTCTTTTCCCTCTCCATTTATTATATGAAGCCCCTGCCATTCTCTCTTGGTCCTAGCTTGGCCTCTTTTCTCGAGACCACCACAAAAAGGGGCTTCGGAAAGTACGACTTGGAGAAAGATTTGAAGCCACTGAAAGTGACACAGCAGAAGACAGACCAGAGACCTCTAATGCCTCCCTAACAGGTTAGAGAGAAGAGGTGACATTTCTGTTTTCCTGTGCTCTCTCTCACAAACACCTTGTACATGAATACAGTTGTGTTGTACACATATTGGTGCACACGATAGAGTTCATCTGTGCCACTGCCAGAAATCAGACAAGCTCTCGCTCTGCTTTTTACAATGCACCAAGTGAATAAATAACCCCAGGGAATTGGAGGTTCAGAGAAGCTAAGCAAGTTGCCCAAAATCTAGAAACTAGGACTAGCAGTCCTGGGATTTGAGGCAAGAAGCTGAACGGCAAGTCCACTGTTCTTTCCATTGCATTCTACTGGCTCTGAGAGTGACCTCCAAGGCCCAGTGTGACAGTGCTATGCCTGTCACATCTGCAGAAACTCCTGCCAATTTTGGGACATAGCACAGAAAAGAAGGTTGATTGCCTCCTGTTGTAGCTATTTGCATGGCCAACCTCCCTGGCTGGAGTATACTGAGACCTGAAAGTAGAAGAATTAGATCTATTTCTCCTGAGAGTGAGGAGAGATACAAACCAGAGAATCTAAGGGACCTGGGGACCCCAATCATCATACTATGTCATCTTTTTGCAACATCTCCAGGGACCTCTGTTGACAAACTTTTAGTAAGTAGGTGTATTGGTCAGGGTTTTACTGAGAGGAACAGATATAACATAAGGACAGATATTAACACAGATATACACTGTATAAGGAATTAGGATTGGCTTATGACAGTCAGCTGCAGAGTCAGAAGAGGATAATGTGCAGAGGGTGTCTGCACACCCCAGACTGAAGAGTTCAGTCCCAAGGTCTGAAGCTCACTGCTGTGCTCCTTGCACATCTCTATTCGTCAGCTGATGGATCTGCGAGGGAAGACGGAAGAGTCTGCGACAGATGCTGAAGAGTCTGCGACAGAAGGTGAAGGATCCAAGCCGGTGGTGAAAGAGTCTGCGCTGCAAGCCAGGGGATGAAGTCCAAGCCGAATGCGAAGACTGAAGTTCTTCCGATGAAGCGGAAGATCAACTACTTCCTGAGCCCCTTTATATGGTCTCTTTGTGATGAGTCACTCTGGGGGCAGAGCCAATTGTGCCCCAGGGCGGGATCCCAACCACCCAGAAATGTGCTGTGGAGTCATCCGGCCACGTTGACACAGTGTATCAACCACCACAGTAGGAATTCACCTCCCTGAAGACTTTTGTTTTTGTGAGAGAGTTCTACACCATTAAACTGGAATTAAAATCCATCTCTACCCACTTGCCATTCACTGGTTTGTCACTGAGTCCATCTTAGATGTGGTCCCCTTTCATAAAGATAATAGAACCAGAACAGACATGGGCTCCCCACAAGGGACCTGTTGGTGGCCTTCATTCTCCACAGTGCAATTCAGAGGCATTACACTTGCAGACTCTGAAGTGGTCAGAGACGCTCAATGCCAGGATGATCCAACTGGTCCTCCCCTCAGTGAGGCTCTGGTCAGCCTTGTGCTTCAGCAGCCTGATTTTCAGACCAGCCTGATAGAATCCCATTCTGCCCCTTCCTCACCCTCAACACTGGGGCCCAAGACCCATTGCTCCCCTCTGCCAAGACCTTGGAAAAATGTTTCTAAAGAGTGGAAACTTGGTATGTGTTATGATCATTACATTATTTTTTCTTACCCAGAAATAGAATGATAGGGTAATCAGCAGAACAGAGACACTGGAGCCCCCCAATGATCCCCAACTGCCTTGACTAGCGCAATCTGTGCTGACACAGAAATCTGGGTTCTAACTACAGCTCCATCACTGAAGATGTCAATAAGAGAAAGGATGACCATTTTCATAGTAAGAGAGACACCAAGGGCAGACACCATCCTTACAAGTGCCCGTCATATTAATCTGAACACTTACAACTGCTCTATAAAGTAGATAATACCATTGTCTCCATTTTACCAATGAAGAAACTGAAGTCTACAGAGGTCAAGTAACTTTCAGGGGCTGCATGCTTGGTTGGTGATGGCCTTAGAATCCTGGTACTCCAAGAGTCCCTACTTATTAACCACTTCATGGTATTTCATCTCTCTAACTTGCTGTGTGACTTTGGGCAGGATACTTTCCATCTCTGGGCCTAAATTCCACATTGCCCATGGGTTTCATTATGCCATCAAGCAAGAGCATTGACCTGAGAAGAACTAGAACATCTTATGGAAACCAAATTTCTCCCATCGGGTACCCCACTCACCAGCTCCCTGCCTTTAATTTCCCTCATAGCTGCCTGGGCAGCTCTCAGGCTCATCTGAACATGCAAATCAGAATTAATTATTCAAGACCAGGCCTACTTTGCATACCAATTCCATTTTCTTCTGTGTGGGAAGGTTCTCACCCCTTTTAACAGTTTAGAATAATGTGCATTAGGCCTCAAAAATGAAAACAAAAGTTAAAATAATTACTGGAGGAAAAATGATGAGTTGGGTTTTTTGGCTGGTTGCTCTTCCTAGCTAGGCCTCAGCTAGGACTGGCAGAGGCTCTGTGGGCTGGGGTAGTAGACCAGGGCCTTCTGGAATTTCTAGATCATGGCTACCTTTAAGAATCTGAGAGAAGCTATGTACTCTCTCCTCCTCTCCTCCCAAAAGACTGCAAATGACAAAAGGTGGCATATAACTATGAGGTGTTCCCCGAAAACCTGAAACTCAATGGTGAACCACTGGTTAAGTATGAAAAGCCTCAAACCAGAACTACTGTAGGGATGAAAGTCCTTGTGCTTTGTGAGCAACAAAAATGTATGAATTAAAGGAGAGTAAATGCCTGAGCCTGTGGCCCCCAACCTCTTCAAACATAGTTCTCTTCTGCTGCCTAAATCGTTCTGTGTCTTTGATTAAGGCCAAGGTGAACCACGGCCCATCTGGAAGCATGCCTGAAATTGGGAGTTCAAAAAAGATGTCTGCAGTCCCTTCCCCTGGGAGACACAAAAATGGCATTTCTAAATCATACTATTATATATGACCACACAATAAAAATAACCACACATGAACAAAGATAAGAAACTACATAGAACCCATGTGATCATCATCATTGAGTGGTATGACAGTAGATCATAAATATTTTTCTTTTGAAGGGTTTTTCATTTCTCTGCAATGAAACTTTTGTCTTCTGTCTAAAAAAAAAAAACACATAAATTTGACATTAAAAATTTAAAGAGGAAGACCAACGGGTGGCTAAAGATTAGTCTTTGAGAACAGAAACAAATGAGCTGTCATGATATTATAAAGATAGGAGATTAACCTGTAGATAGAGCTTTGATGAGCTGAATACAAGCAGAGAAAAGAAAACTGGTCAGAGGAAGAAAAGAAGCAAGAACTCTACACTCAGAGAGAAGCAGAACGCGAAAACCAGAATGTCTGCGCTATCACTTTTTCCCAGAAAAAGAAGAAAGGTCACACCCCAGTGCTTGATACACTCAGGAGGCCTGGTGGGGATTCCATTGAGTGTTCTATTACACAGCTTTAATCTTTCTAACAAATCTATTTTTTTTCCTAAGTTGGTTTGAGTGGCCTTGAGCTCAGGTAACCAAATCAAAGTTAAGACAGTGTGAAGCAGAACAGAACCAGCAATTCTACCATGACTGAGTACCTGGGATATTTGAGTGAGTGTGGGTGACATCTGCGAAATTATGTATAACATCTGCATGGGTGTGTTTGTGTAACAGGATGAGTGTGTGTAACATCCAAGCACTTGTGACATCTTGAGAGAGTGTGTGTGAAAGATCAAAGTACGTGTATGTAGCACTGAAATAAGCATGCATAGTTAGCTAGAGTCAATAAATGTTTAAATCTGTGGCCTGTCAGTTGTAATTTTTATCAATTTCTCCACCACAATCTGGTCTTATGCTCAGCCCTAGAGGCCTACCTTTGCAAATATCACCTGAGTCCAGGGTAGACTTTCTCTAGAAGGTTTTCTCCCCAGGTTCACTGACAAAGAAAGAAAAGAGAAATCAGTCAGATTCTTCTCCCTCCTGTTCTTTAGCCACTATCTGATGATCCCTGAAACTGCTGGGAAGATTCAAGCCTCAGGGCAGAAGGCAGCTTGTCTCTGATCTTAGCATCTGGCCAGGATCTTATCTGATGCTTGAACAACCCTTAGGTATCCTGAGGGCAGGGGCGACTGTTCCTATGTCATAGGTAAGCAAAACTAAGACCTATAATGCTAAAGGAACTTGTTGAGATACACAACCTAAGAGCAGGCAAGATTTCAATCTTATTCTTCCTACCTTAGACTCTGCATCCTTCTCATTATGCCATAAATCTCTTAGCCAGAATCTGCAGCTGTCATAGTCAGTGGTTCCCAGCCTAACATGTGTGCAATTCATTTGCAAGTTCCCATCAAGACCTCTCAACAGGCATCCATGGCAACCCTGAGCCTGCAGCAGCAAAAGTAACCTCATATCCTCCATGCTGGTGCCTTGGAGCCCACTGGAACAGTGTTGATATAGGAATGAAGGACCATGAGCCTTTGGAATGGACACACTATACTACCTAAGAAGTGCTGGGAAAGAAAATTCATCTTGCTGGTTTCTGCTTATTGATTTTACTTGAAGAACCAAAGACAAAGCCCTACTGAAAGGTCTGCAGCTGAATACATGGAAATATTCAGGAAATATATGGCCTGAGTGAGCACTCTGTGTTTCTAAAGCTCTACCAGGAAAAAAGGGAGCCTCTGGCAGTATGCAGTGGACATGAGGAAGGTATCTGTCATGGATGCAGCTTGGGGGAACAACATGTTATTTCACTGTGCCCTAAGGCCACCTGAGAGCATGATATCAGAGCCACCCTTGTTTAGTGCTTCTTACTTCCCTGTTGGTCCATAGTCACCCCAGGTAGCCACCTAATCATGGCCCACCAAACTGCATAGATTAATTGTTAAGGCACTAACCGATTATCTACTTTTCCCACATATGCATTCCAACAAGGATTGAAACTCCTATGGTATTGGCTCTGCAAACAGCCTTCTAGCTCTAGCCCAGAGGTGGTGACCCTATGCCAGTCAAACCACAGCAGACAGTATCATCAAAAGCTCTAAAAGGTTTACCAACACCGTTCTAGCCCTACCTTCACCCAGTGTTCACCCAAACAATATCCATCCTTAAAACATCACTGTGGATCCGTTTATCATATCTTCTTCTGGGAGCAAGAGGTCATAAAAAGTATATGGGAAGCATTTATAGAACCTGGTTAAAGTGGGAGAGAGAGGAAGAGAATGTTGAAACATAAAGGTGACAAATGAAAGGCCAGAAGAAAAACTGTATGAATACATCAAGGTCCAAATTGAAATAGTCATCCTTATGTCTCAATCTGATTGAAATTGTTTCTGTGAATGGGACACAGTTTAAAGCATTTCATATGCTAACCTTCTGAATCTCTTTTCTTTCCAAATTATAGGCTCACTACAGTGGTATTTGGTTCAAAAACGTAATTCTTTCTATGCTTCTAGTTGCAAACTGATTTGGACAAGAACTGAATCAAATTTCCCAATAAGGTCAACATTGAACCAAATCATTGAATTTGATTGGGTTCTTTTCCAGTTTGCTTATGACCAGAAACATGGAAAGAATTAAGTTTATGAACTTAAATACTAGTTCTTGCACCAATAAAGGAATGCATGGGCTAAAAGATGACTAAAATAGCTAAGATGGAGAGAAGGGACAGTGAGACAGTAAGACAAAAAGAAAGAGAATAATCTAACAGCGCAAATCATTACTTCTTTGTGGTACTGATAGTAGTTTTTGAAGACATTTTCCTGCCCACTTTCTCCATAACTATTTCTGTGGATCTATTTTACCCTTGCTGTCTTTTTTCTACTTGGCTAAGAGACCATCAAATGAAAAATAGTAGATTTCTATTCGAAATAGAAGACAAAATCACAAGCACCACTATTAATGAGGTGATTTAAATATATATATATATTCAATCAAGAGTAATTGAAGCTGAGCATAGTAAGTCATGGAAAATTATAAACTATGCCCACTCTAGGGCATGACTGACTATTAAAATCTTTTTCACACCATTGCCTACAGAAAGCAGCTGGGCACTATGCCACCAGGGAGGTGGCAGCCGAATGGCCTCATTCCCTAAACAAGCTTGCAAAGAAGAGGACAATCAGATGGATTGCTGAATCAAAATTAACTCTTTTTATGCCATGCCAAATGAGTTTTTGTGACAAAGAACAGTTAAGAATTGACTCCTTAAGAGTAAGCCAGGAAATGGCTTATTCATTGGGAAAACTTTCATTGAATACATTTACTGAACACCCACTGTGCACTTTTGCATCACTTATCCCACTTAATTTAATTCTAAGAACAACTATATGTAGTCCATTTTATTCTATTTCATGTATAAGGACAGAAGCTGGAGTTCAGAGAGGCCAAAGCGAGATGTCCAGTGTCAGTGTTGACCCATAGCAGAGCTGTTTTGCATATTCTGCATCCACCTTCTGATCCCTCCCATGTCTGGTTCACATCCACTCTACAGTGAAGCCTTATGACTCAGTAAGACCGATAGAACCCTGGTTAACCAGAGTTTCTAGTACCTGGTAATTTTCTTTACGATGTGTCCCCATTTTGCTCAGAGTTAAAGAGAAAATTTTGTATTTCAGCCTTGGTAGTTGATAAATTTGGAACCGTGTCAGGGTCTCATTTCTGGTGTTGGTCAGTACAGAAATCAGGGTGAGTTGGAATATTTTTAAGAAGGAGCTATTTGAAGAAATTGTTTCTTTGAGAATATTTTCACAGTTCAGGAATGTAAATGTAGAGGGCAGTTGGGAACCCCAGGATGAGGATGCCAAAATGCCCAAGTTTCCTTGTCCAGTCCTGATTTTCTTGTCATTGCTCCAGCCTTCACATTACAAAGGATTTGGAAAAAGGCAAGAACTTGCATGATTTCTCTATGGGCTGACTCTAGCATATATCTTTTGTCCTTAGTATGAGACTCAACAACATCAACAACAAAGCCCTGGCTTCTCATGTCTACTGGGTGGCATGATGCAAATATTCTCATGACAGTAAACTCAAGCTCCAATAGGGTGCCACTTAACACCAAACTGGGAAGAGACGCCCACCATTGTCTCACTGGTCAGCCTGAGCCAAATTAGATGAGTTAATGAATATGAGGGTGCAAGCCAGGTTTTCCATTTACCAGGAAGTCAGTAAAGTGCTCATTTGCTTTATGTTGCTTGGACCTTAAATCTGAAGCAGATATGAATCAATCTGGAAAAAAACAAGCAGATTCACCGATGCTCTAAAGGAAATGAAGTTGACAACTGGAAGGAATAGGTATTGTAGCTCCACTTCAAGGACCATATAAGTAGGGAAAAATAATCAGAAAAAGGCATAATTTTGACCCACACACCCACACAAACACACACACACACACACACACACACACACACGCGCACACACATGCAGTGAAGGTTTTGGAATTGGTACCCACTCCTAATATCATCCAGACCCTCTTCACTCTACCATCACCTAGGTAACTGAGGCAGTGTAGGATTAGTTGCCTGGCAACACTGCCCATCTCTTTACTCCCCTGCATATCCATGTACCCTGACCTCTAGTGGCATCCCCTCCCCAGAGGCCCCTGTGTGTCCAAGCAGCACATCTCTTCATTTCAGTTCCCAGCTCCCAGCCAAGACCAGCGGCCATGTAACCAGAACACACTTTCCCAGAAGTTTCTAATTCTGACTATTGTCATGAGAGAAAGACATCAAAGATATAATGCCTAGACCCATAGCCCAGGAACTTGGAGTCTAGTTGCATGTCCATTCTGGACCAGCTGCAGGGGGACCTCGGGCGAGTTACTGACTACTCTGAAGTTTGTTTCTTCATCTGCCAAATGGTGACTTTCCTCAAAACTATGCAATAGGGAGCTCCTTTCATCTGAAAAAGGGGGGATTATAATGCCTGCTGGGCCTCCACAGCAAGTTGTCTTCTGGCCTTTGTACATAACAAGTCCTCTGAAGTACATCAAGTGCAAGAGGAGCTGATAGCCAACAATACTGGCATCAAATAGACCTCCAAAGAGTTCTCCAAATCGAGGCAGATGCCTGGGCACCAGAGCACCCAGAGATAAGTGAACCAAGGATCTCCCAAGATGCTGCAGTGACAGCTCTCCTCTGACATGTTCAGATGGATTCTGAGTGGGCTTGTATTCCTGCCCTTACCCAGTGCAGAGCCATTTGTACAGGCAACCCCTAATTCTTCTCAACAGCTCTGTCTCTCTGAAAAGGAAATTGGCAGCCCCGGGAAGTGAGCAGATCTCAAGTTGGACTTGATAAGGGACCAATTTGGGCCTGTTAGCTGAGCCTCCAGTAGCATCTCAGCCAATTTCTGGCCAAGCCTGGCCTGCAACTGGTTGATCCCTTCCAAATTGCACACCTTATTTCCAGCAGAGCACTCCCCTAGGCCTGGGGTGAGAGGCCAGGGTGACTATGGCCCATTAAAAAGATGGTAATTGAAATAACTCATTGGATAAGGTCATGGTGTGGGTGGTACTTGAGCTGCATATTTAATCTAAGGAATAAAAACCTTAATAAATAGTCTTGTGGCTTATGTCTAATAAGTGTGAGAATTTATAGACTCTCCCACACACACACACACACACACACACACAACTGTGGGGCTCTGATGACTATTAAAATTTGCTTCTGGTGGAAAAATTTAGGTGAGATAGGCTAATTGAGTTATTCCACCTCTGCCAAGCCAAACAGCCTGGCAACCCAGGAGGGAGGCTAGAAACTAACACACACTTCCAACATTCTTTGGGTTGGGCTAGCCCCAGGGATGGCCCCTAGGAATAGAAGCATCCACCAAAATCTTCTTCTTGCTCTTTTCTTTGTCTCTGCAAGAAACTGGCCTTGGCTTCTACCTCACTCCAGGAGGCATTGCTCCCAGGAACAGGGAAAAGGACCAACTCTTTGAAAAATACGTTGCTTCTTCATTGTGCTGGGGCTGGCACTGCCTTGCGGATCTAACAGCTCTTGTTCTTCAGTGCAGCATTGCAAGCCTGTCCCAGTCTGGCCCCACCTAGCTCATTTCTTGCCACTGTCTGCTTTCCACTTACATCCCCTCTGTGCACTTTCAAGATCTATTGCCTGTGTGCCTTTCCTTCTGCTGCTCCCTCTGCCTCATGGGGGAGTCCCCTTAAATTCTGGCCTGTTGTAGAACAGCGCTAAGACCATGGGCCCTTGGATCAACCTAGAGGTTGAATCCCAGGTCTATCTCTCACCAGGTCTTTACTGCAGGGAAACTGTCTCCACCTGTTAGTCCTTTGACTTCTCAGCTATAAAATGGAGATTTTTAGTATTTACATCATATGGTTATTATGAAGATTAAATAAATATATCTGTGTGCTGTTGTATACTATGCTAACTACAGGGCACTATACAGGTATTTTTTTTCTACAGTTTTATTGATAAACAGATAGCAATGAGACAGTTTCAAATCAAATCGGAAGTACAGTTTCAACAAATAATACACTGCATATATTCTTTTT
>NW_004524643.1:8242983-8256200 GCF_000260255.1 Octodon degus | reverse complement strand
TCTCTATACAGGTATTTGTTAAAGCAAATATCAGCAAACTACCACCTGCAGCCCAAATCTCTGCCTGTTTTCTTAAGGTTTCATTGAAGCACAGCCACAGACCTTTGTCCCATGTTGTCTATGATTTTTCCTGTTCCATTTGTCACAGAGACAGCATAGCTCCAAAGTCTAAAATATTTGGTATTTGCCTCTTTGCAGAAGAATTCTGCTGAGCTCTATTTTGCAGCTGAGTTAAAGCAGACACCAACTCTGACCCACCCTCAGGTTGTAGCTAGGAGGCGCTCTCCTTTATAACTCATGCACATGGTGCACATTCATTGCAACAACCCATTGGAGCATCTGCCTCCGCCACTGCGCATGGAGACTGCCAAGGGAAGGGGAAGAAATGACACTCTCTTCATTTCTTTTTCTCCCTTAGGACACAGTGAGTGACTAATGATCTCCTGGGAAGAGATTATACTTTGAGCAACAAAGAGATCCAAGGACATGCCTAGTCAAAAAATAAACAGAGCTCCTCAGTTTGGGAAGGTACAGATAAAACCCACAAGTGAAGGCACCTATGACATTTGTAGGAAGGGTCTTGGTCTTGTTAGTTTCTTGCCTGTGCTCCCCAATAGTCATTTCAGAACCATAAGCTGGTGGGAGGAGAAGGAAGAAGAGCCTTGATACTCACTGTGCTTCTATTATTATTATTCTTTCTTAGATTTTCAAAATTTCCTTTCAGCCCCTTAATCTTCTTCCAGTGGTTTTAGTGTAGAGCTCAAAGGAGCTTTACCCAAGATACTCTCCTGGGACTTGAGGGAAAGGGTAGTGATGCAGTAGGAATGGGCTGGATTTAGGAAACACAACAAAAAACAACATCTCCACATTGGATGGATGCTGACAGGGCAGAGATCTGGCCAAATTTAGGGGTTGCTATAGCTTTCTTTGGCCTACTCTTCAGTAGAAACTAGACAGACATCTAAGCTTGAAGATCAAGGTGCTGTGATTAAAGTACACCTAACATTCACATGAGTAGAAGGTACTAACAAGCAGCCTTAAAATACTCAGTCTTGGCACCAGATACAAAAACTTTTCTAGAAGGCATAGCAGAAGGAGAGGATTTGACCATAAGCAGGTAAACAAACCCACAAAAAAAGGAACCTCAGCCTCAGCTTTAAAGGTATCTACCATTTAATAAAAGACTATAACTAGTAGGGCTGTAATTGTCCTCACAAGCTAAGTAGGAAACCTAACCACTAAGTGTACAATGAAGCCCCAAGACTGGATTGGATTCTATGCCTGTGAAATCTCAGCCCAACCAAATATTCTCAGCCAGTGTCACACTTACTATAAGCAATATTGAAAACAATAAAATCTCTCATAACTGAAAGAGAAGTCAAAGAAACCCTAGGGATAACTGTAAAAAGTTTTGATTACGTAAACACTTGCTGTGTAAGTTGGGTGCCCAACAACACTGAGAAAAAGATCAGGTGAAGCTGGTGGCAGTTTCCAAGGAGATGAAGGGCAACAGATATCCCAGGACTGGGAAGTATCATTATCTCATCATTTACTACAGTATATTCCTTGAGTGGTTTCTAGACATTTTATATATAAGTTGTTGGGTTTTTTTAAGTGCCTTTGTAGTAGAATTTCTAGTATGTTGCCATGCAATTCTTAGCAAGGGATATATATTATATCTTAAATATTTCTCCTTTATTTGACTTGGAAATGTCCTTTCTACAGCACATCATTCAGCTTTCCTGTTTCTTTCTGCCAATCATAATGATTGGAGATAAAGGTAGTGGTAACATCATGAGATCTTTGAGGAAAGAGTGAGTAGGAGACAGAACCGAGCACAGACAATGCATTCAAGATAGAACAGAGTTCAAGTTGAAGCCCAGCACAGACAAGATGCGGAGAAAATGTTAGCGGATGGAACCGACCTGTGGAAGAGGCTGACATCCCCAGCATAAAGACCTGTGTCTTTCTTAGCCTTGGTGTTGCATGGACAGCAAGGAAAAGTTTTATGAGGGTGCTTCCCCCATTCCCAGATTCCAGGTGCCTTGGTCACTTTATATTCATTGCTGGGACAAAATATCCCACACCCAAAGTGAAGGAAGGAAAGATTTATTCAGCTCACAGTTTGTGAAGGTTTCAGTCTGTACTCAGCTGGCTCCCAGGCAGAGTGGCGCCTGGCAGAGAGCAGCCATTCATGACAGCAGAACACAGTGAAGAGCAAAGGGAAGGGCAGCAGCTGCGACTTCCAGCCAGCCTCTCTCCCATCCTTATATTATAAACAAGCTACCCTGCGGTGGGGGTGTAGAACTCCCACAATGTCCATACCCTCCTCCTGCACAGGATGAGGATGTTTACAAAATAAGAATCCTGGCTTCCTGCTGAGTCACTAAATTAAACTTCTAAACTTCTCAAGTGGACACAATGTTATCAACCAGTACGCCAGTAAACTCAATTTACAGCACAGGATTTTCTGGATGAAATTTGGATATAGTCCAGGTATTGTCCCATCAGCTTCATGTAAAGGCTAATCTTCTTTGAGAAACAGTGGCATTCTTCTGAAATGAGAAAGTCTTAGGACCACCTTTCAGGACCCGTGATGCCCAGTCAGCTCATGACTACCCCAAAGGAAACTGTCATGTGTCAATTGCATCTGAAATTATATGATACTATTCTACAGACTATTTTAGTAGAAATGCTCTGTGAGATTTAAGTACTAATAATATCCATGAACAAAATTCTAACACTCTTGCTATTCCCTTACATACATTATTAAAATGCCTGAAAATTATAGAAATTATATTATCCACCACATTAATTTCCTCTCGAAACATCTCAACATATCAGCTCAAAATTAAGCATCGGAATGTGCAGTTGCATTTAAATATGTTAATAATCGTAGGTAAACAACTTAGGGCTGAAACTGTCCACAAAGAATGGAAAGCAGCTCGCTGCAGGTTCGTAAACACAATGCATGATAATTATATGCTAGAACACTTAACCCCGGGAACACAGAGAAAATTTACAAAGATCAATTGCTCATAAAAAAAAGAAAAAGTTTTTAATCAAATGAGAGAGGTATCTAGTAAATGGATAGAAAATTGATGGGAATTCCTTTGATAACACCATTTTGATTTGATTAGTTGTACTATTTTTGTATCTTTAGTAAACAGAATTTGATTATGCCACTGAGCTCCTTTTCTGCAGAAATATTACAAACTCATTAGTGGCTAAGAAGAAAGTGGAGAGAGAGGATTCAAAAAACACTTTGAAAATCACAACCTTCCTGGCTGCTCCTGGTGTTCTAGGTTCGTTAGTTTGCATGGGCTGCCCTAACAAGTATCCTACATTGGGTGTCCTCAACAACAGAGAAAAATTGTCTTCTAATCCTGGAGACTAGAAGTTGGCGATCCAGGTGCCAGCAGGGTCAGTCTCCTCAGAGGCCTCCCTCTTGACTTTTGGGGTCCCTCTTTCCCTCATGTCCTCACATTGTCTCTCTCTGAAGCCACCTAGATGTGAATTTCTTCTTAACAGAGGACACCAGGGACACTGGGTAAAGACTCATGCTAACAACCTCACTTTATTTCCTCTTGAAAGACCCTTACACTGAATGTAGTCACATTCTGAAGAGTTGGATTAAGGGTTCAACCTGTGAGTCTGGGCACAGCTCATCATACAATGGACATTAACTTTCCCTTTCAGCATTTTATAAAAGAGAATCTGCTGCCACCTTAAAATTTTACTCTTAAAAATTTACACTTCTGCTCCCGGGGTCTATCACTCACATAAAGTCACAAATATTTCTGTTGATTTTATTTCCTCTATTTCCCTTCTTCGAGTCCCTGTCATGCCTGACGTACATTTTCCATCTGCAGCATCTTTGACCTGTCCTCACATCCACCTGCAGGTGTGGGCTTTCTACATAAAAATCTTATAGCCACTTTCCTTATAAAGATATCTCTTGGTTATTTAAGTGTTCAAAACTTCTAAAAAGTGACCAGCTATATTTCCATAGATTTAACCAAAGAAAACAATCAAAATGTCCTGCAAGTACATACTTGCAAAGATTTTTGTTACAACATTGCTTATAACGAAAAAAATTGAAAATCACCCAAATCTCCAACAATACAAGACAGTTAAATAAACTCTAGATGTGTATCCAATGAATAAAATAGCATGTAGCCAAGAAAATGTGTAAGAAAATGACTTTCATCTGTTAAAAATAATCTGAATAAGTAATGAGACATATATTAAAATAATATATGCTTTTATTTAAGATAAAAATTCAATATAGATGGACAAAAGGCAAAGAAAATAAATTATCGAAAAGATATGTATTAAACTGATATGAGTGGTTATCTTGACTGGGTGGGGTAAAGAGAATATTTTGTTTATTTATTTGGATTACTGAATTACTAAAAATATCATTACTCATATAATAAAAATGTTAACATTTACAAAGCAAAAATCCTGTCAAATTCTCCTTTACAGACATAGGTTTAAGCTTGTCAACATGCTATTTATTTATGTATTTATTTATTTATTTATTTATTTTAGGGAAGGTTCTATAGGGTGTTCAGGGTCTCACTACTAGATCAGACTCACAGTGATCCGCCTGTTTACAGCCTCCCAAGAACTGGGATTACAGGCGCGCACCACCACACCCAGTCTCAATTGCTATCTCAGCATGCCCCGGGATGGGGCCAGCGGCAGGCCTGGGGATCGAACCCCCGACCCCTGCACCTGCTTGCAGGCGCTTTAATTGTCTAAGCTATTTGGGCGGCCCTTCAACATGCTATTTAAAGCTCTTCACTCTGGTTCAGCCCTCAAACACCCTTCTGGATATACTTCCTGTCGCCCTCCTATCCTCTACTTGACTGTCCCTTGTTTCTCAGAATGTCGTGCTCTCTCCTACTGTTACATTTCACATGTTTTTCTCTCTACTAGATTGCCTCTTCCCACATTCTTTGACTGCCAGACTCCTATTGATCCTTTAAAACCCATATCAAGCATCACATCCTCCGTGAAGTTGTCCCCAGACCTCATGAGGTAGATGCTTGCTACTTTTTCTGGACTCTCACAGTTCTTTGATTATGCTTCTTTCAAAATAAATCACATCTCGCATTTTGATTACTCTCTGGCCCCCTTTCACTAGTCTGTGGGAAACTTAAAGGCCACATCAGGATGTAGGAGTTTACAAACCCATGAGCCCTCTGTCCCCTCTACTAAGGCAGTAACCTTGCTTCGGTGCAGAGGGAAGAACCCCCGGAAGCCTGAGTGGGAGGGACTTCCTGTCCTTCCCAGTGACCCATGCTGTAAACTCTCAGATCACAGTTCAAAGAAGATTCACTAACACTTCATTCACCACCAGCAGCCTCACCATGCAGGAGAGGCCAGTCCAGAAGAGCCACCTCCTGCTGATCTAACTCTGCCAGGACTCAGGAACCAGCAAGAATTTCTCAGCCACTGCGCGCACGTATCTCAACATCCCGCCTCCGCAAGTGGCCAAGCCTCATCAGGTCAGAAGCACACTTCTTTCCTTACCACTTTCCAACTCCTTTAAAAGAGTTCCAGTGACTTCCTCACTGTCAACAATACTACGAACATCAATTCTTTGTGTGGCTTAAGAATACCAAGAGCACTACAAAATTATCAAGCCAATCTTTTGCCATCATGAAAGGACTAGTTTTCTTTTCCCTGGATCCCGGCAGCCTGAGGAGGCTTACTCTAGGGAATATGGTTCCAGCTCTCACTAGAGCTAAAATTGAGCCAAAGTGCTCGTTGTGGTACCTGGAGCACCTGTCTCAGCAGCCCAAAGCTATGTTTGTTTGTTTGTTTTTCCAGTGGGTATTCAACACAGGCTAAAGCAGCTGAGAATCAGGTGGGTCACCATGACATGTATTGTTCTGGAACTGGCAGTGGCTCTCGTCATACAAATGGGTCCCTATCAGAAGCAAGAAGAACAAGGACTGCTGGTTCCTCCTACATAAGTTCAGTCTCACCACACACACTGTGTGTGCTGGACCAAAGAGGATGAGGTCTCATGCCTAGGAAGGCTTTCTCCTCTTGCCACTTTCTTCTCTCATGACTCTGTCTTCTCCAAACTTCCTTGGGAAGTTTGTCATAGTTTATTCACACTCATCTACCCCAATCAAACAGCTACAAACAGAGTTGGAGAAGGAATCACTTTAGAACAGCCAACACCACTTTCCTCGCTCTCCTCCAAGGCATCCTAAACATATCCTCAGGCCCAAGAACATATCCCCAGGAACATGACACTGAAGGCAGCCCTTGAACTCCAAAAGGAATTAGAAGACAATGACAAAAGGAATAAAGAAAGCCAGTTTAGTGGGAAACGGGAAAAGAAAGTATTGAGTAGCTGCAGTGTGGCATTTACATATATACGATCTCCTGAAAACCAACAACACTGTGTTAGAACCGAAGAAGCTAAGCCGTTGAGAAGCTGCCTTTCAAGGGCTGGCGAGATAACTCAGCAGACTAATCACCTGCTTTGCCGAGCACAGGGACTAGGGTTCTATCCCGGTCCCTCATGCCACACTGGCCCTGCCTCTGGGGCGCACAACCAAGTTCCAGTGTGGTAGCACATGCCTATAATCCCAGTGCTGGGGTAGCTGAAAAGAGGATCACTATGAGTCCAAGTTGCATAGTGAGACCCTATACCAAATACTTAAATTAAAAAAAAAATATAGAAGCCACCTTTCAAAGTCTATGTGTTCAATGCCTCTAATCAGAGGGGGTGATTAAGCTGAGACTCAGGCTTATAGACTTCAAATATTGTTGCTTTTCTTCTTCCACATGGGAGTCCAGGACAGTTGACTTGAGGAGCCATTAAGTGATTAAGTAGCTACAGTGAACTTATAGGAATTCTGTGCTGGGATATAAGACTGAATCAGTTCTGGTTCAACTCTAAAGTCCTGTGGGCTTAGTTGCGGCTGACATCTGGGTGATATATGACATACAGCCACACTTTCTATGTCTCATATCTGTCCCTGGATGGGATTGTCTCCAATCAAACCCCTTTTGTTGCCCTACACAGCTGACCCAAGGGAGTGATGTTATTTGCTTTTCTTCAAGAGAGGGGCCAGGTGCTTGGAGAGACAGTTTTTGACACATAGTTCGGTGTTATCTTGATAGCCCTGGAAGCACCATATAAGGGGTTTCTTTCTCCAACACCTATCAGCCCAGAGCTACTTTTTTAAATGTGTATTCAATAACAGAGAAGTCCTTAAAGAGCTCAAATTCTGCCATTGCTTCCTCATGGAAAGGTACTGTCTCGGTTACTCTTCTCTCATTGCTGGCATAAATACCTGACATTCAAAATGAAGGAAGGAAGGAAGGAAGGAAGGGTTTATTTAGCTCACAGTTACTGGAGGTTTCAGTCAATACTCAGCTGGCTCCTCAGAGTGGCACATGGCAGAGAACAACCATTTATAGTGGCAGAGGGCAGCAGAACAGCAAGAGCAAAAGGGAAGAGTAACAGCAACAACGACTACAGAGAACAAGTCCGTCTCTCTGTCCCTCTTATGTTACATTCAGACTATCCATCCCAGGCTGAGTGTAGCACTCACACCCATAATCCCAGCAGTACTCAGACCCGTAATCCCAGCCTTGGATCATGAATTAGTCACGAACTCCAGAAGTATGCCCCATGCCTCTGTGAGCCTTTGAGGAGACAACTAGACATAAACCATAACAGGTACATATTCCAAGAACCAAAGAGACTGGATATAAACAGTAACAAAAAGCACAGGCCATGATATTAGACTGCTGAGTTCAAATCTTTGTTAATTCAGATCTCTTGTGACCGCAAAAAGATCATTTCACCTTTTTATGCTTAATTTTCCTCAACTTATGAATGGAAATATGAATAACAACTACCTGAAAGGACTATCTGAATGCACCAGTGACAAAAATGTGAAGAGCTGAGGGCCACCCACTCCAGAGTGAAGATTCACTAGTGGGCCTTGCTATCTGGATACTGGGGAGGTACAGAGCTCTGAGTTTAGAAGCAAAACAAGGGTTTGAATCTTTTTCTGGAAATTTGTCCCCAGCAACTCTTTTCTGTAGAGAAATTTCAAGGTTCTTCAAATTATGCCTTCATTTCTCTACAGAGAAATAAGAGATTGGAACAGCCTACCCCTTACAAATCGTATGCCCTTCACTTAGTTATGCCATTGTCTTTATGAATGCAGCCAAATTACCACAGGCAATTTGGCCCTAAACAATAGTCATGTATTTCTTACTCCTGTAGAGACTGGGAAACCCAAGATCAAGGCAAGGAGAGAGAGGGCCAGCTAAATAGCTCGGCAGATTAAAGCAGCTGCAAGCACACACAGGGACCGGGATTCAAACCCTGGGCCTGCTGTGCCAGCCCTGCCTCTGGGGTGTGCTGAGGTGGCAATAGGGACTGGACATGTTGGTGTGGGCCTGTAATCCCAGCTCTTGGGAGGTTGTAAACAGGTAGATCACTACAAGTCCAATCTAGGAGGGAGACCCTGAATACCCTTTAGACCCTTCCCTAAAATACAAAAAAAAAAAAAAAAAAAAAAGCAAGGAGAGAATCAGTATTTGGTCAATTCCAGATGGGATGGGGATGGGGAAAGGGACTACACAATGCTGTAGGAGCCTGTCTGTGAGAACACTGATGCTATCCAAGAGGGCAGAGCCCAGGATTTCATTTAATACCAGCACGTTGGTGGTTAGAGGGATCTCCAATACTCAGGCCATAACAATCATCACTTTCTCTCTTCATTTCCAAATTTGTAAAAACCTTACAAAACCAAACTGCACAGGGCTCTTCACCACCTTTTCTCATCTCTCACTTGTCCATCATAACCTAAGATGCAGCATCTTTTTCCTATACCTATGAGCTCTCCCCAAGTACACTAAGTTCCGTAGGTATTTTACAGCAAGACTTCCCAGTGAAAGAATCCATTTACAGGTTAGGGTTCTGGACATGACCCCAACAAATAGCTTGCAAGGCTAGAGTCATCCCTGGGGCCTGCACTTTCAGTAGCTTATTAAATATTTTAAAATGTTACAGTGTATTTGCTCCCTGAGTTAAAGGGTATAGTGTGCACCGATGTTAGCTGTACAACTTGATGAACTTTCACATATCAACACTTGCGTTATAGCAAATATTTCCTGGCATGCTACAAGGTCCTTCTATCTCCGTTCCCAGGGAACTCCAACCTCCTCAGTCTTAATCACTATCCTGACTTCTGTCACCATAGATTGGTTTTAGCCTGACCTTCCCATTACCATAAATGTACCCTATTCTCTGTGTGCAGTTACATTGGTGTCTTATTTATCCATGAGATTACCTGGGCAATATTTCCTTCTTTTTCACACCCCTTGACTTATTTGCCACACTGTCTCCCATTCCCTCTCTGCCCTCCTTCTCTCATTTTTTTTTGTGAATATGCTGCATATCCTTTAGTTAAATACTTTTGAGTCTACTTGTGTCTTCTTTTTGGAATGATTTTCCTAAGATTGATTTTCCTCTTATTTTTGCCCTCACTTAACTCCATTTCACCCTTCTGACTTCAGTCCCACCCTCTTTCCTTAGGTCAAGCTTTTGTCAACACACTCACCCTTGTCTGGGGCTACACCAGTCCTCTGTCATATTCTCAGGTTATTCCTGCCTATGGTTACTCTCAGCCCTTTCCTTGAGACTATGTTCCCTCTGAGAGCAGGCTTCGTGCATGCCATTTGTTCTCACCTTTTTGCCCTCCACACTGTAGGCACTAAGCTATTTCAATATGTGAAGACATGGGTGAAGTAGCTGACTCTGGACCTGCCTCATGGGACACAGTGCTGGCCTCCCACTGCCCATGGCGTTACACAGTCTGAATGCCCCATATTTGGCATTATCTGCCTACGCGGTCCTATAGAGGTGACCCTGGAGGAATCGCATCGCTGTTCTTTGCTAGAATGGTTTTTGAAGTATTTCCATTAGAGATTTTCTTTAGAGAGAGAAAGTTCTGGCTTGTGCTTCATAATAAACTGTGACATTTCTCCAAGTTTTCTTTGTTGCTTTTCCCGGAAGGACCCCTTTCAGGATCACTAAGAAGGGTGTGAACAAGAATGCATGCACGAAGAAAAAAAAGAGATCTGGAAAAGATAAAATTAAACACTGGTCCTTTTTAGGGTGGTAAGACAAGGTACAATATTCATCACTACTTTACTGTAATTTCTAACTTTCCCATATTTAATACGAATTGTGTTCTTAAAAATGAGGCATTTTTACTAAAAAGACAGCCCTGGGTGTCTGCAGCGACACACTAGGAGCTCTCACTTTGCATTCCATCACTGACACTCACAGATGTGACCCACAGCCCTGGAAAATCAGCCCTTCCTTACTGGACACCCTAGCTGGAGGCACATGGAATGCATGTGACAGCCCATTAGGGTTCTCCTAGGACATGGAGTTCCTGAGTGTCCTGGGAGGCCAAAAAGCCTGGTCTTGAGATGGACTAGAAATGCTGGGCTCACATAGGCCAGAGACTGTCATTCTTCCCAGAAATATGTCATAGGTCTTCAGAAGAAAGTTACATAGTCTCCAGAGGCAGAGAGAGGGAAATCTCAATGTCCCTACAAATATTTAAGTACAACTTTCTTAGAGGTCTACATCCGGTTGTTTTGTTTTGGCTAAACTAAATCCATTCCCTTGTAAATCAGGTCATCCTCATGCTCGAATGGCCTGATGTTCATCACCGTGTCACCTCCATGAGGAGGCCCCAGTACCAGAGATATTTCCTAAGAAATTCTCCCATGAGCCCAGCACAGCATCCACATTTGATTTGACCATAGAAGTTTACAATAGGCCATCTCCTCCCCTGTTTTGAACACTACATTCATTAATGTTAAAAGCAAGTTCAATGAAGAGGTAAAGAACAGTTTCTGAGGGACGGACCGGGTTCAATCCCCAGTACCACATGCCTTGGCAGCTCAGCCCTCAGGCATGCTAAGCTGGCAACAGAGTCTGGGTGTGGTGGCGCACGCCTGCAATCCCAGTTCTGGAGAGGCTGAAAACAGGAGGATCACTATGAGTCTGAGCTGTGTAGTGAGACCCTGTACCAAATACATTTAAAAAAAAAAAGTCTCTGGACAGACTGCCCACTTTAACAACAGCTTCTACACTGGCTGTGTGGCGCTGACCAAGCTTTACCACCTCTCTGGCCTGAGCTCCCTCATCATTAAACGGTGCTAATCCTTGGGCTGCTGGGGAAGGCACAAGATACCCAAGGAAAGTATTCAGACAGCGCAGGTGCAAGGAGGATGTTACACAAATGCTCACTGTGGTTATTCTGTTTCCAAAACAGTGCTGGTTTTCACGCAGGCTTTTTTGGTTTGTTTTTATGAAAAGAGAGGAATTTCTCTTCTAAAGTTCATCAACTGATACTAAGATTAGAGTTAAAGCCCTCAGATCTTGGACTTCCCCCATGGAGGAGCTGCCTAATTGATTTTTGAACCTAGAAGGAGCAACGTGAATTTTCATTTCTTCCCAGAGAAATTCCAGAGGGAAAGTGAGAGACAAAGTGAGAGGGGGGCAGAGAAAGAACAGTGACAGAGAGAGAGGAGGGAGAGATGGAGAAACACAGCAGATTGAAACTGCTAGCCTGGCATCACCGATGAGGGCCCTGGAAGAGCAGCTCACTTCCAGCTGGGTTTGTTGGTATTTTCCCCCTTTTTTTCATTCGTGTTCACACTTCCCCCTCTTGTGGCTCATCAGAAAATCACAGGTTCTCCATTTCTTTTCAGTGGCTTTCCAAACAGGTGAACACTGGCCTACATTGCCTGAATTCTGGGACCAGGAGAGGAAAACAGGCTGCTTTTCATTCAGTTGTCACATGAACTGGAAGAACCTTCCCCCCTCTCGTGATTACAAGGAAGAAGAACTCAGGAGTGCCGGGTCCTCTTAGAACAGCCCCAAAGGCTCGGGGGTTGGGTGAGGAGCAGCAGATTCATTTAGGCACAGGCCACAGGAGAGAAAACTGCAGCAGACAAGCAAGTCCCAAGAAGATCTGCAGCCACCTCTGCTAATACTTACGCCACTCAATCCAGATCCAAGTCACTGGTCACACTGTACCCTCCACCAAAGGGCCCATTCTTTATGGGTAAATGTCACCCTTCTCTAATGCCTTTCACCAGCCTAGTCCCAATCCTGACCCTATGGGCCAGGGAGATGTCTCAGTAGAATAAGCACTTGCATGGCAAGCACAAGGATCTGAGTTCAATCCCCAGTTCCACAAAAAAAAAAAAAAGCTCAAACCAATCCTGACCCTAGTAGAAGCGTGCTTTCTTGTCCCTGTCCTAGCACCTTATCCATCATTCTGAAGTGGTCAGTGGTCTATTGAAATGTTATGTGTCCCTGTCACGAGGTCCCACCAGCAAATGAAGAGGAAGGGAAAGAGGCTGGGTGTCATCTACCTTCAGAGATTCAGCCACCAGCCCAAGGCTTCTGGATGAATATGACCTCATCTGTGTGCCATGGATGGCTTCACCCCATGACAGACGAGTTGGGTGAGACAGCCATTGAGTTATCTCCAAGGACATTCAGTCCTGCCCTTGAGAACTTTCCAACGACAGATACTTACATCTGAATTTAAATTTATAGCTCAGAAACAAAATTTTAAAAAGTACTTAAGTGATCTCTGCAACTTATTTTCAAATAAGAAAGCAAAAAAGTTTAAAAAGATAAATAAAACAAAAGGAAGGAGGGAACAAAATAAAAGAAGGAAGGATAGTAGAGGAGACAAAGATGAAAAGGGCAAGAAGGGAGGAAGATGAGATTGGAAAGAAAATGATTAGGAAGGAAAGAAAGAGAAGAAGAAAAAGATAGAAAGCATAACAATCAATAAATGTAGTTATAGAATATCTGAATATCCACTGGATTTTTTTCCACTTATAGTAGTTTTAAATCTTTTTAAAACAAAAAGTTGAGATGAATACAAAAGAAGTAGTTATGCTGCTTTGGCAGAGGCAGGAAACAGGGCTGGATTCCTGATCCAGCACACGGCACCCCCATCCCAGGAGCACACTGAGCCAGTGAAGAGTTCAGACGTGGTGGAGCACTTCTGTGATGCCAGCACTGCAGAGGCTGAAAACAGGACAATCACTAGAAGTCGAGCTGTGTAGTGAAACCCTATACCAAATACCTAAAGTGAGGAGGAGGAGGAGGAGGAGGAGGAGGAGGA
>NW_004524643.1:8212122-8242680 GCF_000260255.1 Octodon degus | reverse complement strand
ATCAATCCCCCAGCGCCACATGCCAGCCAGCCCCGCCCCCTGGTGGGCTGAGCTGGCCACACACACACACACACACACACACCACACACACTCTCTCTCTCTCTCAAATAAATAAAAATAAAAGAAGAAGAAGAAGAAGAAGAAGAAGAAGAAGAAGAAGAAGAAGAAGAAGAAGAAGAAGAAGAAGAAGAAGAAGAAGCAGAAGCAGAAGCAGCAATTGGGATAGCTCACACCTTTAAAAATAATGAAAACATCAGGGTTAGAAATAAAATTAGGAAGGCCGACAAGAAAGTTCAGTGCACTAAGCGCCTACTTTGGAAAACTCAGGGACCAGGGTTCGATCCCCAGTCCCTCATGCTGTGCCAGCCCCAACCCGCAGCACAATGAGCAGGTGAACAAGTCTGGGTGTGGTGGTGCATGCCTGTAATCCCAGTCCTGGGGAAAAACAGGAGGATTACTACAAATCTGAGCTGCATAGTGAGACTCTATACCAAATACACAAAATGAAAAAAAAAATTCATTTTAAGAGCAGGCAAGATAGCTCAGCAAACTAAGCACTTGCTTAGGAAAGTGCCAGGACCAGGGTTCGATCCCTGGTACCTCATGTGGCTCCGGCACCATCCCTAGAGGCATGCTGAGCCAACAATGGAGTCTGGGCATGGAGGTGCTCACCAGTAATCCCAGCTCTAGGGGCCTTAGGAGGATCAATACAAGTCCAAGCTGCATAGTGAGACCCTACACACACACACACACACACACACACACACACAGAAATAAAATTAGGACACATATTTCTTCATGGCCCACAAATCATGGACTTTAAGAAATACAAATTAAGTACAAATTTTATGCTAAAAGTTTTCATACCATTCTTCAGATTTTCAAGGCATTTATATACTCCATACACCCCAAAATTATTATAATTACCTAAAGGGAAGCAAAAGAATTGTTGTTCCCAGACACCTAAAAATCAATCACCGTAGGATGATAAACAGAACTAATCAAATTTTAGAGACAAGAAATACCTTAGAGATCATGTAGCCCAGACCTTTCCATTCAGATGGGGAAATTAAGCTCACAGAGGGGTCAAGGAGATGGATTCCAACAAATTTAACCAGCTACACTGGCTCATCAATGGCAAGAAGGCCACGGTGCTCCCCTTATGCCATGGGGAATGTTCTCCCCAGAAAAGCCATCCTGAAAAATATTCCCAGACAATGACCAACTTGTCAGCCCTCATAGACAAGGACATGAATCTTTGTCCTCAGTCATATGACTGAATTCTTACAGAGCTGGCTGCAAAGGAAGCTTTGTAGAGTTTTTTTACAGACAACTCAATGGGACCGGGGGTTACTCTCAGCTGTAGGGTGAAAGGAACAGCCCACTAACTAAGATTGATGGATGCTGCCAGCCTTGACAGGCCAAACACAATGCAAAGATGGCCAAATAGGGGAACAAAATTAGTTTGCAAGATTAGAACGTATTAACACAAGTCAGACAACTGTCATGTCACAGCTCTTCACTGTAATACTGATTGGCAGGCAAGCATTTCTGATTCTGATGGCCACGGAGGCGAAGCGTCTGCAATCTGTCTCGCATGACATCCTGCCGGCTGGCAAATCCCCCTTGCAGGAGAAGTCAGCTTTTCTTAGAAAACTGTGTCCCTTGGGTCTTGTTTGGCAAGGACCCCCCAGTCCAAAGGTTGAGAATAAGGTGGGATAGGGAAGGGCAGAAATAGTAGCTGTCAAGAACTTCAGCTGAAGAGGAATGGTATGTTCACTGAGCTTAATGCAACAAGTACCTTGCAGGGCTGCTGCTAGAAGGAGGATGGCAGGGAGAAGCAAGAAACCTCATAGTCCTTCTCTCAAGGAGTGTTTAGCCCCTTCAGGGAGTTTGCAGTCAAGTACAGTAATAACGTAAAGTTGTCAAAGGTGGCAGGGCTATCCCTTGGCTGAGCTACTCAGATAAGTCAAGCGACCGTTCCCTTGTCTCTGCCCCAGTCACTCTTCTTCAGATCCAAAAGAGATCAGTAGATCGGCAAATTGTTTCTTAGTACCTTCTGAGCCCAAAGCACTGGAATTAGTCATGACTGACTCATACTCATCTGGGTGGCTTACTTTATTGATTTGTATTAGTTGCAATTGTGAATAGAAGCCTTTGAAGTTAATTTTATGAAGTACTGAGTACATATAATGAAAATTTGCAAAAATATGTTTGTGCAAGAAGGCCAGGTTATGTTACAATGACAAGTAACCGTAACATGCCACCCACTGATATTTTTATCCTTTGGTTAAAATACAACCTACACAAAGATACATATACACACCCCCATGAGTTACCCAGATGCAAGGATCATCTTGCCTATAGCTTGTTGTCTTAAGCCAGTCACATGACCTTGTCCAACTTCAAAGAACTGGACTAGGTGGAAGGTTTTTATCAAAGTGAGCAGAGGCAAATGTCCTCACATTTAATGAGTTTAAGGACAAGAACAATAGTATGCCATGTTCTGTGTGCCTTTCTCAGAGGCCAGTCCTTTTTCTATGCCCCTCAAAAACAACCAGCATCCTTACTTTTGAGTAATATGTAGGAAAATGGATTTGTCTTGTGACCATAATGCAAAGTGACATAAGTCAGACACAGAAGGTTAAATATTACATAATTACCTTTATGCCGTGTGAAAGAAATCCACAGTATAAAAAATCAAAAGACCAAAATGAAAGATGGAGAGGGTATCTAGGGGTGGAGGGCAAGAAGAAGAGGACAGGAAGGGGAGTCAAAAGGATAAAGATGTGATGCAAATATGTTCCAGCTCCACACAATAAGGGTATTAATTATATATGGCAAACATGGAACAAAAAATGATTTTCAACAAAGAAATGATAATCATTGTAAACTTGTTTCTCACTTCCTGGTTTTTAAATAATTTTACCACATACTGTTTTTTTTAAAAGAACACATTACTCAGTTTTGTATTATTTTTTAACTTTACATAAATAAAAAAACACCACATGCATCTTCTGACTCCACTGCTTTTAGGCAGCATTATTTCAAGGAATACAATGAAACATTATTTATGATATTGTGAAAGGACGTTTCACATCCATCCTGCAGGCTGGCAAATGCAACCTAGGATTTGTCTCCAGGTCTAAATGTTTTGGAGCTCTTTTTGTAGAGAATTCACATTTTTTCCATGTGCCCTAGTAGACTTGAGCAAAAATTTTTCTGTAGAAAGTTGTCTAAGATACAATGTCTAAAATGAAAATGGCCCTGATAAGTAAAGAAAAAGGTCGATATGTAAATCTAAAAACAATTGCCTACACAAAACGAAATAGCAAGGTCTTCTGGGTCTAACAGCAAACAGAGAAAAATATATGAAAG
Source organism: Octodon degus (assembly GCF_000260255.1). NCBI lineage: Eukaryota > Metazoa > Chordata > Mammalia > Rodentia > Octodontidae > Octodon > Octodon degus. The sequence goes on along the minus strand of NW_004524643.1, from coordinate 8,239,302 downwards.
CAGAAAGAATTCCCTGGCAAATGTTCAAGATAGTCTAAGTTCCTTGCAGTGCTTGGAAAGGTGGTAAGCATATTGTTTCACTTTCACTTTGGAGTCTATCATCCATGATGCACCTGCACAGTAATAAAAGTAATGAAGTAAAGATGAAATGACCAATGTAAAAATAGCAAAGAGGGAGAGGAAAAGAAAGAAAAGGTAAGAGACAGAGAGCACAAAATAAGGTAGTAGAAATAAAGGATTATGATAAATGTAAATGACTGGACTTAATTAAAAACAATTTAAAAAAAAGTCAAACAGCCATCTCTGACCAAGAAGTGTCTCCAATAGTAGCGTGGGCTACCCGGGGACAATCCCAGGGAAGTGACATGTTACCATGCAAGGCAGATCACTGAGGCTGCGGGTTCAAGGTCTCTGGAAGTCAATATTAAAATGCTAAATTGATTTCTTGAAATAAATTGTTATTTTTCTGTATTTGTCAGTGGACTGGAATTACTTCAGCACTATCAGACTTACAGTTTTGTAAAAAATCTTTGTATTTATTCATTTGGTACAGGGTCTTGCTACACAGCTCGGATTCATAGTGATCCTCCTGTTACAGCCTCCCCAGCTCTGGGATTACAGGTGTGCACCACCACACCACGTTTTGGTGGCTGGCACAGCATACCGTACTGGGGATCGAACCCAGGTTCCTGCCCTTGCCAGGCAGGTGCTTAGACTGATGAGCTATCTTCCCAGCTGGAGACTTACATTTTCTTTAAGTGTTAGATACAATCCCTCTCTCAGACAAATTGCTGCGATTGAGATTTGTAGTTTTCCCTTGAATGTAGTAAAGAAAAAATATATCTCATAAAATTAAGAGGGATATGTAAATAGAACTAGAAGATGAACAAATTTGTCATTCCACTTGCTCTGGGTTATGAGAGAAAAGAAGAATATGGTATTGTTCCAAGGCTTTTGGCCTGAGCAAGGACTGACTGGGAATTGTCACCATCTCAGATGAACACGTCTACAGGAACACAGGATGAAATACTCCTGGAAATGGGGAAGCAACCAGTCCTTTTGTCTGATATAAAGAACTTCCATGTCCTGAAAAGCAGTTACAGATAAGTCTTTAGAGAAGCATTTTAGAACAATGCAAAAACCATCACTGAAAATCTAAAGATCGTTTCTGTAGAAGAACACCTCAAGATTGATTAAGTATACAAAAGTACCATGATGATTTGTAAAATTTCATGAGTATAAGTAGTCATTGATTGGGCTCCGGAGAATTTGAGAATAATTTGGCCCAAGAAGGTAGCATAGGGTAACTCCAGGGACATCGATTTACTCTGCCACAATTTGACAAGTGTTCCCCCCTGGAATTGTAGATCACAGGTCCCGGCCAAGCTAATTCTACTTAGAGGAGAATGAAAGAGACAAGAGCGATGATGCCAGAGGTACTTGTAATGAGCAGTTTCCTAGTGAAGTATCCTGCATGAATCAGGCCTGACAATGACATGGAATCAAGTCAGGCTGATAAATGTAACCTGAACAATAATGTTTTCATTCTTATAAAACCTAAATAGGAGGTGAGAGACCATAACTTGGTTCCCACAGGGCTGAGTAATAAAGAACTAAACAAAAATAACAGAGAAAATGACGTCATTTGGGATGCGACTTCAAAGGTCATGCAGGCCTGCAGGCTAGCTCTGTGACACAGCACGTGCTAGCAGGCTCAGGGCCCTTGGTGTGATCCATGGCATTGGATAAAAAAAGATATCGTCCCTTATCCAGTGCAGTCTTTCCTCTCATCATGACTACTGAAGAAATTTGCAGGGGAGTCCTTGAAGCAAAAGAAATAAAACCTGATAGATCTGAAGATGGGGAAAAGAGTTCAAGAAGGACAGATAGAGAAGGGAACTCAAGAAAGACAAAAAGGCCTATAGAAATGAGATGTTCCACTGAAAATATCTACATATAATTTTAAAACTTTGATCATTTGATTACAGATTAGCAAAAGAGACACTAGTACCTCAAAAGAAAACTCAGAACATGTGGCAAAAGCCATGATGTCTTATAACTGTGCTGATTGAACATTTAATAGACCATTTTAATATACAATAAATAAAGATTTATTCAAAATATCCAATCCAAAAGAATAACCGAGTATTCTCAGTGTGAACACCTGGAAGGAGAAAAAAATATATCACCACACTGATGAAATAATAACTACTAATGAAATATATATGTACCTTTGAAGACAAAATCATTGTTTCAAAGCAGTGACTACCAGTTAATTAGAGTATTTTATTATAAAGAATTCAGATTCAAATGAATGCAAAAATGTAAAAATTGCAGATTATCCTGTCTTTCTCTGCATGAATAACAGATATTACATTTTCTGTTACAAGCTTGAAATTGATATTATAGGTATTTAGTGTAATTATTACTTTAAGATAGAATTTTTTTCAAAACAACTAAAGCTATAAGAAAAATTTCTATAGTGTAGAAGTTATTCATTGAGTCATATATAATCTCAGGTTCCAGGTTAGACTACTGACCCTACTAAAGGTCAGTAAGGTTACAATACTGTTCATAAAGATGATATGATGGTGTAAATAAAACATAACATGGGCAAACCCTGAGAAATCAAGTCACTTAGCCCTGGTATGAGCAACGAATGGCTTGAGGCTAAAGTACTTACTATTGTAATATTGTAGCAACTCCCATCTCTGGAGCACTGTATCTTCAGATGACTAAAGACCAATATTTATTATAGACTAGTGTATAGCTGGAATCTCAGCACATTTATTTTAAGACTTACCTGATAATTTTGAGACTCACTTCTGCCTTCCTCATTTTCAATTTTTTTAGTCTAATTATTTCAAGTATGAAAGAATGAATGTTCCTCGCTAGCCCAGGACTACGTCTATTTAAATGAAATAGCCTGTGTCCATTCCACGCTCACCACCTGAAAGACATCAACTGTGTTTCTATTATGTGTTGAAAGATGACCTAATGACAAGAAAAACTTTGTGACCCCATCAGTTCCTTTAAAGTCAATGAATGTCTGAATTCTGTCTTTAACAGAAAGGTCATTTGTTGTTGTTGTTGTTGTTGTTGTTGTTGTTGTTGTTGTTTGCCTAGATGTACCATCTCTTGCCTGGTACAATTCAAAGCTTGAAGTAAATAAACTAATTGGATTCAGACAGTGGACATAATAAATATGAGAGGAAATATTCTCTGAGAGAGAAAAAAACAAGTGAAGTGGTTTTTTTTGTTGTTGTTGTTGTTTTTTGTTTTGTTTTGTTTTTATCATTGCAGGCTATTATTGCACAAGTGTTTCCAGGCCACAGTACAGGGAGGCGGAGTGCAGGGAGAGTCCAGTAGGTTCCCTGAATTGAGAAGATAGAGTTGAGAGCCTGAACAATTATGTAACTAGGGTTTCAAGGACAGATTGTGAGAGAAGAGAGCAGCAACAACAGTGGGGGGGGTTACTCTGGAGATCAGCAGATCCCTCTGTTTTCAATTACATGATGATCAATGTGGGCAAATAAGGAAATTATCCAGGGCTGGGCAGAAAGATTAGAGTAAATATTCCTTGTACTTACACAAAGTCAAGTTGACTCTGTTCCCAATAAACAGAATGGAAAACTCTCAAAATTTATACCCCGTGAAAAGTACTCAGAAAAGCATTGCCTCAGTAGTGGAAAAAAATGCATCCACAAACTGAACTTTACTCTGGTTCTCCCTAATAAAGCTTGTAAGCAACCTTTAAAAAAGCAAAGTGCTTCCAAACTATATTGTAGCACAAATATTAAAAATATTTATAGTAATGGAATAAAACATCATATCTAAAAGGTCAAAGTCAAAGCATATAGATCAAATCAATAATAATTAGGTGCACAGAAAAGCAAAAACCTGACATCTTTGATAAGAAAAACCAATACACAGAAATTCATCACAAAAGGACACAGATGATAGAATTAGTATAGAAAGACATTAAAATAGTCCTTAAAAACATACACTATTTGTTCAAGTAGATAAAATACAATAAGACAGTAGAACACATGAAGATTTGACAGATGTATATTTCAAAGCCACAAAATGAATATTAGAGCTAAAACTAAAGACCAGTGAGATAGCTCAGCGGCATAAGCACCTACCTAGAAAGTGCAAGGCCCTGAGTTCAATCCCTGGTACAAATATATATTGAGATGAAAATATACTGGATGGCACCACTAGCAGATCAGATGCTGTAGAACAAATATTACTAAACTTAATGATATAGCAATCAAAGCTTCAATCTAGCAAGTGAATTTTAACAAAGACTGGAAAAAAGTGAAGAGAGTATCAGAGAGCTATGGAAAATTTCAAGAGGTATGTGCTTGAGTGAAGTCTTTGTGTAAAAGGTTACCTGGTGGGTTAGAAAAGTATTTGATGAAATAATGGTCAGGATCTTTCCAAATGTGATTGAAATAATAAACCCATCCAAGAATCTGATAGAACCCAAAACATCATACTCATGAGCAAACAAATATCATAGTCTAATTACTTAAGCAAATAATGAACTAATTAATTCAGTAGAGATAAAAGACACATTGGATACTGAGGAGCAAAGATAAGAAAGACTACAGACTTTTCATTGAAAATAATGTAAGCCAGAAAGCCATGGAGTAAAGCAGGGTTATGATAGAGAAGCAAAATCTGCCAACCAAAATTTCAACATACAAGAAAAATTTTTTCAAGCATACAAAAAGCTATATGCATTCTATATTGGAAAATGTATGCTACAAAAAATGTTGAAGGAATTTTGGACAGAAAATATCTATAGACATCTAACTTCATACAAATAAATAAAAACTGAAGATAATAACATCAATTCTTTTTCATTGATTAGCTGCAACCCTGGTGTAACATAAAAACAACTTTCTCTGAGTGTCATCCCATCCTCCATTCTTCTACTCAAGCATAAAATCTTCCTTTTCTGAATTTACTGGAAAAATATGTGAAGTTTACACTAGAACAGTAAACTGCATGTCAAGTTAGAACTTCTGAGGGCTGCCCAGATAGCTCAGTAGACTAAAGTGCCTGCTTAGGCAGATGTAGCAGCTGGGTTTCGATCCCTACTGTGCCATGTCGGTCCTGCTCCTGGGGCTTGCTGAGACAGAGATTGAGAGTGGGCATGGTGGTGTGCGCCTGAATTCCAGCACTAGGGAGGCTGAAAACAGGAGAACCACTATGAGTCCGATCTACATAGTGAGACCCTATGGTCCCTGTAGACTCTGTATCAAATGCATTTTTTTTTAAAAAAAAAAGGACTACTGAAATACACAGGCAAATACACTTTCTTCTGAAAATTTTTCTATTTCATGGTGGAAAGTGTTCAAACTTCCCATTTCCTGTGGGCTGGGACATCTTGTTGCTCACCAATCTTGAACATAGCTACAAAAGTATAATCTTAGAGCCAAAGGATGTGTTTACTATGATAGCTTCTATTCTTCTTGGTCATAGTATTTCACATAGTCTGTGATATGAACAGAAGTATATGGGGAAAATTTCAGCCTTTCTTCTGACTCCTAGGTCTACCCATTTTTAAAAAGTTTTACTTGCCTTTCTTAACTCACTCCCTGTATAATGTAGTGATCCATTCCTCATAGATTATGATACTATAGAAAGTCTATAATTAATTAAATTAAGTGATCTGAGCTGTAACCTGCCCAGTCAGTGGGATCCTGAGAGAGGTGATCAGAGATTAAGAAAAGACTAGACACATATTAAAAGGAAAGCTGGGGTGGGTAAGAGCTGACCTTACTGGAGAGGCAGCAACACCCCAGCAAGGTCTGCCACATGGGGAAGTCAGGGATTGTGACACAGTGTTTCATTGATTACAGAAAGTGAAACGTTTTCCAAGCTATCTGTGCTATAGTTAGCAGGGCGGAACACCAAGGCTGTACACCTACTCATGTGCCACTGAGCTAGAGCTCAATTTGCTTTCCGGAGGCAGACTGTGTCCCTGGGTCTGGTCCTGCTCTGGTCTCAACTACTTGTTCACCTGGCTCACCTCAGGAGTTCCATGTTCCCGGGGCTGCCCTTGCTTTAGCCCCACATGGTTGGTCTCCAGCTCAGCCACTCCCTACAGATAGGAAAATTACCATCAGACTCCCATGAAAGCTGCCAAAGCTCCTAAGACATCTACAAAAGTGTCTATTCTTGGGTGTGTCCATACCATTCAAATGTTGAATAATGTGCAAGACAGATTTTTTGTGGTCATGTAATATCATCCATTGACTGAATTCCATTTCTGTTTAAACATTAACAATGGGGTTGGTGAGATGGCTCAGTGGTCTAGAGCACCTACTTGGAACAAGCTTGGCAAAGCACAGGGACCATGGTTCGATCCCCCGGCCCCACATGCCAGCCAGCCACGCCCCCCTGGTGGGCTGGGCTGGCCACACACACACGCGCGCGCGCGCGCACACACACACACACACACACAAATATAAATAAAAATTTTTTTTTTAAATAAACATGAACAAATGTTTGAGGTGTCCCTTTGGTTTACAACTTAAAACATCAGTAAGTAACTGAAGAATTCAAGGAGACACTATCACCTCTTAAGCAACATCTGGAGTGCGGGAATCTGCTGCTGCCTTTGTCTATTTCAGCACATCCTTGGTGACCATCAGCCACATTCTTTTTTTAACACACTTCTTGGTGTTTGTAAATAGGATATCAAGTCCGCATCTTGTACAGCAATTAACCACTAGGAAGAATGTATGCAATGTGTTAATTATTGAAACTGTCCAAAAAAAAAAAAAGAGATGTTATATGTAAATGTCCACTGTCTATGGTGAATGTAAGAATGTAATAGAAACATGCATTAATAAATATTAAAACATAGCAAATGAAAAAAAACTCACTCCTTATAAAATTTAGTGATCCATTCCTCATAGATTATGATACTATAGGAAAGTCTATAATTAATTAAATTAAGTGATCTGAGCTGTAACCTGCCCATCCTTCAGTAAATCTAAACCAAACCCTGAATATTCCCTTTTATAATATATGTACCCAAGATAGGTGTCGGGTTTGGACCAGCAAACCCTGATTAGAGAGACAAATGAAGACCCAAGAGACAGAGAAAGTCTTTGTGGGAATGTCAAGAGTCATCCACTAGCAAGAAGTCCCAAACTGAATTAATCTCCCAGGTTTACCGAGAAGCAAAGGCGTTGTGTTCTACTGAACACAAATGCATATTTTAGATTAGAAAGGCATGATGACAATGAGGCTGAACTGATAACTTCATCAAATTGTCATCAGGATGGTCTTTCTTGTTTTGCCCGAAAAGCTTACCTCTACCTGAGCTTGGCAGAACCTCTTCAAGGCTTCCGTTCCCTCAAGGTCAGCAGTCTTCTTTGCCCTGAGTCAACTTGAACAAGTGTTAACCCATTCAGTGCCGCAAGGAGCTCCACATCTCCCCGCCTTTGTTTCCTTAAGCAGTGAATTAGTGAGCCAAGTTTGGTGTTATTTTGGTGTGTTGATACCTTTATGTTGAATTCATGGACAAGGCAGGAAAGAAAAAAAAATCATTAATAACAGGACGTGATAGCTATTATTTTCTAAGGAGAACCTGATGTCTAAGTTTAGGATTAACCAAATTAGGATAGATTTTAAGGTTGTATATTATTCTGTCTGAATGTCCTATACTGTTGACTATGGTTATGCAGCATTTGCATATCAAAGTGACATTATTCTTAGTGGCCCCTAAGGGGCTTTTGATCATCTTTTATGTATATTGGGTCTCATTTGAAGAATTGTGCATAACACAAATATGTTTATAATGCCAATCACAAACCAGGGAATTTTTTATATTAAATGCAGCAAAGTGACCCCCAAGAAACTTAGTAGCTGTTTTTATAGGTTGTAATTAGGGAAGCTTTTTTTAAATATATTTGGTACAGGGTCTCATTATGCAGCTCAGACTCATAGTGATCCTCCTGCTTTCAGCCTTCCCAGCGCTAGGACCACAGGTGTGCACCACCATGCCTGCTCTCAGTGGTTCCCTCAGAGCACTCAGGGGTGGGGCCAGCACAGCATGTGGTGCTGGGAATGAAGGGATCAAACCCCAGTCCCTGTGCTTGCCTAAGCAGGTGCTTAGTCCGCTGAGCTGTCTCTCTGGCCCTAGGGAAGCTATTTTTTTTATCAATAGACTGTTGAATATTAAGGGCTGTTGTGACATTAAGAATGGCTTGGTTAACTTATTTATCAGTCTGTATAGATTGGGTTAAAGAAGGAATCACGGTAGCAGCTGTGGCCAGAACAACTATGGCAGCCACAGCAGCAATGAGTATGCCAGTAAATTTCTTATGGGGGTAGAGATCATGGAGGACCTGAATTAATATACCCAGAGCATGGGACTGTTTTCAGGAATGGGTTAAATTGACAGGCAAATAAGCAAATATCTTTTGACGTAGTATTAAAGTATTAGAATGTGTAGGCATCTGAGGTAAACAAAATGTTAAGAGGCTCTTATAGAAAGACACAAGGATAGCTGGTGCACACTTTGATATAGGAGGTACTATTATGAAAGTTCAATTTAGTTTGACTTTCCTCTTTAGATAATTATCCTGGTCTCATCTGGAGTGGATGGAAAGAATGTCACAACCTCTAGATGGCAGTTTGTAGTGGGCTGTTATCTAAGAAGTGTCAAGGTGTGGATAAACCACCTTTGTCCTAGGTTACAGAATCATTACCATAGACAGTAAGTTGTAAAAAAATGGAAGTATGTACAGAAAGCATAGAGTTATATTTATCATGAAGATAGCCTTTTGGTCCCAAATCAATAATGGTTAGATTTTCCAGTTTGGTGTCATGGCTGATGGAGCCTCTACATAATTCTCAATTTATTTCCTGAATTTAGGGTACAAGCCTTTAATGACACAACAAAGGGGCAGGATGGGTCTGACCACATTTGTAGTAGTATTACCATGTCTGTAGCTCTCCAAAGATAAAAATTCCAGATATTAGGATGAAAGGGCAGGTGTAGCCACATCTGTGTTTTAGGAATTAACAGAAGGGATCAGCACTCATAAAGATAGGGGGTTGTATGGACCAATAAGTCATATTGGCTCCATTTGGTGACATGCATTCAGACAATGATGTAGGAGAGGGCTTCATGCCTTCAATCCAGGAACTTTCAATATTGAATACAGAAAAAGAGAAGTCAAACCAAATCACTGATTTGTGTACAACGGGGCTCCTGTATGAAAGACCAATAAGAGGCAGCTTATTTCCAAGGGAGATTTTCCAACATCACTACACAATGAAACAATGGACACCATGGCCAGAAAAGGGGATCTCAAGAGTCTTGTGTTATCTCATGTGCTGAAGAACTTTATCAGCTCCCTGAGTCACTTTCTTGAGGCTTTCCCAGGTCACTCCAGGAGCCCACAGTGTCTTGGACCACAAGAACAGAGGTTGGTTCTTCTTTTCTTCTAGGTAAAGACTCTGCCTGTGAAGGATCATATTTCTTCATCCCAAGGTCATAATAAGGTTTTACCAACCAAACTGGCAGCCGTATAGGTCCCTCTTACAACAACACACAAGCAAACTGTTGACCCTATGTTAAAAGAGGAACAGGGCCTTTCCAGAGCCCTAAGTGAGCATCCTTTCCTAAGACGAAAGGGTGATTTGTTTGACTGGGCTTGATCCAATGTCATTCTGCTCAGTTGTAACCTGGATGATTGACATTTAAAAAATTAAAAGTTATCAGAGCCTTATGCACTTGTGGAATTGGTTTTATGTCCTTCTAGGATTGTATATCTTCTAATTAAAATATTTTCTTTAGAGTTTTTGTTATAGGATTTGCTGGATGACAAATTCTCTTAGTTATTATTTATCTAAAAATACCATTCCCCCTTTATTAATGAAAAATATTTCCAAATAAATATTTTCTCTCAGTATATGGTAGGCATAAAGTTGTTCTCTCCCCAAAAAATATCTATATCCCGATGCTTGGAATCTGTGAGTGGATTACGTCATATTGTAGAAAGAATTTGTACATGTAATTAATGCTATTGATCTTTAAAATTTTTAGAGAGAAACCTGGAGTATCCACATAGATGCAATCGAACTATATAAGCCTTTGAAAGCAAAGAACATTCTTTGTCTTCACTTAGAGAAATATAGCAAAAGAGGGAGAAGAGAGTTATAGAAAAGGAAAAGTCCAAAAGATTCTAATCTTGAGAAGAATCTGACATATTATCACTGACCCTAAGATAAAAGGACCAATGTACAAGGACCAGAGAGAGGCCTCTAGGATTGAGAGCTACACCCAGCTGACAACCAGCAAAGAGACCATTTCAGTACTACAGCTGCCTGGACATTGATTATCCTAACATCCTGAGTGTGCTTGGAAGTGGGTCCTCCCCAGAGCCTCCTAGTAATAGCCAAGAGGTAACAGTCCTATTTCATCTTTGTGAAATTCAGAGCAGAGAAACCAACAGAGTTCACCAGGTGGTAGAACATCTTTGGGTTGTTTTAAGCTGCTTAATTTATGATAAGTTCTTATGAGAGCAGAAAACACTGACCACTTCATTTACAGTGTCATCTAGTGCTTATAGCTTTCATTTTTCCTGTTGAGAAACCAATCCTTCTTCTGATTGTTTCTTCTAAAGTAATATCTTCTTCTCTGTGTAAATCGAGATCTTGTCTTTAGTGTTCTGCACTTCAATTTTTATGCCCATCTGTAGATGCCTTTTTACGTATTCTTCTGGAAAAAATCATTAGAGCTTCTGAAAGTAGGAGCAATGTACTTCAACAGTGTTAGAATTTGTTGGTCCTATAGTTCTCTTTTTCTTCTCCTGAATGCAACCTATGTTGAACCTACTGAATGAATTCAATTTTTGTGGACCTCTTCACATTATCCATCAAATCCACTGATGTATACTTCTTTAAGTTACAGCCTCCAGTTCTTCAATTCACTATTTTTAAAAACTGTTAAGAAAAATTTTGTGGATTTATTGTACCATGAGGCTTTGAAACATCTGAACAAATCAATATTTGGGTGGTGAGGCAGCTGCTTTCTCCTTCACTCTTTGGGTTACTAGAGCAACTTGTCAGTAGATTTAAAAAAAAATAAATAAAAAGACAACCTTTTGCATTACTTAAGTCTTTCCAAGGCATGCATTGGTACAACATAAATTTCTCCTGTCAGATGCAACTAGTCTAGCACCCAGACATCATGCCCAACACTGTGGTGGCAGCAGCACGCCGCACCCACTTCCACCACGGCCCTCCTTGCTTGTGTATGATATTTGGAGCATCTGGAGGACTGTGATAGTATCAGGAAGAGGAGGGAGAAGGAAGCAGCATGAGTACTGGGCTGGGAGGAGGTCAGCTGACGTTGTGCAGGGCAAGCCTGAACATATCAGTGGTGCAAACCCAAGCATCATTGATATTCTTTCATAGGAACATCTGGTGGAACCCCATGATGGGCTCTTCATCAGCCTTGAGCTGGCCCACAGCCATGCTGATGATACAGCTATGTGGTGTAGGCTGAGGTCCTGTGCTGTGGTGCTGTGCTGAATTTTCTGAAACAGAAGGCTAGACAACTTCTCCACAATGGCAGCTTTCCCCTGGCACTGCTGTCCCTCCCATAGAAGGCATGATGCATCAATATAAATTGCGACTAGTTGGGTTCTGTTGTTATCAAATAACTGGTAGTAATGTTGAATGAAGCTGGATCCAATCTGCTCCCAAAGTGTCTTGTCTCCCATTCTGGAATGTCACCCAGCATCACTGAGACCCAAGGGGCTGGCACAATGGTGACAGCAGCGGCGGCAACCCAGTGCAGTCTCCAATTCACTACTCAGCTGTTTCTAATTTGCTTTGAAACCCCATCTATTGAATTATCCTTTATATTATTTTATTTTAAATTAATAGTGGCTACTCTGTTACTTCTATGTTAAATCTATGTGGTCATTCTTAATAATCTTGCTCTTCTCTAGTATTTTCAATTCCTCTTTTACTGTCCCAAAATAAGTATTGATATGTATACTGTATATATGATTTAGGTATCTGTATTCTATATGGGTCTAGTTCTAATTTTCTCTTTTATTTATTTCTCAGAGGCTTTATTTCCTGTTGTTTCTTAAGAATATTTTTGACTGAGTATATATGTCTCGGAACTTTGTGGAAATGATTTGACTCCTTTGAAATTGTTTTTTCCACAGAGAATTTTAATTTCATCTGATTAAAGTACTACTTTAATCAAACTTCTTGGCCTGGAGGCTCTTTAAAATCACTTTGATACTGTGAATTCAGGCTGAAAACTCATGTGCAGGCCATCTTGTAAAACAAATTTCCCTTTCTATCAGTGCTGAGATCAAGACAAGCAGTTTTCCTCTCAGTTCTCTGGGTCAGATTCTTGGATATGTTTCTACTTATCCTTAAAGTGAATGTGGAATCCTTTAGAGTTCCAAACTATTTTTATTCCTTCTCTTTAGACTATCCATCCAGCAGGGTGTGCACTTTGTTTTAACTCAGTAGTAGTGTGTGACGCTCTGAAAATTGCAGCTTTTTTAAAATCTAGTTTAGCAAATGGCCCCATGGCAGAAGCCCTCCTCTTAGATTTCCACTTCCATTTGTTTTGCAATGGCAAGCAGAAACACTGAAATGTCACCCCAGAGTTGGAGGCAGATTTATTTATTTACCATCCAACAGGCACTGATGAGGAATCAATTATCTTCCAAAGTGTCAGGCCTTGAAGATTCAGAAAGGGAGGTTTTAATGGGGTTGCAAACAAGTAGCAGATTACTTGGCTGTCTGATTTGTTCTCACAATGTGCATCACAGCACCCAGCCATTGCTAGAAGACTGTAGAAACAGGAACTGTAACAGGAGCTATTTACCTGGGTAACTAAGAAACTGAAATGTATTGGCTGGAGGCTATTTTCTATTACAGCTTCACACCTTGTTATACCCTTGCTAACTCAGTGAAGCCTTTCATAAGATGTGTTCTATAATTTATTCACTGTTCTCCATTGAAAACATTCTCATGAGAATGAATCACTATATCTTATATCATTCATGCTGTTGTAATGAAAATGCGTGGAACTCTGCTCCTTGGCAAGACAAATTCTCTAATGGGAGGCCAAGCTGGCTTCTTTCTTTCTTTCTTGTGTACTTGATGAAGAACAAGGACCCACAAAGGTGAAACCATGTACTACTCTCCAGTAGTTAAATAGGTTCCTTATCTGCTTGAGTCCAACTAGTCCTACCCATGACCTGAATCTCGAACTCATAGTTCTAAGTATGCAAAATATTCTGCCATGCCTGCTATGTAGTTCCAAATCTTCCTTGCCCATGCTGCTGAGATCAGTCCAGCCTTGTTCTCATAGCTCCATAGAAATATAGAAGTGGGTTAGAAGATGTCTCTGACTTATTATTTTTTTTTTCCGGAACTGGGGATTGAACTCAGGCCCTTGCGCTTGCCAGGGAAGTACATATTCCACTGAGCCATCTCCCCAGCCCCTCTGACTTAATTTTCACTTGGCCACCCCTTTATGGAATCTTGCTTCACTTTTTTATTTTTTTTTTCCGGAACCGGGGATTGAACTCAGGCCCTTGCGCTTGCCAGGGAAGTACATATTCCACTGAACCATCTCCCCAGCCCCTCTGACTTAATTTTCACTTGGCCACCCCTTTATGGAATCTTGCTTCACTTTTTTTTTTTTTTCCAGTGGAACCGGGGATTGAACTCAGGCCTTTGTACTTGCCAGGGAAGCGCTTATTCCATTGAGCCATCTCCCTGGCCCCTGCTTCACTTTCTTGTTAACTTCTCCATCTCTCCCAATAGTCTTTGTTAAAACACTATAAGTTTCGTATCCTACCTATGCTGGAACCAAGTATTGACAATAGCAGTCTCCAGAACACAGTGAGTGGTAAGAAATGAAGTTCACACTCCATAATCAAAAATATCAAATTCTGTATCCCAGATCATCATTTGTGAAAAACTACTTAAATTCACTAGCCTCCATATATATATATATATACTTTTCTGACTGCCAAATTATTGGCAATGATAGATACTATGTGTCTAATTCAAAATAGGTGCTTTAGGCTCCAAATGGCTGAAACAACAAAAGCAAAGTTCACGATATTTATGTGGTCAAGATCATGTTACTGTGAACCTTCAAGACTGAATTTGAGCAATTAACAAAAAAAAGTAAAACCTGTGCTATTACATATCAGCTCTGATATAAGGAAGTATTATAAATTATGTAAGACTAAAAAGAGACAAAATCAGGTGAGTGGTATAGAAGGACTTGAACCAAAACACTAAAACTAAAACTCTGAATATAGCAGAATAGATCTTAGAACAGAATTAGGCAAACAATGGCACAGAGACAAATGGTCAAGTACCTTTTTCACACTAATCTTCCCTCCTCACCATGGGTAGAGATTACTAATTAATAATGTGTCTTAGTTACTCTTCTCTCGTTGCTGGTACAAATACATGATACCAAAATAAAGGAAGGAAAGGTTTATTTAGCTCACAGTTACTGGAGGTTTCAGTCCATACTCAGCTGGCTCCAAGGCAGAGCAGCACATAGCAGAAAGCAAACTTTCATGGTGGCAGCAAAGAGCAAGAGTGCAAAGAAGGAAGAGCAGCAGCTCTAGGTTAAGGCTTTACCCTAGTGGAGCAATGGTGGAGGCCCTATGTGTCCAGCATCTTTAGACCTTTTGTTATTGAGAGCTTTTCTTTATAATTTAATTCATAGTGAATTCATAATTCATTCACAGTAAGTTCATAGTATATTCATATACAAGTTGCTCCCAAAGCAGTTTACTCTCCTTTATCAGAGAATCTCACCTGTTCTACATCCTTATATGCTCTGTTCCAAGAGTTGATATACCTTTCTCACAGGCAAGAGCAACTCTCCACTCTTCTATTCTCCTATTTCTCTGTTTCCAACTCTATCCCAGTCTGTAGAACATCAGTATAACCAATAACCAGTTATGGAATCAAATAACAAAAATAACACCTAGCATTTTGTGCTGTATCTAGCATTCTGTGTGTGTACGTAGCTCTATGCTAGCACACCATGTACCATTTGCTACTCTCATAACAACCATATGACTCTGTGTTTTCCTCATTCTACAGATAAGCTACAGATATGGTACATAATAGTCTTAGGTTAAATAGAAAGTGGTTGATTGGAGTGTATTTCCAAATTTAGATGGCTGCTGTACTTGCATTCTGTCTATGATACCAAAAAAAGACACTCCATAAACATTTACAAGATGAATACATTAGATCATACATTTCATCATGAGAGTGTTTCTCAAGTGTGCTTTACTGTTGTTGTTTTTAAGATATTGAGGCAAGATCAGTGCAGGTGGATGCACCCAAGTGACATTAGCAGTCATTTTCCTACGTCCAGGGAAGGCAGAGCTGGTTGGAAACTTGTTGGAGTATAAGCTAAGTAGACTCAATGGCACTGGAATTTAGGCTAATGTTCTTCAGTCAGGCCAGGCTGGATGGGTCCCTCTCCACTGTCCCATGGCATTGGATCCATGCCTATGCTGACCATAAAGCCAAAGCAACATCTAGTGACCATTCTGCCTTTTCACCTCTTGACTCTCACATCAGAGCACAAGGAGTTGGTACAAGAGTTGGACATTAGCATTACATACACTGAGTTGTTTAGGTTTACAGTGGAGGTCTTGGCGGTAACTTGTTTCCACCAGGAAATGATAAGCAGCTGCACACATGGTGATATAAGGGAAAGAACACAGACTTTGGTGCCACACGAAATGGTGCTCCTTTGGAGCACTCTGGAGAAATATATGTACCCTCTTTGAGACAAAGCTTTTCATATGTGAAAGGACAGAATAATACCTGTGACAGTGAAATACAAGGGTGAAGATGAACTGCCTAGAACTTCAGTTAATGCATACCTCCTCCCCTCCCTGCTTCCTGAGCAGGAAGAATGAGAACTGGCTCTCTTCTAACAACAGACAAATAAGAACACAAGTTCTTGAAATTCTATTTCAACTCAAATCATGCAATTATTACTTTCATTGGGAGAAGATAAGTTTAAAGGAATGCAAATATCATTATTCATACTATGAACAATTCTTCATTTTTTAGGAAAAATAGTAATTCCATTGTTACCTATAGAGCTAGTTTTCAATATTTAGACTATAATGGAATATTTCAAATTGTCTTAAAAATAATCTCTCTCTTAAAAAATGCTTCCCATCAATCCAACTACAATACTCTCTTGTCTTTATTATGCAGCAATATAGCTTAATGACTTTTTGAGATTTCTTTTACAAAGTTATTAGCATATTTTGAGGAACATAATATATGGTCCATCTACAGATGACATCTCAATCCTTTTTAATGAACATGTATCCAGCATGTCCCAAGTTACTAGGAAACTGCTGTTTTTAGCTTTCTGGCTGGCTGCTGTTGGCTCCTTACTTCATATTTGCATCCTTATGGATTCCTGATGGATCTAGAGAACCAGGTCTGATTAGAATTTGATTCTGGAAAGATATATATTTCTTTATTTTTATTTATGAATTTGGTACAGTGTCTCACTATGCAGCTCGGACGTGTAGTGATCCATTTGCGGCTTCCCGGCACTGGGATTACAGGTGTGTGTCACCATCTCACTGGCCCAAATAAACAAACTGAGTTTGTTGTTCTTGTTGTTACTTGTTCTGTTTTTGGTGGCCCTGGGGATTGAATTCAGGGCCTTGTGTATGCTAGGCAAGCAATCTACCACTGAGCTACATCCTCAGCCCTCTGGAGAGATATTTATTTATTTTATTTCATTTCATTTCATTTTTTTCTATATTTAGGGCAGGGTCTACAAGGTCTCACTACATAGATCAGACTCTTAGTGATTCTCCTCTTTTCAACCTCCCAAGTTCTGGGATCACAGGTGCGCGCCACCACACCCAGTCTCAATCACCATCTCAGTGCACCCTCAGGGACAGGGCTGGTACAGCACCGCTATGCTCTGCCTAAGCAGGCACTTTAGTCCTTTGAGCTATCAGGCTGGCCCTGGAGAGATATTTAGACAGTGAGCTTGTGTCTAAGGCCCAGTGGGCCAGGAAATGACAAGATTTTCTTTTCTGTTACACAAAGGACAGAGCAATTGCTGAGTGGGCCCTGAAAACAAGGACTTTGTTTTGTGTGGTTACCACATGGTCCCTTCCTCTTTCTTTGGAATTTGACAAGCAAATTGGCGTTTGTGTTGCTGAAACTGTCATAGAATAGTGATTGTTAATTATACCCTAGATGTCCTTCTGCATTCTGCCATGGAGGGATTATGCTAAATGTGAGCAAGAGATTTTAAATTTGATTTCAAGTTGCACATCTCAGCAGGCTGCCAAACCCGCCCCAGGTCAGAGAACTTCCAAGAGGGCTGTGGAGAGTTCTGCTCCAGGGTCCCTGGATCAAACTTAGGCCAGGAAGTATTCAAAGGGTCCAGCAGATGTCAGTATGAATTCCTGAGTCTTTCCAGGTTGAGCATTAACATCCAATGACATCACCCACTGCCCCAGACAGCTGTGTCTGAATAGGGCATTGTATGGCCATCAACGTTAGAGACTGTATTTTCTGTAAAGATCTACTCCTCTAATTGGCAAAACTCTGACAAATTCTGATGCTCCCTGTCAAATTCAAGGCTGTATGAATGATACAGTTTCAATTATAAGAAACTTCAAAGGGTGAGACAAATGAATAAGGTGGCTGTTTCTAAAAATAAATCTGTCCACTCCCACTTTCTGGCTGCCCCTGCATAGCTGCTCTGGACTAATTCTCAGCATCTTCAGTTTGTACCAGCTTCTTTTTCCAGCCAGAGACAGGCAGAGCTTTAGGTTGGTTACAGCTTTAGATTCAGCAAGTAATGAATTGCCACTGTGGTCTTCGGAGTCCATGTGTCTTTTCAACTCCTTCTAGGGAGTGTTTTATATATTAAGAAGTGTACATTTTGTAGATAAATGGGTGCAACTAGATACTATATTGGTAAGACTATATTGGCAATCACATTCATATGTGCAAACATCATATTGTCTCGCTAGTGTGAGAACTTGAAAGAGTCAGTAAAATTAGAAAGGTATACTAGACACTGTGAAAAGGAAAGAACTTGTCCAATGTGAAGGAAAAACTGGGATGAGGAAAAGGACAAAAGAAAGAAAGGAAATAGAAATATTTATACATATATGCAGGATAGTTTGTGTAATTGTACTGCTGATTTCTGCTGATCTTTGAAAGGAGCAATTAATACTTAAAACTTTTTATTTTTATTCTTTTTTTTTTTTGTATTTTAGGGAAGGTCTACAGGGTGTTCAGTGTCTCACTACTAGATCGGACTCATAGTGACCTGCCTGTTATTAGCCTCCCAAGAGCTGAGATTACAGGTGCAAGCCACCAAGCCCAGTCTCAATAGCTGTCTCAATGCACCCTGGGGGTGGGGCTAGCATAGCAGGCCCAGGGATTGAACCCCCAGGCCCTGCGCCTGCTTGCAGGTACTTTAATTAGCTGAGCTATTTGGCTGGCCCTTTATTCTTATTTTTTTATTTGAATTTCTTGCAACTTTTTTGTTATTGTTTTGTTTCTAGTCCTATTTATTTATTTACTTAGTTGGTACAGGGTCTCAGTATGCAGCTTGGACTTGTAGTGATCCTCCTGTCTCAGCCTCCCCAGCACTGGGATTACAGGCATGCACCACCATGCCTGGTTTCAGTGGCCAGCACAGCATGCTGGGGCTCCAGGGCCAGCATGGCATGCATTACAGGGGATTGAAAATGGTTCCTTGGGCTTGTCATGTGCTTAGACTGCCAAGCTATCTCCTCAGCCTGTTTTGCTTTTTCATTAAATCAATCTTGCATGTTTATATTTGGTAGCCTAAACAACTAATTTGAAGATAATATCATACAATACAGCAACTATTGTTGAATTCCTATTACATTGTTTAGTGAAATTTTATATTGTTATGAATGCTGTATTTTTTCTATTACCATTTTGTATTCTTTAAAGAGGAAAAAAGAATAAAAGTATAGAGACTAATATAACAAATACCCAGATATTTAAAAACTGGTGATGACATTTTACCATATACACTATAAATCTTATATTATTAATGAAATTAAAGCTTCATCTACTCCTCAGTCTCATTGGGCTGGGCCAGGCATGGATCTGGGCTGAGGTTGGATGGCTTTCCCACATCCCCTTGGAACACACAGAAGCCCTCCAATTTATAGAAGGGGTAGAACAAGAACTAGAAAATGTGTTATGGCATGTGGGTTTTTGTCTCCCCAAAGCCTCATGCAATCGTGGGGCAGACTTCCAGAGTTTGTGATTACCTCATGATCCACTGGGATTATGGGTGTGAATGCTGCACCCAGCCTGGGGTGGATAAGGAGGGGAAAGATTCCTCTCTGTAGTCATTGTTGCTGCTACTCCTCCACTCTGCTCTCTTGCTCTTTGCCACCACCACGAAAGGCTGCTCTCTGCCATGTGCCACTCTGCCTTGGAGCCAGCTGACTAAACCTCCAGTAACTGTGAACTAAATAAACCTTGCCTTCCTTCATTTTGGGTGTTGGGCATTGGTAACAGCAATCAGAGAAGAGTAACTGAGACAATGTCAATATGTGGATTTAGCAGAACTCTAATCTGCAGAGGTCAGACTATTGACTCTTCTTTGTTATCAGGCCTGGGGTGGCAGTTTATACTCTCATCATGAAAAAGTTTAGAGAAATAGTTTATTTCTAAAAGAGATAAATCCCAACTTTTTCAGACACATGTTACCCTCTGCGTTGCCTTATTTCCTTCCCTCCTTCCCTGGGGGTAGATACTACCTTGAATTGATGTGTGTCCATTTATATCTTCATTTCCTAGAATTGCCATAGTACAGTACCACAAACTGAGCAGTTCAAATAAGAGAAATTTATTGTCATGAGCTTCTAGAGCTAGAGGATCAGGGATGACAGTGCCATGTTCCCTCCAAAGGTGCTCGGGACTTACCTTTCCCAGCCTGCTTCTAGTAGATTCTGTTTGTTCTTTAGTGGGTTGGTCTGCAAAACTCCAAATTTATATAACATTGGCTAAGTCTGAGTCTGTGTCCAAAGGTTCTTTTTTTTAATAAAAATATCAGTTGTATGGATTAGGGTCACACCCTACAAAAGTATAACCTCACATTAATTATGTCTATAATGACCCAGTTGCCAAATAAGTTCACATGTGAGAAACTTTTTACCTCAACATATTGATTTTAGGGAGACAAATCCAACCCATAGCATCGCTCATCTATGAATACTGTTTCTACATATGATTTTGCCATCAATGTATCATAGTATTTTATGAATATCTAACCCAGTATAAATGGCATCAAATAGTGTATATCTTTTGAAACTTTTTTCTTTTAACCAATAATATGAATTTTTTTATGTATTTGGTACAGGTTCTCACTATACAGCTCAGACTCATAGTGATCCTCCTCTTTTTAGCCTCTCCAGTGATGGGATTATAGGCATTCACTATCACACCTGATCTCAACAATATATTTTTGAGATTTATTCACGTGGAAAATTTTTCTAATTCATTTATAGCATTTCACTTTATGAATTTACCACTGTCAATTTATTGTTATACCAAAATTTGAAATATCTACAAAGTTTTAAAGTGTTATTTAACTAGTAAAAAAATAACAAGTAATTTATATCTTGAATTTAGATTACATGATCTCTCTGGGTCTAAGCCATGTCAAAATTATGTGGTTCTAATATTATTTCATTACCTTATAATTTTATGATTTTAGCCATCAGCAGGTTGATCACTAATGAGAAGTTTCAGGCAACAAAAAGAGAGTCATTTACTGCAGGGAGATGTGGTTAAACACAAAAAAGAAAGAACAATGTTTTAATTAAGGAATGTTTTAAAAGATGAATTTGGTTTAAGGAAGTCTTAGGATAACAGTGAATGTCCAACATCGATGGTACAACCTCTAGGAAGCAGGTCTTAGAGGACCCATTCCATGGTCTTTGAGAAGACTGACCCTACTGTCCTTTGATCAAGGGTGAGAAGCCAGCCATACAAAGGGTTTTAAAGTAACCAGAAAGCTGCAAAAGGCTCCCTAACCCCCTACTGCAGCCTCCTCGGCTCATCCGGAATCTACCCCATCCAGGTTTTATTCAGGGCTGACCTGACGTTTGGCAAGATGAAGAGTGTGATCTGCAAGGTCGAAGATACAACACCCATGAGGTCGCATTGTGTGGGCAACACCTGGAGGAGAGGAAAGCGGGCCGTCTGTCTATTCACAAAGCAATTAAACTAAGGTGCCAGAGACAATGAAGAAATGGCCTTCCTCAAGCAAGTTCACAGAGAGTGAAAATGTCTGGTCATGTACTCTGAGCTTCCAGAACAGATGGAGCTGTAGAGACTTCTATTCTTAGAGAGAGAGACAGTGGCAGCGACTGCTCAGGGCCACTTTCTCTCTCTGGAATATGGTGATTTCCAAATGTGAGCATCTTCTCCTTTTTCTCCTCAGTTGCTATTGCTCTCTGAGGAGCCCACAGGAGGAGGTTCCATGTCATTTCCAAATCCTGGGCCTTCGACCAAAATGCTAAAAAACAACAAGGTTTATCTTCTCAAAGTGGGAAAGCAGATTGGATGTCAATTAGAAAGAAAGCCTTCCAATTTCCTTGCCAGCTACCTCAGTTTTTACATTGTCATACTGAAGATTTGGAAATCCAAAGAGCCTCTATACAAAAGTGCTAGAATGAAATGAGATGGTGAATGACCTCGGGTGCGCCATGCAATGCCTTCTCCAAACCATCAAATCATCTAAGTCAAACTCCCCAGATAGACTTTCAATTTTGGAAATACTTTTGAGAAATAGGAAAGGTCTCTTCTTAATTTTAATTTGTTTGGGATGTAATTGAGAAAATTGTCAAAGAGCATTACAGTGAACAGGGTAGTTCCTCTCACCTTGCTCCTTAGGGCATGTGGGTTTCAACAGAAAGCACAACACAGCTGGAGGCAGAGCAAGCAACCAACACTGTGAAAGAGGGCTCATGCTCTAGAGATGCTCTTTCTGGGGCTTTCCCTCAATGCAGAAACGTGAGGAGTTTCGCCATCTGGAGTGTGACCCCCACATTCCAGCGTTGGCCTTGGTGGGCATGACCAACACCAAAGTGACAAATGTGTCCCTTTAAATTTTTAATGGCAGGTAATGCCTATATTAGGACTGATTCAGTCTTAGAAAAAGAGATAGGCCATATGCTTTTAAAAAAAATGCTGTGTTAACCATGTAAGTAAAGTGACAAGATTCTTGTTTCTATATGACACCAAAATTTGAAAATGAACCAATATTCCTTAGTGGAATTTTCCATGGATTTCTACTTAGACTCCACAGTTTCCTTTGAGGGTCACGTGTGTGTGAACACATGTACACACACACACACACACACACACACACACACACATTCATAGTATATGTCCTCCAATTTCTGCTTCCATCAATCATATAAAACTCTCAAGATTGTGTAAGAAATGTGAACAAAAATCACAGTGAACTAGGCAATAAGACTGCGGACATAACTAAAATTTCTGGACTGACCAAATAGCTCAGAGGATTAAAGCACCTGCTTAGGCAGACACAGGGTCCTGGAGTTTGATCCCCGGGCCTGCTGTGCCAGCCCCACGCCCCGGGACATGCAGAGATGGCAATTGAGACTGGGCGTGGTGGTGTGCACCTGTAATCCCAGCACTTGGGAGGCTGTAAACAGGAGGATAACTACAGGTCCAATCTATGCAGTGAGACCCTGTAGACCTTGCCCTAAAATACAAAACAAAACAAAACAAAAAACCCTAAAATTTCTATTTAAAAAATCATTGTACATCTGTAACAAGAAATTTGACAGTATTTATTCACAAAGGCTGTCAGTAGGTTAAAGATACGAAGCTCATGTAGTATAATGTCCACTTTGCTTGTCTTTAGTATTTTGCTCTGAAACTAGAAAAGTGAGTAGCTATTTTAGAGATTTTTCTTAGTTTGATCAGGAACTACACACACTTTCTATTTTCACTGTTTTATGCTGTTTTCATTCCTGTTCTCTATCTCCCTGAAGTAATTTTCATGTACACTGCTAAACTTTTAACAAGTGAATGACTAAATATCATATATCATATATTTGTGCATATGTTAATTAAAATGGAAACTCTTTTTCAAGTAAAGAGAACGTTTGAGAGTTAAGATCACACACTGAGCTTACGTGTCCACAAATCCAATAAAATGTACAAAGTGGAATGATCATGAGTTTTGGTCAAATCCTGTCTCCTATTACTAGTTATGTGATCTTGAGCAAGACATCGTTTCTCTGAACCCCAGGTTCCTTATTAATAAAAGAGAACCAGTAATAACTGCTGCGCAGGGTTGTCTTAGGACTCCAGTGAGGCAGAGCCTTGCAGCGGCAGGTGCAGAAGCACGGCTGCTACGCTGGTGTTTGATCTCTTTTCTAGGATCAAAGTCTCAGCTCTTCTACTTAATTGCTCTGTAATTTTAGGCATGCATCCTTATCCGTGCACGTGGGATTCAGATGGACTCTAAATCTCTTACAGGATGAAGTCTCTGTTTCTAACTTGGGTCTAATTTGAGGCACTGTCCAGTATGACCAACCTAAATAGATGCAAAAACAGAATTGGACACACTTGACTGTAGCCATGTTCACTGAGCTCTTCCCAGGAGACACCATTTTAAGCATTACCACATTTAATCTTCCCAGTAAGTTAGGATTAAGGCACGGTCATTGTTCCATCCGACAGATGAAGCATCTGAGGCCCAGGGAGTCATATATCTTGCTGGAGGCCACATGGTAAGTGGAAGAATGAGGATTCCAGCCAAGGTCGTCTGAGGGTCTAAACACTATAACTTTTCTGAGGGGATTGGCCTACCCAAAGCACACTAATTCCACTCTCATCTAGAATCAAACATGATTCCATGTTTGGTTTTTCTCCTGCAAACCTACTGCAGCTCCTTGTGACATATTTTCTGGAGACTGATGGCTCTATAAAGAAGACACCTCATAGAGTGCATGGCAATAAGTTCTCCTTTTCTTCCTCGTGTCTTCTGGAACCAGACAGATGTGGGTTCAATCTTCGCATCAGCATTAACTATTTAATCGTGGAAATTCCATTTAGTCTGTACTCATCTCAATTTTGCTATCTCTAGTGGACAGTACAAATAGGAATATCATTATTAGCTCCTGACTCACACTTGAAAATGAAAGGGGATACAGGGTAAAAAGTGAGAATAAGAAATAATACAGAGTAAAATGACTGAGTGCTGGTGCCATTCAGTAAATAGGACCAGAATTTGTTCTATTCTTTGGCACAAATTTTCAATAGAGACACTCAGGTAAGGAACAGTTGCTTTGACTGTCCCTTGTGCTGAGTTGTCAGAATGAGATTCTACGTGCTGGCAGTTTCTAAGGTTTACACTCCTCATGTGGAGCTGGTACATGGACCTCACACATCTCAATTTCATTTTACCCTCTCTCCTCTCTCTGTCCCCTCCCTCCGTCTCCCAATCCTCTTCCCATTTGAAAGAGATCTCTCTACTTTCTCTTAGCTTTTATTTTGTTCTTTATAATTAGGGTTTCTCATATGAGAGGAACCAAGTGACATTTAAGCTCACGAGTCTGGTTTATTTCATGTCACATTAGGGCATCAGGGTGCACCCGTTTCCCTACAAATCACTCAAGTGAATCTTTCTTTATGGTTGGGTGGGTCTCCACTGTGGGGAGGTCTCTGTTACAACTTTCATCTAGGGCACCCCAGATACCCAGAAGCTGCTCATCCAGATAGCCAAACTTGCAGTCCGTGCTCCAAGGCTACTTTACAAATGGTGGGATTGGGAGGTTCTCACCAGTGGAGGAAAATTCATGTTATCCTGCTGGATGTTGCAGGTGGAGAGACACTTTCCCAATTCTATGCATTTCAACTGCAGACAGTGAGGGGGGCTTAAATGTCAATCTTCACATTTCAGGAGTGACAGGAGTGGACCACAAGGACAAGTAATAACAAATCACATCAAATAGCCACATCACTATATTTAAGCCCTGACCCTGTTTCACTCCTGTGGCCAGTGGCCAAAACACACACACACACACACACACACACACACACACACACACACACACACAAATTATAATGAGAGGATAGGGTCAAAGGATCAGGGAACTAAAAAGTTATGTGAATTCACCAGCAAAATGTACAAGACTATTTGCATTTACATTGTTTTTAATGGAACTAGGGGGGGTGATCTATTTTAAAAATGTAAACCAGTTTGCCTCTAATTTTTTAATCTGACAAGGTGAACATTTTACATGAAATAAATATCTTTATAATGTTAAACAAAAGATTGATATTATCCTTTTGCTCCTCTTTTAAAGATTCTATTTCAGATTTCCATCTTTCTAAATATCCTTATTAAAAAAAATGACCGCTGTAATCCTGTCCTAAGTTTTCCATCCAATGACCAGCCTCCTTTTCTTCTTGCTCCTTTCGCTTTATTAATCAGGTTTCCTTTATGTGTAATGTCTTCTCTCCTTACTATGAATTACTGCAGTGGGCGTCACAGAGAGACATTGTTGGAGGGACAGTAATTATTATGAGGTTTAATACAGCCACAAACGGGGTGTGGCAAAGCTACAGGTTCTCCAAGGACAGGATCCTCTCACAGAAAATCTTACAAAGGGAGCTTGGATCCTCTCATTTGTGCCTGAGGGCCTTTGAATATGCTCCCTGTTCTGTCAGCCTTAGATTTCCCTTTCCCATTCTTTACCACAACTTAAATGAGAAAAATCAAACTTATATGCCTACAGCTAGTTATTTTTACCTCAAGCATGGAAACTCAAGAGTCCATGGAATATTGTCATCAGGCAAAATGTTGAGTTTTTGTTTCCTATAGTGTGTTTTCTTTAGCTTCTCTTTTGATCTCTTTCCCACTGAAGTCAGAATTTGGTGCTCATTGTCTTATTAAGCATTACCCTAACACAAGAAGTCATTGGTGACCCTCCTCTACCATAACAGGGGGCTGGCATGGTTGGAGACGGGGTGGGTGGAGACCAGAGAGACAGGGTGTTTTCAGTTCTAGATGCTTCATTTTGATGGGAGTGGTGAATGAGTTGGAGAATGGTGGCTTAGGGATAGTGACGCCCCAAGACCCATCCCTCTACACTCTGTCCTGCTTTCTCCTCCCAGGCCTAATTGCATCACTCCACCTCTCTCAGCAGAGATCCAGCCCCTCAGAGGCACTGGTGGGAGATCAGAAGGTGGGAAGAGAGCTGTTGCCCAAGTATTTCTGTCCTTCTATCTCCCTGCCAGGCTCAATGTCTCTGGCCATCGCCAATTCCCTGTACTTCCCACCACTGCCCTCTGCCATGACTCCAGCTCTCACATGGACTTTGGTAACGCTGATATTTCACTTAATTCTTCTGTCTAAGGTTGGAAAGGGCTCACCATTACTTTTAATTCTGCCTTTAGTATCACAATTCCTCCATACCTCTTTGAACTCTGCCTACAAGCTTTAAAGGACTGCCTACCAGTCCTTTACTACAACAATGATATTTGAAACATCTGTGTTAAATTTTTTTTGACTGGGATCTGTCATTCCCCAAACTAGTGTTATAATATAAAGATTTTCAACATAAATTTTACCCCAAAAGCTACTCTTCTCTTTTATTCCCTCTCAGTTCTGTTACTGCTGAACAGCTGATATTGAGGAATGGGCATACCATTGCCCGCAGAACCTGGGGTTGGTCTCATACTGTATGCTTCTTGGAAAGTCCCTTGTTCCTCAGCACAGGCCTCAACTTCTTCAACTGTGAAGCGGACAGTAAACTAAATCAGTGATATACTGAGTGCAACCTGTAATCTCTGGGGTTTCCCGAGATGCTTTCAGGAATTTTGTAAAGTCAAAACTATTTTCATTATCATGCCAAGAAGTTATTTATCTTTTTTATTTGGTGACGTTTTCACTAATGGAGCAAAAGCAACGGAAGGTGACACTGCACACTGCCATAGCCAAGGCAGGGGCACCAATTTTACTTATAGGCATTGTAATCTGCACTGCCACACATGAGAATTTTTTCTTTCTTTCTTTCTTTTTTTTTTTTT
>NW_004524643.1:8205367-8212022 GCF_000260255.1 Octodon degus | reverse complement strand
ACAGCCTCCCAAGAGCTGGGATTACAGATGCGCTCCACCACGCCCAGTCTCAATTGCCATCTCAGTGTGCCCAGAGGCGAGGCCAGCACAGCAGGCCCGGGGATTGAACCTCAGGCCCTTGTGCCTGCTTGTCAGGGCTTTAATCCGCTGAACAATTTGACCGGCCCTATACATGTGAATTTTTTAAATACCAATTCCACTTAATTTTCTGGTGAGGCAGCAAACGTGAACTTTGCTGAATGCCGTCCTTCGGTGTGAAGGTTATCCCTCTAATTTCCCTTTATTCTGGTGGCAAAAAGCTCCACTTCAGGCATTTCCACTCTGAGCTGAAATAGTTACATCAGTTTCAAGAAAATAAAATACTTCATGATTGTCTGAAGTCTAAAAGTGAGCTAGTTGCTTTTCTCACAGTACACTATTTTTATTAGAAAGATTAAGTGACAGACAACTATGGTTATTAAAACTGAGATCTTCAGCAGAATTCTCTCAAAAATAAACAGAAGGAGACTGCTCCTTCAAGGAAAATAACTGACAATAATTTTTGCCAGTGGTAAAATGTTGAATTTTCAAGCTTCTCAGAGTTGGAAGACTTTTCTGTTGAGATTGGTCATGATATGAACAAAAGGCATTTGTTGATGTCATAACTCAAAACTAAGTGAACTATGACAAAACCTTCATTCCTAAAAGTGGAAGCTCTTGAAATGAGCTCAGAAGGCCTCAGACAGGATTCATAGTCTGCTGTGTCCTTCCAGCCTCAACTCCATTGTCTCATGGAGAGACATTTCCTTCTCCATAAAAGTGAGTACACAGGCAAGAGAAAACACATGTTCAGGGCCGGGGAGATAGCTCAGTGGTATGAACACCTGCCTGGCAAGTGCAAGATTCTGAGTTCGATCCCTGGTACTGCAAAAATAAATAAATAAAACACGTATTCAGTACATTGTAATGTCATAAAAATATTTTCTATCATAAGCATCTTTATCAGGGCCTAAGAGATAGCTCAGGGGACTAAGCACCTTCCTTGGCAAGCACAGGGACCAGGGTTTGATCCCTGCTCCTGCATGCCACACCACCCAGCCTCCAGGGGACACTGAGCTGGCCACCAAGTCCAGGTGTGGTGGCACACACGTGTAATCCCAGTGCTGGGGAGGCTGAAAACAGGAGAATCACTATGAGTCTGAGCTGCATGTAGTGAGACCCTATACCAAATACATAAAAATGAAATCATCATCATCATCATCTTTACCATTTTAGGTGAAAGGACCTAGACGTCCCTTTTCTCTATAAGATTTCAAAGCAAAGACTCTGGTAGGGATCACTGCTAGGTTCAGGCCCTACCACTACTTATGAACAAGTGCCTTAGGGCAAGTGATTTAATGACAGGATCACATAGAATAATATATGTGACTACACTAATAATAATGTGACTATTACAAGGAAAAATGAGATAATGCATGGTACAGGCTTAGTCCATCAGGTTAATTCATTTAGGCCAGTAATTAGAAATTCAAGAAATGTACATTGTACAAAATCACTTCACAGCATCACTTGTAGAAGGATTCTCAGATTTTAGTTATACTTTCAAGCAGCGGTATTGGAAAACTGGGTCTCTAAAGAAATCAAAACCCTGATTTGTAGCACCCACCTACTTCTGTTGCGCAAATGCTCCACTGTGGCCATTTTCAAGCTACCAGTATGAGGTCACTGAACATGAAGTTGGGCAGGAATTCTCTAATTGTCCTGTGTGAGCCAGGTGGAGCCAGCTCTAGCACACCCTTGTTCTTAAATATCCTTCTCAAGAGGAATTATTCAAAAAGTTTCATCCTAGGACTCCATTCATTAGGAGCTGGGTGAGGTTACAAAAAGCAGAGGTACCAAAGCGAGCTGAGTTTTTTGGGTCTTTGACCTCATTATGGTTTCTCATGAAATCACTTAGAACTTGACACACTATGAAAACAAGACCACTCTGTGCATTTGAAATAGCTGAGAAGGCTCCTGCAGGATGAACTCTTGGGAAACAAACACTTTAAAGATACAATTTAATCAGAAAAAAAACAAGACATAATTTGCATATTCCATTTATTAAAGAAAAACCTTTTTCCAGTATATTCTGTCCAGCTGCGAAATTTATTTTAAAGTTTTGGGAAGAGTGATTCTAACTTAAAAAAAAAAAAAAAAACTGCTGGGCAGTTAAGATGCTCTGGTTCCAACGTTTAAAAAAATTAGGCATGATTATATAGTGAGAGTGGAAAAAACAAGCTGAAGTGAAATCATCCATGACAATCTGTCATATTAGTTATTATGCATTTAAGCATCTGGAACTGAAAAGCCACAGAAGTCAAAAAATAGAAACAAAAAAGATCTCCAAGAAACACCTACTGTTCCATGATGTTAGTAGAAGATTTCACCTTCTCTTTCATGGAAAAAATAAATTATGTATAAATACAGAGATGAGGAGAAGTTGCATACGCTCAGGTGCTGCGCAGGTGTGTGTTCAGAGCGGCGTGAGAAGAGGGCAAATGCACTTCCGCTACACAAAACTCTCCTCCATGTTGCTGCAGAGTAAGAACGAGTCCACAAGCCTGGGTTGGACCAGCTGCTGGAAGTCCGAGTCCTGGAGTCCTTCAGGGCAGACCCCGGCCAATCTGCGCAGAGCAGCCTAGAGAGAAGACAGAAGAGAGAGGCAAGTAGACCGGGCCCTGCTCAGAGGCATGTATTTCCTTCAGCTGCCCTGAAAGACACATTTTAAGAAATGATGTACCAATTTTATCTGATCATCATCTTGGCTACCTGGCACCTGACATTTTGGTCACCTGGTCACCACAGGACCCCAGTCACATGAATGCCTGGTTTCGTTTGCATTTGGATACTATGGTAAATGTATCTGAAGGAGGTCTTAATATCGGTCACACCATCTTGCTTCTTCAATCATCTTAGAACTTTGTCATGTCCAAGATCTGTCATTTTAAGGATCTGGTTAAATCAGTAACATTTGCAAGTTCAAACTGTGCTCTTCCTAGAGACTGGAATTGCCAGAAGCATAGCTGGAATTGCATTGTTTCTTTGGGGTCCCTGGAGTAGCCCTGAAAGAGCAAAGGTATTGATAAATGTGGTGAAGTCTTACACAGAGCCCTGTGGGATGGGGAGTGGCAAGAAGGGAGGGAGAACATAGTCACAGCAGACAGGAATTCTGCAGCTGAATGATTCACACCCAGCAAGGAGGGTAAGCAGAAGAGAGGGGCAGGCAGAACAGAGCCCCACTTCTTACTCCCCAATCCCCTGACTGTCGTGCATTCACACCTGCTTGGTGGCCAGGAGCCCTGCCCCATGAGCTACCCTGTCGCACGCAGCACCTCCCCACTCATCTCTAACCAGCAGATGCCATCACGTCATTCATCACGCCTTCCCCTGCAGAGCCTTTCCTGGCTGCTCTGAGGCAGAGACAGCCCACCCTCCCCTGTGCATGCACCTGCTTTCTGATGTTTGCCTCCCAAACTAAACTCGCAGATCCCCAGAACCATGTTTTGTATTTCTGTGCATCTCTAGCAGGCAGCACAGGGTGGGACATCTGCTTGCTGAAAAGAAATGAGCAAATTAAGTGTTTTGAAGCTGAGGTCTACTGATAGGCCTGACTCTGTAAAAATGAGCTAAGCACCTACCTCGACTTACTCATCAGTCAACAGAGACAAAGCACTCAGGGTGCCAGATGGATACTAATTCCCTCCCTCCTCCTGAGGATACACATGACCGAGGGTGAGGTACCTCCCTCACACACTTTTGGGAAGAAAGAGAGTCAGAAAATATCTAGAATGACAGGACAAACAAAGTAGGAGTATCTGCTGAATATCTGCCTTATTCATAGTATGGCATGCAACCTCTACTCCATGCTACAAGATGAGTATCTCGATCTTCATTTTAGAAATAGGTAAACTGAGGCACGGAGGCTGGTGATCTTCTCAAAAAAGTCGCACAGCAGCCCAACTCCTACTATCCCCACAGGCAGGATGCTGCAGTCCCAGGACTCCAGGTTGGAGCGAGCACGCAACAGAGGCATAATGTTTTATCTAGGCAAAGTAGGCAGCCTACTCTAAGAAATCCATCCAGAGAAGGAAGGGGGGAAGCTTGACCTCATTTTTGGAGTCACAGATGCTGTTATATCCAGGCCAGGGCAAGAAGAATGAAGATATGTCTCTGTGCTCAAGAACTGGGTCTGAGACGTTAGTAGCCTAGAACACAACTCCCAGGTGATCTTTAGCTATCAAGTTCTGCCATTGCTGGGCCCTGGCCTACCCCAAGGCCAATGAGGCTGAGCTCCTAAGACTTTCCGATTTCTCATGATTACAGTGGAGAGTAGGCCCAGTGATATCACGGTGAAAACAGAACCAGTGAGTGCCCTGAAGGTGAGGCTGTGAGAATATCAATGCCTTTTACTTCAACATGAGTAAAAAGAAAGCAATGGCAAGGGACAAAGAGAGACAAGGAAGTAGGGAGACTCACCAAGAGAGCCAGTGAAATAGAAGACCACAGACAAGAGGGGGAAAGAAAAGAAAATGCAACAACAAAGAAAATAGTAAAATGCACAAAGAACAACTTGAAAAAAAGAGATAAAGCAATGAAAAAATAGAAGCAGATAGAGGAAAAAAGAAAAATAAAGAAAGGGGAGGAAATTGAGGGTAAGGAGGTAACCCCAGAAGAGAGAGAAGAAAAGGACTGCAGAAAAAAGAGAGAGAGAGAGAGTGGCAGAAAGAAACAGACAGACAGACAGACAGACAGACAGACAGACAGACAGAGAGCAGACAGGTGCGTCTCCTCACAGTCCCCAGAAATCATATAGAATATGAACCCAGCTCCAACATAGAGCACCCATTCCTCAGCACCCTCAGAAGGCCCTGCACCCTTCCCAAGGCTTGCTTTCACTCTTTGCTTTCCTGGAAGGGTTAACAGCCATTCGTCCCAGAAGCTCATTCTCAGACAATTTGAAAACACCCAAGTATTCAAGGAGCCCAGCCGCCTGCCAACAGCTGCTTCATTAAGGAGAAATCAATTCTGTTTGCAAGTGGTGATCTGTGCTGCCACTTTCCCAGACATGGACCCGATAATTGAAATTTCCTCCCTCCACCTGAAGAGCCTTTGAAACTGGAAATAAAGCCTCGGGAAGAGCAGAAAAGGTCGCACCCTACTGCATCTGCGTTGCCAGGCTCCATGCAACACAATCCCAGAAGCCAAGGACCCTCATGCTGGAGCTAAGCTATGGACACCCACCGACACTGGTGGGGGGAGAAGTGGGACAAGGTTGCCAATTCCAAAGTCAAACGATAAGCAGCCACTAAACTCAGGCCTGTGGAAACACACAGCTTTAGGGCCGGCAAAATAGTTCAGCAGATTAAAGTGCCTGCAAGCAGGCGCAGGGGCTGGGGCTCTGATTCCCATGCAGGCCCTGCCCCTGGGAGGGCACGCTGAGATGGCAATTGAGACTGGGCATGGTGGCACACACCTGTAATCCCAGCTTTTGGGAGGCTATAAACAGGCAGATCACTATGAGTCCAATCTAGTAGTAAGACCATAGACACCCTGTAAACCCTTCCCAAAAACACAAAAAAGAAAAGAAAGAAACACACAGATCCAGAAAAAGACCCTTGCCCTAAGAAGGTTCTAAGGTGGAAGAGGAAGAAAGACAAACACAAATCCTTCCCCAAGAGTCAGGGCCATAGGGAGTAGGAAAGAAAGAATATGGCTGGGGCTGGTGAGATGGCTCAGTGGTCTAAAGCACCTACTTAGAACAAACTAAGCCAAGCAAAGCACAGGGACCGCAGTTCAATCCCCCAGCACCACATGCCAGCCAGCCCCGCCGTCTGGTGGGCTGAGCTGGCCACACACACACACACAAAATAAATAAATAAATAAATAAATAAATAAATAAATAATTAATTAAAAAAGAAAGAATATGGCTGGAAGCAGGATGGTCTCCTCCCCCAAATCCACAACCTCCAGAGCCAAACAGATTGCGTGTGAATTCCAAGAGACACAGACATAGATAATAACGTGCCTCAGCGGGAAAGAAAGCCAAGAGGAGAGGAGCAGGCTCATGCTACACACTCCTTTGCACCAAAGTGGGTGCCTAAAAAACCTCAGAGAAAAAAAGGATTTAGATGGAAGCCTTGAACACAGGGACTTCTGCTTGGGGATAGACCCAAGGAGTACCTCAGGGTGCTCTGGCTGGGCACCACTGGACAGCCTCAGAAGACAGTCAGAGGTCACCAGCCCCAGGGCCAAGTGGGAGCCAAGGCGAATGCGGACTGAATCAGGAGCCAGGGGAACAGTGGAAATGGGGAACCACAGACAGTCCCACGGTCCCTTCAGGGAGGTGTCATGATTGTAAACTGTGATGGAAAAAAAACGAGCTCAGCAGCTACACAGAGGATAGAATGAGGAGAGAGGAGCTCTCTTTGGCATCTAAAGCTTGTCCACAAGACCGAAGTCATCCCCTTCCCACTTGAAAGCACTTTGGGTGATTCTGGAGAGCAGCAAACAGGTATCCTTCTTCAAACTAACGGTAAAACAACAGTAATAACCTCATACCTAAAAGGCGCTGACCTTTC
The DNA here is from genome assembly GCF_000260255.1 of Octodon degus. Taxonomy (NCBI): domain Eukaryota; kingdom Metazoa; phylum Chordata; class Mammalia; order Rodentia; family Octodontidae; genus Octodon; species Octodon degus. The sequence continues at coordinate 8,205,423 of NW_004524643.1, read as the reverse complement.
CCCAAGTGTTTGCAATACTCCTGCCATTTCCTCAGGGCCTGTTCCTTCTGGCACTT